>NW_020897694.1:3658869-3892912 GCF_003984885.1 Neopelma chrysocephalum | reverse complement strand
TACCTGCATTATAGCAAGAGAATATTGTGTTTTGTGAGATTTCTAAGCACAGGTCACATTGTTGCCCTTTACTTAGCCACACATATCTAAACATACACAATCCTGGCTTTCTCTCGTCTTTCTTGTTCCTTACATGCATTGGATTGGACCAAGTCCTGCGAAATGGGATGTGTCAGTGCACTGCCAGGAACACTCATTCTTTTATTTCTTTCTCCTAAGAGACTTTGTTCCTTGCAATGAAAGGGAGAATGGGAACTGAAGACTAATAAGACTTTATGAAAAGATTTTTTTTTTAAAGCTTCTAATACAGGTAAACTTAATAAACCTAATAAAATACTGCACTTTTTTCTTGCTATGCTTTTATCTAATCTTATGAGATATTTTTATCACTTTCATGGGTGTAAGGTACTGTATTTAGTGATTAGAGCTGTTTCACAATGACATTTGGAGTATATTGTAATCAGCAAAATGATCCTTCTAGTTTTTAGTCTTCCTTTGAAGGCCTGTCACAGCACAAGGACATTTTGTCTTTTCCATCTTAATACTATTTTCTCCTGGCTTTCATCTCTTCCGTAAACCACAAAACATAATAGTAAATGGCTTAACCAAATGGACATAAATGTTACTACCATTATTTTCCCTTTGAGGGGCAAACTATCCCAGTAGGGCTGCTGAATGAAGCCCAGTGATGTAACAACATGCGTAGCTGTAGACAGAATAAGCAACTGTGAAAAAGATGGGAAAAACATGATGACAAGTATCAGGATAATAAGGGGAACAGAATATGAAAGGTTGGTTGGCAATCTGTTCTGATCAGAGCTGTACTATGTTTTAACTGTCAGCAGCAAAACTTGAACTGAATAGACTTCAAAGGAAGTGAAACCCCACAAAGGACATAAAGAATTATCCAAAGGTTGCAATGTTATTTGTTTTCTGGGGAAGCTTATGTTGAGGAACTTTCTTGTTTGTTTTGTTTTTTTTTTTTTGTTTGATTGGTTGGTTAGTTTTTGTTTGTTTGGGTTTTTAATAATTAAAAAAAAAAAACAGCCCAAGAGAAAAAATATTTCCATTACAGAGCAGGAAAACAAACCCATGCTCATAGTGAATAGTTACACTAATACACAATAAACTGTGAATTCACCTTTAATTTGTGAGTACCCTAGTAATTCCCTTGGAAGTTAATCTAATTCTTGTAAAGTAAAAGAGCTATTGTTTGATGCTTTGTTTAACAAGAACATTAATTAAAACTAGTTCAATACTGATATTTTAGATAGCTATATAATGAACTACTATACAATGATAGGTAATGTACATGCAACAAAAGCACTGTTTTATATTGATTTTTTTGTGAAATAAACTTCTTTCCTGTGGAAAAGAATAATGTAACATTTTGGTTTTTTACTTCCTTACTGGAGAAGTCCATTATTGTTTCACTAGTATTGTGTTACATATTTAAGCTCTTTGACAAAATGTAGCTATGCATGTTTTGAAGGAAAAAATAAAACCAAAACTTAACAACTGGTTAATAATATGCAGCACTGTAGAATGTCAAAGAACATTAAAAAAAGAATATTATTTTCAGCTGCTGAAACTGCAATGGAAATGTACTTTAATTTGAGACTTTACTTTCATAAGCATGCTTAAGTCATAGGCCTTTCAAAAATCTGTCTTTGACATTTCAGCTAAAGAAAGCAAAATTGTAAAGGGCAGGCAAGGTCTTCCGATGCCAGACTCCAAAAATGTGTAGAAATTGCTGTTGTGTGTACAGACTTTAAACTGTTTTCTAATTCCAATTGAATTCAGTAAATTCAATTTTCTTAAGCTGGATTTCTCTGATCCTACCCCAAAATTGAATTCACAGAGCTAGTGGAAGAAATTATTAGGTTGGTCTGCTCCTTTTGTCCAACAGCTTAGACTGTGTCCAAGGTACACTACAAGATGTTATCCAGAGGTACGGGGCAATATAAGCCAATTTTTACCTTTGATTCAGCTGAAAAGTTCTTTTAAGTTTTGGTTTTCTCAACCTGCACCAAATTGTCTCACTACTATAGTAAAGGACATTTTAAACTATTGTTTCTTTGTGACAGAACTTCTTCACTCCATATATTATAAGCACTGAAATACTAATTTGTTGAGAGAGGAAGCACATAGAGATATTCTTTAGCTTGAAGATTCAGATCCTCACCTAAAAGAGGGGGAAAAAAGTGCTAACTCTCTCTGCAAATTGTATCTGTTGATCCACAAAAACGTGAAAAACTGTCAATGTAAATCATAGTAGTGTCTTGATTTCCCAGTATTCTCTCTTTTGTTCCCTCATCAAAAGTCCATGCAGTCAACATCAATACCTGGTTTTGATGAGAAATGCAATCTTAAAACAGGATGAAGACTTGTTCCAAATTTGTCTGCAGGTAAGTTTCTATATTCCAAATAAGTAAGAGCAACATCATACTTTTTCAGAAAGTAGTATGCTATTTCTTTTCCTATTCTCCCATAACTAACCCTGAATAACCAATATGGGTTATATGCAAAATTTCATGTGGAGAATTATGGTGTAACTCTGGGGGATGGTCCTATGCAGGGCTAAGAGTTGGACTCGATGATCTTCATGGGTCCCTTCCAACTTGACATATGCTGTGATTCTCTGATTCTGTGAATTCTTTATTTATTAAAAAAAGTTTTAACTTTTTTAAATGATTTAACTGAAAGATCAGTTACTCTTTCAACCTCACCATTAAGAGATATTCAATAAAATCAATAGTCCTTACCCATACTGAGTGGTGACCATATTTAACAGTATGATTTTTAGAATGCATAGTAATACAATGTTGTTTCATGGTTTGGACTAGTCAGTCATACACAGTCCTTCAATTACAATAAATTAGTCCAGTAAAAATAGTTAACTTACTTAAAATTGGTGTAATTTTGGATTTAAAGTATAGATTTGGAATCCATAATTCATTCTCCACCTTTAAATTCATAATTCCATTTCAAATATGCTTGTCTTTTTATTGCACTTACTATCAGATTTATGGTATAACTAAGTTCTTTTACAGGATCAGTTTCTTACATTTCCAATCTACTTCAAATACTGAGCATACCCAGAGATGATTATAGTTGATGTTGGTCTCAAATATATCTGTTTTAAATACATAACATCCTCTGAATATTTAAAAATGGTAAGACAGTTTTTGTGAATGAAATCAGTTATTATAGTAACCCTTTTGTGCATGTGCATTTGTAACTACCTGTTCTTAAGGTATAAAATATACTTAGGACAAAACAAATCCAGAGAAATAATTGAAGACAAGACATACACTCAAGTATTGTTATCTCTATGTTATTCCTTCCTTTTTCTGATTCTTAATTGTCATAGCTATAGTTTAAGATGGCATACTGACTGGTATATTAATTATTGCATGTCACTGGAATATGGTGATTTAGTTGTTTTAAAATTTCAGATGTCCCTTGTATATTTTTGGGTCCAAAATGGCCAGGACCAATATATGGTTAGTTAAATACATTTCACAGCTGCATTTGGAACTTGAACTAGAACTGCATTATGAAAAGCCAACTTACAGGCATTTATTTTTTGTGTCCTTACATAGAATTTCCGTAACAAATTCTAGGATTTCTGTTACTCCTGGTGAAAAATGGCAATAACAAAAGACAACGGCAAATAGACTGAGTAGCATTGAGTAAAAATCCCTAAACCTGTGTACGAATACATGGTCATTCCTGAGTAACATTCCCTCTAAAATATTAGTAAGTTTGTCATCGCTCTGGTCAATATATGTTTCAGGATGGAGCTGGGAATAGTTGCAGCAGATAAACTATTGAGCTGATTAGGAACTTTCAGTTATAAATTTCTGGCTTTTAAAGATAAAACACGTCTCTTTGTGCATGCCTACCTGGTCTCTCTGCTTGTTACAGCTGAAGGGAATGAAAAGATTTTGCTCTTCATGATATTTAATCCTGTATCCACTGAATGCAATGGTGGTTGTTATCATTGACTTTGTTAGCACAGAGATTCAGGTCTGCAGATCCATAGAAATCTAAGAGTGTTCCCAGCCATGCCATTTTGCACAAACTCATCCAACTTCTGATCCCTGGTTCTGTTTCCCTTTTGAACCCCCAAACTGGTTTTTTTAGTTAGTTATAAGAATGTAATGGTTTTGAGTACTTTTGGAAGGAAGTATTCCATCCTGTTCCTTTACGTAATCAAACATATAAGTAGATTGAGAGAGAAGCCTCTTCCTCTCTTCTCTTCCGGCAAGGTTTGGAGACAGCAGACTCCCGCAGCCGGTCTCGCTCCTGTGGGGGAGCTGAGGCCTGGTCGGGCCTACAGGGCCTGTTGTTTCTGCCGATCTGGGGTCCGGTAGTGTGGGAGCGGCATTGAGCACTACTGTGCTATCTCAAAGAAAGTATTAAGGTTTTCTTTGGCTAGTTCTTTATTGAGTGTGTATACTTGTTTTTCGGGGTTTTTTTGTTTGTTTGTTTTGTCCCTTTTCCCTTCCCTTTTCTGTTTTAAGGTGTTGGGAGTTTTTTCTTATGTGTATATAGTTGTTGTAATTGTATATATAAATGTAATGTAAGTGTAAATATATTTATATATTGTTCTAGCTTTCTCTTACTTCAGTTCTCTTGTTTTTTGGTTTTTTTTTCCCTTGGTTTTGGGGGGGGAGATCTTGCGGTGGGGTTTGGAGACTTGGCAGGGAGCTGGCTCCAAACCACCACAAAGTTATAATACCACATCACTCACAGTAACTTTTCTCCTACACATTTCTTTCCAAACCTCTGCATAAAAGTTTACCTAATCTATCATCTTATCTCTGCATATAAACCAATTTTATCTGTATGTTCTCTATGTTTAAGAAGTCTTATGTCTCTGCATCTAGAAAGGCTCACAGATGATTATAGTAACAAATATTCTAGTCTCAATTAAAAGTAACCTATTAAAAACATTCTTCTTGGTTATAGATGTAATAATATATATATGTGTACTATCTGAAGAAGTCCAAACGACTTACTGCTCATAATAGTTACAATTATTGTGAGAATTCTGACTCTAAGTATAGAATATACTACAACTAAAAGGAACAGGAAATGACACAAACTAGGAAATATTGAGTTTTTAGCATCTACTCTTATAGCTGGGGAAAAACTTATTAAAGGTCAGAACAAATTCTATGGTTCTAGTCAAGCAGCTATTCAACCGTTGAAGTCGCTGTGGGAGTTTTGTATTCTGAAAGACTTTAATATGATCCCTTTGAATTTGCCTCTATTTTTTAACATTTCTTTGGCTGAGATTATCCTTCTGGCTTCAGATGCCTCTATAACATTCAACATATTCAAATTGTAAGCATTAAGACCAGGAAATAAACAATGAGATGCCCCATATAAAAATTCACCATATTCATACCATACATTACATACATTAGTCAAAAGATTACTTCTTATCAAGACTAGAGATGCAATGGGCCTTCCTCACAACAGACTTGAGGTGCCTGCTACAGTGTCTGCTCATCTCAGCTTCCACAGAATAACAAGATTTCCAGTGCTCTGTATTGCAGCTGATGATGGGTTCAAAATCCAGTGGCAGCATTTTTCAGTTCTTTCTGCAGTGAATATTAGTGTCAGCATACTGAAAAAGAGGTTACCTTGTATCACTTTTTAATGTTTAAATAATCTTCTAGAATGTTGGGGCTCTGTATGTGAACCACCTTAAGAAACTGCATCTTAGTTTCTCTTTTTTCTGGGTAAGTACAATGCCCAAAAATGGAATGAGGCATCCTGTGGAGCTTGTGGAAGGGATTCCCATGATGAAAGTTGGCAGAAACTGAGTGTCAAGATACTCAGTCTACACCAAATGGTGGCACATCAGAAATGTTCACTAAAAGGATATTAGATCTTTAAGTTGTCTAATAGTGCCAGCAGTGATTGTGCCACTGCTGGTACTTATCTCTGTATTGAAAGCTTTATCTTAATTGTTATATTAAGATGGGTGAAGTGATATTAATAACTGATCTTCTTTTCCTTTTACTAAAGGTGTATAAAGTTTATATAAAGTTTATCTTTACAGAATGTCATGATCATAATTTAATTATCCCCTGTGAGAAGATGGGATGTGGTTTTATGTACCACTAATAACTAAAAAATGTCTTTACTAGAATTGTTATTGTCCAAATCACAGTCTGATATTCCTGTACTCTGGTAATGCAAGGAAATAAAGTTCTTCCCTATCAGCCATCCAGTATAAAAGGACATATGTAATGAGTTGAGTTGGGGTGTACTAAGATTATTTTCCTTCCTCTTCTCATTGTCTGCTTACTTGGTCCAAAAAAGATGCATTTTAGTTTGTGGTTTTCCCACTTTCTCACACTATGTTCTGTTATCTAACAGCCTACAAAGATTGAAGGTACCTTAAAACAGGTAGCTGATTAATCTATGCCATTCAATCTTTCAGCAGAAATACTAACTGACAAAAAATACTTCAGATAATGGAAAAAAAGTCTATTAATCATCAAAAAAAAAGGTATAATAATAGAGATAAAACTCTGCTTCTGTTGGTAGATCAGTCTTTGAATGTTTGAAAGGCACATACATACACATGTACCTGCATTTACGTTGTAGCCAATCCATGCAGTCTGTAAGCTGCTGTCAATTTACTGCATCAACATCCATCACATAAAGTTATTATATATGCATCTATCATTTTGTGTATTAGAAGTAAAGACATTGTAATAGAATTTTGTCATAAGATCAATAACTTGGAAAATAAATGTCTTGGCTTCACCTCAAGGTTTACAGTTTGGTAGCAGGACATCATTATCTTTTGACAATGTTCTATAGTGGTGGCAATATCTCTTAATTTAAGATCAAGTACAGTATATGTCCTTTAATTCTTTTATTATTTATAGATTTTTGCATTAAAGCTACTATAAAGTTCAATGAAACACAAGATACAATGAAACACTGTTCATTTCAGTCCTTCTTTATTGCAAACCTGACTCCTCACACATTTCCATTAAATTGTTTCATGGTTTGACTTATCTATACTGTACTGAAAATGTAACACTGCAAAAATGCAATAGCATGTATTTATTAAGTGTATACCAAGTCTGCTGCCTGTCTTCAGCTGAGATATTGAATGGGTGTGGGAGTTAGTGACATGAGAAGTTCTTTTTTTTTTGATCTAGCCAAGCGTCAATAGAACTTCTTTGGCTACTGAACTTTTCTCATTGGTCACTGACATATCTGATACAGCACTGCATATCTGTGAATATTTGTCATGGCCACAGTTTTTAGATAAAACCTATAGAATTTATATTTGGATGGATTTTATCCCCTCCATACTGGCTTTTGAACTGTGTAAAATAATGGAAATGAAGAACATGATTATAAACTAAAGACCATTTGATATTTTTTCTCACAATATCAGTTATCATTAACACTCATTTCTATTGACTACAGACAAGTGACAAAACACTGCTGAATTTCAGATCAACTTGGGAAAAGCTCCAGTGATGTGTCAGTGCTTGGTTTGTCTCTGCTCTAAAAGAGAGATGATAGATAATTTAGTAACATGACCTAAACCCAACTCTTCTCACACTTGTGCTTCAACTTCTGGGTGCACTGCTGTCAGAGGATGAAAACGAAGAATGGAAGAAAAGCATCGAACTCAAGATTCCTCCTGAAGATGAAACCACTTTATAAATGAATACAGATTGTAATGGACTATTTGAGTTTATGCGTTTCAGGTTTTATGTTGTGTTTCCTAATTTTCTGTTTAATTCCCTATGTACTGTGCTTTAAGTCCTGGAAAATTCCCTTGTCCCTCGTGGCCCTGAACCCTTCCCTCTCATTGGTTGAATTTTGCTGCATTTCAGTACCCTTCCCTATATGGTTGTGCCATACCCGTTTTGCATGCTCCACCCTTGCTCCTCCCCAGTTACACCCTCCTTCTAGCGAGTTCTCAGCTTACTCTATAAAAGGTGAGAGCCATTTTAATAAAGAGGCCATTTCACCTTGGACCCTCGAAGTGCGCCAACCCTTTCTTCCCACAAAAAGCTACACACTATCACCAATCTTAGAATGGAAGAGATAGAAAAAAATCCAAGGTGTAAACGGGTTTTTTTGATGATTTTGTGTCTCTCAGGAAGACTCTTACTGTCTCCTTTCTATGAAACCTGTGCAAAAAGGAGAGAAATTCTGGAATTGCAGGACCTGACTCACTAAGGTAGATGATGTTTTATTAATATTTGATTGAATGGTTTGTTTCTTCATTTGTTCATTTGTTTCAAATTATGGTTTCACTTTGGTTTGTATTGTTACTAAGTCTAGAAAGTCCTGATTTGGAAAGCAAGAAAATGTAGCTGTACTCAAACAGTTAAAAAATCTTATGAAATGAAACAGTGAAATATGATCAAAAACAAAAGTATAAAATCCTCCCTTAGAGCCACTTATGACTTTTGCATATGCTGAATTCCTAGCTAATCAAACCTATATGCAAAGAATACAGTGGTTTGGAAAACATACAGATGAACTATAATTAAAACTGTATTGAAATATATTACTTATAATTTATAATATTTATAGGATGATATTTGGAATCCATTTATCTTTCCAGAGCATGAATATGTGCAAAGATATTATCTGTATACATATATATACACAAAAGCACACACACACACACATCACTTGGAAAAAAAAATCAGAAATGTTCTGAAGGTCAACATACATAAGTTGACTTAAAAAAAAAAAGTCAATAAAGTGAAATTACTAAAATGTCTTGTTGGATATGCTATCATTTTTATGAAGTCCATATAAAACCCATATTTTAAGGTCAGAAAACATTTTCTTAGAGTTTTAAAAGAGATACAAAAAGGATCTTTCAGATCATCTTGGTCAATACAATGCAAAATTGATCCTTGGTATAATTCATACCTGTGGAGCAGAACTCAGTAGAAAACTTGAAATAATTCTAAACTAACGCTAGGAATGTCCAGGAATGAAACACATAATATTTGCTTTGTCTGCTTATCACTGATATTACAAATATTATTAGTCTGTATTGACTTGCTGTCAGTTCAGTCTAGATTCTATCTAATCTGCAGTAAATTGAAGAATCACAGAAGGACTTGTGTTGGAAGGGACCTAAAGATCATCTCATTCCAAACACCCACCATGGGAAGGGACACCTTCCTTTAGACCAGGCTGCTCAGAGTTCCATACAACCTGGCCTTGAACACTTCCAGGGGCGGACATCTACAACTTCTCTGAACAAACTGTTCCAGTGCCACAACACCTTCACAGTAAGATTTTTTCCTGATATCTAACCTAAATCTTCCCTCTTTAAGTTTAAAGCTATTTCCCCTTGTCCCATCGCTACATGCCCTTGTCAAAAGTCTTCTTCAGCTCTCTCGTAGGCCCCTTCAGGTACTGGAAAGTGCGGTAAGGTTTCTCCAGAGACTTTCCTCCAAGCTGAACAACACCAACTCTCTCACTTCACAGGAGAAGTGTTGCAGTCCTCTGATCATCTTCCTGGCCCTTCTCTGAACTCGCTCCAGCAGGTTCCTGTCCTTCTGGTGTAGGGAGCTCCAGGGCTGGATGCAGTAGTCCAGGTGGGGTCTCACCAGAGCAGAGTAGAGGGGGAGAATCACCTCCCTCAACTTGCTGGCCAAACTTCTTTTGATACAGCCCAGGGTACCTTTGGCTTTCTGATCTATTAAGTGTGTGTTGCTGGGTCTTGTTGAGCTTCTCGTCCACCAACACTTCCAAGTCCTGCTCCTCTGGGCTGGTCTCAATCCATTCTCTGCCCAGACTCTCTTTGTGCTTGGGATTGCCCTATCCCACATGCAGGATCTTGCACTCGGCCTCGTTTAACTTCATGACTTTTTCATGGGCCCATCTCTCAAGCATGTCAAGGTCCCTCTGGAGGGCATCCCCTCCCTCCAGTGTGTCAGTTGCACCTCTCAACTTAGTGTCGTCATCAAACTTGATGAGGCTGCACTCAATCCCACTGTACATGTCACCAACAAAGATGATAAACAGTGCCAGTCCCAGTTCAGACTCCTGAGAAATGCCACTCATCACAGGTCTCCATGTGACTCTGAATAGGCAACAATTCTAGGTATTCTTTTCTTTTCTCTTGAAAATATATAGAAAAAAATTATAGTCAAGAAAACTATATGTGTCCTTAGACTCCCATCTTAGAGTGATTGTATGTACTTTCTTTCATAACTTATAATTAATTTCTAGGATTAATAACTCATTCTTAGATATGAATTTTGTATCCAAGAATTGGAATAGAGAAAACATTAAGAGTTAAGCAATTTTATTAATATTGATGTTTTTAAATCCATTTACTGTGACTAAATTTGACACAAATAAAAGGGGAAAACACACAATACATAAATAAATAACTACAAATTTCATAGTCCAACTAAAAAGTGAGACAAATCATTACTATTCATTGAAGTCATTGTTACTATGCTGATTTATGTTCATTAAAGGTTTATTCATATACTGAGTAAAATTATGGGATCACCTTTTTACTGGACATTGCAGTAAGTAATTCTGATTTTCCTTGGTTTGCAGTATCAATTAGTCTTATTTTATCAACTCCTGAGTAGGTTTGTACCTGTTTCTTATAATGTAATGGTCAAAATATTTCAAAAGTGTTAGCAAGGCAAATATTACCAAATAGCATTCCAAAGAGCCTAATTTTTAATCTTTTTCATGAAGTACTAACAGAACAGAGACGCTTTGTTTTGTGGATGTCTCATTCTTTTTGTGATAACAGTAGTACTGGCTTAAGATAAAATTATTTCCCTGTTCATTAAAGTTTGTTCAGTTGCATCTAATGAAATTGCTGATGTCACTAACATGGATAGAAAATAACAGGAATGAAAACAGATCAACGTGTTATGACTGGTAGTTGTAACATTTACTGTACCAAAATTGTATCTATATTGACCCAAAAGAGCATTTATGTGCTATTTATAAATCCTGGAAAAATAGTTCAAGCCTTGTTAATTGAAATCAGTAAGACATTTTCAGTCCGATATGTACTTAAAGAATGTGTTTGCCACTAAATCTGAACAGAAAACTAGTTGTGGTGAAATTTTTCAGCTGAAAAATGCACCTCAACCAATAAGCAATGAAGCAAAAGGCTTTTAGAAATGGATACTACAAGTGAAAACTCGGAAATTTGAGCTAGCTTTTAATGGTTGCATTTCAACAACTACATATTGATTTTTTTAAAAAAGTTCGGTTATAATTAGGACTGACATGGGTAAATTTTGAATATCTGGCTGCTTTTCATGAGACAGTAATTGGAGCTGCATCTATTTTTTTGCTATAATTTTCCGACACAGTGACACAGAATCATGGAGAATGACTTGTGTAACCCCTGTTGCTTTTTTTCCTTGCTTGACCCAGTAAAGCAACATGGTAAATGTATGTAGTGATTTAATCCCAGCTGGGAATTAAACTCCAAATAAGCTGCTCTGCCTTCCCTCCCCACTCCTCTAGTGAGAAAGGGGCAAAGGCATTGTGGGGTTGAGTTAATTTACTGAAAACAAACAACAATGGAAGAAGAAATGCACAGTGACAGCAACATCAACAACATTAATTAAAAAGTATACCAGAGAGAAGGTGCTTTACACACAAAAATTGTTAACCATCTTGACTCAGTTCCATGTCATCACCGAGACAAAAACAAGATGGCATATTTTCTCTAAAGCTCAGCAGTGACACACAGTTATTCCTGAGACAAAGACAAGATGGCAGATTCTCTCTGCAGCCGGTGTTCCCCATCCCCAAGCCCAAGACAGTGAAAAACAATTATGGACAACCCCCCAAAAAGCTGGATCATCTGCATTGCGCTGCCCAATTTCCAGACTGGTTCAACTCTGCATAGTGCAATCCACTCCAGACTGCTCCACTCTGCTTGACTGTGCTTGGCTCCTTTCGACTCGGTTTGCTACCACTCTTCCCTGCAACTGCTTCTAGCATAGGCACCACAGTGCATGAACTCTGCTAGGCTTGGTTGTGTTTGCCACTTGGAGTTACGTTCTTCCTGAGGTACAGGAAGGAACGGGCAGCAGTGACAGAGGGACAGAGTCTGCATCGCTGGTCTCTGCAACTTCCCTGAGGAAGAAACAGAAAAGAATGGCATCCTTCCAACATGCATTCATTTTTTTCCCCCTTGAAATTAGTTCCCCAGAAATGGGGGTGGTATAGAGTAGCAAACCTAACCATGTCCACACCTGTGAGAAAACCCAGGACAATGTAAAAAAAGAAAAAAAGAAAAAAAAAAAGACTTTTTTATGGTGTCTTAAAGACAATTTTTTTTCTAAGAAGTCTTTACCAAAACTTTTACTGACAGCAGTGGGTACCAGTATGCATACTGTCAGTATAAATTATTAATGAAACTGATAAAAAAATCATTTATGGTCATGAATACAATGTGTAATGTAACATGGTGTGGGAAATCCCCTAACCAGCTCTCAGTCAGTTTAAGCCTCTATCTGAAGTGACACTCTGTCAAATAAGGAGATGCTAGCTGAGATCCTGAGACAGCATTGAAGTGTCAGCCTTATACAGCACCATAAGAAATTATCTCAAAAGTAGGAGGAATTGGCTTGCTGTAGCTCTACTAAAATGACTATACTGATTACTGGTCTACTACTAATTCTTTCTCTGATA
This sequence comes from Neopelma chrysocephalum, assembly GCF_003984885.1. Classification (NCBI taxonomy): domain Eukaryota; kingdom Metazoa; phylum Chordata; class Aves; order Passeriformes; family Pipridae; genus Neopelma; species Neopelma chrysocephalum. The sequence goes on along the minus strand of NW_020897694.1, from coordinate 3,880,204 downwards.
TACTGGGAAAATTCTGCATGACTTGCAGCATAGACAATCCTAGGATTTAATGTAAGGCCAGAACATGTTAGAAAAAAAAATTATACCATTGTGAAACATTATACTCCTATTTCAGAATCCAACACAATTGCTTAACAACATGGTAAAATAGTTAATATCACATGGTGGCAACATATAAAGTTGCTGAAAAAAAATTACCTCACAACCCTCAGGTTTTGGTCTCTTGATAATGCTTAAACTTAGAAGAAATAAACTAATCACATAATTGCTCTCACATTATACAGTTGTTCTCACATAAAGTAGTTGGCACTCAACTAACTGATCAGGTATGATTACAACTGCAGTATTTGTGAATACTTGAAAACAGAAATCTTCCTATAAATCTTAGGAAATGAAATGCAATATGACTATAGCAAAGAAAATAGTATGTAATAAACAAACATTCATGACAAGAAACAAGTCTGAAAGTTAATGTTTGGATTCCAGGATAGAGTGGTGGAAACAATGGATTCATTTAAAATTCAGAGCTCAGGGTAGATTAAAGACCTGTAAAACAAAGGAAGTGACCAGGAGAACTGAAACAGATATATATCTGGGTTTGGACTATAAAAAATCAGAAAGAAATGCAAAAATATGTATTTTAAACATCTCCTTCCTGCTCACTGTAAAGAGTCTGTTTAATTTTTGAACTCCTTTTTTTCAGTTTTGGATACTTTTTGCTCAAGTGTAAATGAACCCGAAAGTGAAAAATATTGAAGGTAAACAAAAAAAATGACATTCTTGTAAAGTAAATAAAACAGGGTTTCTGAAATCTTTGTTATAGAATTTTCAATATAAAATGCATAAGAATATTTTGAAATCTTGGATGTCAATATTGCTAATATTTTACTAAACATATTAATTGAATTCTAATCAAGTGTATTAACAGTTTTGATCCTTAATTCATTCCACATAGGATACTGAAGAAAATGTAAGTTTCCTAATAAAAATACAAAGATCAAAACACTACTGATAGTTCTAATATCTATTCTACAGACTTTACAAGGGTATATTAACAACCTGATCTCTGTTTTTTGGTCCATATCATGTTTTCATCATGTTTTTTTACAGAAATTGTCAAAAAAATCTGTTTAAGCAAAGCACACAATTGTGCAAGTTAACATCTGACTAATCCTCCTGCACACCCTCATAGCTCCCATCTTCAAATCTTATTTCACCTTGAGTTAACCAAGATTTCTTTGAAGGTAACAGTATTTCTAAAGAGGTAGTATTTTCCAGAAAAATGGATTTAAACCATTGTGGTTTTTAAATATGTGGCATACATTTATTTTACTTAAATATTTGCATAAATTGTAGCAAAACCACCACCTTGTTTCAGAATTAACTTAAAAGCACCAGCACATTTACTTACCTGGGTATTTATTATTAATAGCTATCCAGTGGACTTGTGTTAAGTTTCATTCAGCATCAAAATATCAAGATCTTACTAATTAATATGTACCTAGGCATATGCAAATATTCAGAATATCCAGGAAATTCAGGTGAAAAATAGCAAAAGAAGAGAAGAAATACAGAGGTAAAATCTGAACTGTTATAACTTTTAAAATTTTTGTTTTACTGAATATTATACAAAAAAATTCCAAAACTTCCATCATAATTAGTATTTCAGTCCAAAGGAGTATGACACAGTCATGGGGACTATAGTATGTAATTTTAATATGAACAGTTTCCCTTGTATATGATATCTAGTTAAGACCATAAGAAAATACATTAGGTTTGTGTAAAATATTTATAATATTTTTATCTTTTATAATATTATAAATATTTTAATCATATTTATATTTTCCTGCTTATTTCTCACAAAAGTAAACTTAAAATTTATTGAGGAGGAAGTATTTTGGTTTGGGGTTTTTTTTAAGTGGTATTATATAAAAAAAGGAAACAATAGAAAACCACGAAAAGCTATGAAATTTAGAACACAAAAGATACAGTATTGTGGGGTTTTTTTTCAAAGCAATTTTATGGAATTTCACACAGAGTGAAGACCAGAGTCCTAGCCAGAAAAATTCAGTAAACTTCACCAAAAGCTGTGGTGATCCATTATTTTACATAACTGAAAATCAGTCCAATACTATTTAAAAAATAATCATAGTTAAAATCTTCCGCTTTATACAAATCTAAACAATGTATAGTACAATAAATATTGATTGAAGCAACAGCAATAAGAAGTTTTTACTATAATCCCTTACAAAATGTTTTATTACTACTGTATGACATAATCCACCTAAGTCTTGAATAGGCAAAAGGAGATTTATTGTACTTCCTGGTAAGTAATAGTGAATGGCTTACTCACTTCTGTGTCTGATATATAACAGGAAAGTTTATTGTCTTGTGCTTTTTTATTTACCTCAGTGTGACCACAGATAAGCAAACAGTACAAAACAGCATAGAAGAATTTCTTTTCTTTTTTTTTCAGAGAGGAAAAAACTATGGCATAGTATTATTAGTTTGCTCTTAATTGGCATAAAGTGCTAGCTGATAAACTGAATGATCATTTTCCATCCTTTATATTTTTCAAATGTACTGTCTAAATTGTCCTGACTTCAAACAAAATATGAAACTCTTCAGTTTACCAACAGCTGGGTTGCATCGGTTCTGTTTAAAAGAATTATCCAATTTAAGGTCCTAATTACCCCTGTGAAAAGATTATAATAAAACATAAGGATGGAATTAATCTGCTGGAATTCAACCAGAAGGTTAATCTGAGGCTAGGTAATGCTTAATAATCAACTCACAGTTATGACATTAAAAAAACATTTAAAAATGTCTTTGATGTCTGTTAGACTATACATAGTTTGTAAAGCAGTGAGCTGGTTTTTTAAAAATTTTCTTACAGACTTGAGTTGCTAGAAAATGTTTAATATAATTAAGGTATTTAAAACATTTCATAGCTATTCATGTTTCTTTATGGTGAAAGAGGTCTTCTAAAGTGCTTCTGTGATAAATGTTCACTCTGGGATTGCTATTCTCTGGAAAACTCAAACTCCCACAGACGTAGAGGCAAAGTTTGCCAAAATGAGTTCATTTTTCAAATTAATTCAAACAACTTATGTTTCTGAAGCTGTCTTAGAAAACCACAGGGAAAAATTTATAGAGTAAGCAACTTCTGAGGAGAGAGGGAGGCAGTTTGTTATCTAGTGAAATTTCCTGTGTAGCAGGACCAGCACACTTTCCAGAATCAGTCCTTTTCCAAAGGCAGTATACATTTCTTTTTCTAAGGAAGGAGCAAACAATGATCACTAACCCTTCTCCTTCTTATTGTGTGTTTGTTAATTTGGAAGACCCTTTACACTTTTGACAAGTGGATCCCGCCTATTCCAGAGAGGGATTGATGATTGTAAAAGCCAATCCCTGTTATCAACACCAGTCCAACAAACTGATGATAACTCACAGGATCTGTTCATTCCTTCTCAAGCCTTTCCATTTCCCTAGCACTATCAAAGGAAAAAAATTCATGGTCCCTATGCCCTTGACTATTTCCCCCGTGTGTCAGATAGAGAGAACATAGGAAACCATCCTACTTTATCCCAGAATTATAAGCGCTGGATTTGAAACTTTATTGTCTGAAAATTCAGTGCATTTCATATCTTGTGTAAAAAGTAGAACAAATAATGAGATCCGAAACCAGAAAAGTAATTCTTCAATTTTCAGCAATTATAGTCTTCTTGTCTAATATTATTTCAGATCTCATTCCTTTCTCATAACTCTCACTCCCACCTGTGATACTTCATAGCCTCTTAGTCAGGCCCACAGCTTGAATCCTGCTCAGAATAAAAAGGGCCTAAAATAAAGTTTGAAGTTCTGTGTGAGTATTCCAGTGAGAAAGCTTTTATGTAAAAAACAGGTCTGTCTGTCACTACCAACAAAGGTGCTGTAGAAACAAGCTTGACGGTTTCTGTATCTGCACATTAGGCACAGTTGAAGAGTAGGTGTTGCTGCTTGATCATGTGTTTATTGGTTCTATTCAGGTTTAATTTTTAGGACATATCTCGGGTTTAAGTGGACTAGATCTTAGCCCAGCTCTTCCTGTGTGCCACTGTTTTCCAAGCTGGAGTGTTTCACCTTCTAAATACAATTTAATTTATTTGTATCTAAATACATGACTTCCCTTTCTGCTGGTGACTTCCCTATCTGGTATTGAACCAGATATTGTTTGATTATGTTCAACTTGTCAAATGATGCAGATAACTTTGTAGAGTAATAAATCCTCTTTATTATTTACTACTCTCTCAATTTTCAAGCCATCTAAAAATTCATCAGTAATGATTTTATAATTTTCTTTTGGTCATTGACTCCATAGCATGAACCCAAGAGCTGAACTGAATGAGACTTTACAGAAAAGAAGAGCTCCAGTATTTTTAATTTTAGGACATTTGTAGTTGCTCACACAGAGCACTAACTAAGTTTTCCATAGTTTGTGTTTGTCTTAAAGTAGGAAGCAAGCATGTGTGCATGAGAAAGAGAAAAATAAAGCAGAACAATAAAGTATAATTTTTTAGTTGTTTAAGAATTATGTACCTCAGTTTTGAGTTTATTTGATTTTTAAATTAAAAACATAAGGGATTGGAATTGATACAGATATTTTGAACATTATTTCACAGTTCACTTGTATTACATATACTGTCAACCTAAAAAAGACACTTAGAACTTAAAAATCTCACATGCCTCTTCTTCAACAAATAGAAAATATAAAAATTATGTATTCCATTCGCAAGAAAGAAGGCAAATACAAACTTGTCTCTACTTTAGTGAACTAGATTTTGTACAGAAAAATAGATATTTCCCTCCTCCAAAATCATGAGTTCATAGATAAGCAACTAACTGTTAAAAAGAATGAAATATTAAAAATATTTCCTCAGAATCATAATAATTTAATTGAATTATAATTTCTGTAAACCCTATCATTTTTTTTGTTCTTATAATTGCAATGAATAGATATTAAAAGCTAAGATGCCAGATTCTGATGACTGACATATGGCCTTAGACATAACTGGATAGGGAATGAGACAGGAAAAAAACCAAATGTACATTTTGTCAGAGACTTTTTAAATATTTTAAATGAATTCAAGTGCATATTGAATTACATTCTAGTACATATAAAGCTATGAAAAAGTGATGACAATCCTGAGACTTTCGTCACACCCAAACTATTTTTAAATTATCAAAAACAAAACAGTAGAATTTTATCACCAGATGGATAGTTATGGGAAATAAAGATCTCTGTACTTTCTTACTTCTGTACTACCTACTGTAGTTGATAGGAATTAGTTTGACTTTCTACCCAGTTATGTCTAAGGCTGTATTTCAGTCACCTGAATAGTCATACATTGAGAAAGGATGAAAGCAATAGATCTTTAATTTTTTTTTTTAAGCTACCAAATCAACATATTTATAAAACCTGAAATACAAGTTCCTCCAGTATATTTATGCTAACATTTCCAATTATGTTGTTACATTAATAAGCTTTCAACTTCGAGAGCAGTTCATATAACAACTTAGTAATCTAATTAGAGCATGGAAACACTTCAGCAAAACTTCAGGAATGTTCAATAACACCTCTTTTAAAGGAGACTTCCTAGTCATCTGAAGTTGCATTTGAGGTTTCTTCTGTACCAAAGATCTAAGATGAAATGCTTAAAATAAAGTAAGACAAGCTCATTTCTAAACTAATTCATTCAAGACAGGCTGTCAATATTCTAAATTTAATCAGATAACAGTACTTTGTACAGAAATGGCTATGCTTTAAAAGGTACAATGTTCTTTTCACTTGCAGTCTCACAATTGTTCTGCAAATGCCAATTCAACACTAATATTCATGGTATTTAGCTGGGAATTGCTAGGATGTCAGCAGCTCCGTCAGTCTCGTTCGAACATTTAAACTATTTGATAGGTAATTAAGGTTTTCCTCAATAGTCTGTAGCTTTAGTTAAACCATAAAGTCTGTGTCAACTGATTTTTTTTTCCCAGTTCAACTTTCTCTCAGTTTTTCTCTCTATCTATATAGTCAGTGATCTCACCTCTGCAAAGTGCCTCACTGAGATCTGACTTATTGCATATGGACATGAGATGCCACTGAAAAAATCCTGCTAATGAAGTTATAGAATGAAAGTAGACTAGAGTTCACTCTGAAACATCCTGGGCAAGTAGCATTCACCAATTGTACCTGCAGACTAGTTTGACTTATACACAGTAAATCTGAGGCATTCAAAATGTATTTGGTTTACTGCACATGGAAACTTTTACAGTGATTGCAAAAGAGAGGTGGTGCAGCCTAGAAATACCATTCTTCTCATTCAAATAAGTCTGAAAAAAATTTGGACATTTAAGTAAAATCAAGGTTTTATCATGTCTGAGCCTGAAGGGTTTTATTGATCCTTAAAACTATGAACTGTTTCCATGACACATGCATGAATTTAAATGCTGACTGTGGTGATGGTAGGGGCAATACTGAAAGCTCAAAAAAAAATAATCACTAAACATCAAGTGAAGAAAAAAAAGACATAACCCTTATATGACCCAAAAGGACTGTTAAAAGAAATAGAATTAACATCTAAGATAAATGTAATAAATAAATTTTTAAAAAAAACAAACCAAACCAACCAACCAAAAAAAAAAAAACAGAAGGAAGAAAATAGACTTCATTAGAGTCCAATGACCTACACTGTGTTAAAATAGAGATTTCTTGTGGAGAACAAGGAGTGTTGATGGAAAAAGAAATTTGTTTGAATTTTAATAGAAGTTAAGGAATTTTTGAGACCTGAAGCTTTTTCATCAGTTAAACTACATTCCCCCTGCCTCATTTTGAGTGCAACCTGTGTGAAACTAAGTAATTTATGAACAAATTTAAGAACAAAGATTGAGCATAAAATATGACTGAGTACTAGTAGATATTAGTGGACCCTATATAATAGGATTATTAGAAGACGGTAATAGGACAGGGTTACACTTGGAAAAATTAGATGAAAAGACTAGGAAAAATGGCAAGGAAATCCTTCCAAAATTCTTTCACTTATGCACAGAACTTCCAATGACTTTTCAGCCACAAAAACTGAAACAGTTGTCCCCATCCAAATGTGTTTTAGAAGACAAGACTAGCGTATTCTGTCTCAATCTTGTGATCACAACTGCTGTCAACCTGTTTACGAGCTGTAATGGCCTGCAGTGACCATGAGCTTGGCTTCCTAAGTGACTCTCAAATGTTTCATCTGAGTCTTTCACTAACTCCAGGTAGTGTTTTTGCTGTCCTTTTGGACAGTACCCATGGTTTAGCCGTCAGCAAGCAATTTCAACTTGCAGATTCCAGGCCCTTCCTTTCCCTGCTAAGCATTTGTGAGTTTTTTCACCCCTTTCTTCTAATCATCCCAGACAACCAGGTCTCTATTGCCTTGGACAGTAAATTCTCTGTAGGTCTCAAAAAGCTCATTTCATTACAGATGATGTCACGGTGGCAATTCTTCATTGCTCTAAACTACCATAGGAATTTTTTAAACTGAGTTTGCTATATACCTGCATTATGTTACTGTCAAATGTATCTATAAAATCTAAAGTAATATCAAAAAGATAAAATGAATGTCTATCCCTCACTAAGACTGTGTACCCTGTGTGAAATCTAAGACTGCAGCAATTCGGTATACTAGTTATAAATCCCTTGAAAACATGGTTTATGATGAAAAGCTTTGACAAACCTAACTATAACTGCACAAACACATCACTAACATGAGAAAAGCTGATGTTTTTCCACTAACAAAATGTGTTATTACACTTGAAAATTCACATTCTCTATATCTATAGGAAGTAATATAATAAATTATAATATAATTATTACATATTGAAAATTTTAGGGATTATGATCATAATATTGATATCTTATGTCAACAGAGGTGAATGTATATGAAGACAGTGAGAGCAATAAAACTTCAAAATTATTATCTTCAGTGATTTTTTAAATTAACTAGAGCAGAAAGGGTTAACTTTTCCTGAAAATTAATAATACTGGGAAAATTATGAAAAAAAAAAGGCCAAAAAAATCCCCCAAAACAAACCCAACAATAAAACATTTAATTTCTCGTAGAACAATTCGATATATGAAAAAATGTTAACTTCTTATTTTATTTAAGCAAATAAGTATATGTGATCAGTAAATTTGTGCACAAGCCTTCTGCTGATTACTTAAGTAATCTAATGGATTGCCAAGGCTTTGAATTCGAGTCAAACATGAAAGCATGTAGTGTACTTGGCATCCTAATTATTTTCCCTCTTAATGCTTTAGTCCATGAAGTTGCAAAATTTTGATACAGTTTATAACTCTTTCTTTCCCTATAGCAAAACTGTTTTCTCCAGCACTATTTGCTGAGGCAATTTCCTAAAAAAGAAACAGGTTTGTACAAGAGCTAAGGATGTACATTTGGAAAATTTCTTTTGTGTTTTCCTAGTGAGGTTTACCTCCTCCAGATTAAAGCAGTCACGATATTTGTAACCTGAAATTCCCATTACTATTTTAATTATTTGTTCCCCCTATTGAATATATGGCATATTTATACGGATTCTTAAGTCTGGAGGCAGCTTCTGCAAACACATTTATACTGAAGCAGTTAAGTCTGCAAAAGAGAGAAAAATGGGTTTGGTTATCCTCTCCAATTAAAAGATTATATTCATGTTAGCGGTATTCTCCTGTGGATAAGAAAAGAATGAGGCCATATTTGTGTCTACACTAGAGCTTTGGCTTCATGACTTCTGTGATGTGGTAATCTATTTTCTATCCCAAATGCTGTCATTAATATAAAGAAAAGTCTGGTATTTTGTGTCTGGGGCCCAAGTCCACCAGATCTTTTGAGTGCAACTTCTCCCTTTTTCCTTCCACCATTTTTTTTCTCTTTAAAGTGAAAACATCAAAACACACTGAAGGACTAAAGGCTTATTAGCTCTCAACACCACTGTGTGTCTGGAATACTAAAATAATATACAAGCTCAGGGTAAAACTTTACACAGAGAGAACTTCACTCTGTTGTTGAGAAAGGTTTGAAGATCTGAGAAAAAAGGAAGCTCTTGGGTCCCGAAGGACAAGTATTTTGCTCCAGAACTAACAGACCAACACTTTCTAGGGGCTTTCTGGGTTAGGTGCTCTTCATCAAATCCCCGTGCTAAAAGTTTTCTGCCCTGTCACCTCAGGTGCTTCATGGTGGATGAATTAACTCCTTGCTATAGGAATATCCCTGGCAAATTGCAGAGTCTTTCAGAGTGCATTTGTGCTGCCAGACACCCACTCCCAGGTTCTCCAAACCTGGTCATGATCAAAAGATTTCAGAGACAAAGCTGTTTCCTTCTGTCTCCAAACAGCCCCTCTCACCTCAAAGTGTAGCAGCTATTTCAAGACAAACAAGCAGCTTTACTCCTTCCTGTCCAACATTTAATCTTTTAACAACATATATTGCACTTAGAAACCAAACTGGAAACAGGCATATTAAATACTTCTACCATCTGTTACAATGCAGTTGCAAAAGATTTGCATATTTTGCACTGTCATAACAGTGGTAATGAATGCCTTAGATTTTAGTAGTAAAAAAAGAAAAAAATATCGATATACCATGGACTGAATGGCACCTTTTTTCCCTAATTTTTTACAGACCCTATTTGCATTCAATAGTACAATGCAAGAGAAAAAAATATTACCTGTGCGTGAACAAATTTTTTTCACTTATTTGAGTTTTCAAACTTGGAAGTATTCTGTTTAATTAAGTGGATTAGATTTAATGAATTATCATTGCCATAGATGAAAGAGGAAGAAATTAAAAAATAGAGTTTGAACCATCAAAAGTAATAGGATGGTTTTCACAGTAACTGTGCTAAGTCAGGACCCTGTTCAAAATTTTATATTTACGGATAGGAAGCAAAGCTTGTAAGACTGCTTGTCCCAGAGACAGAAAAACAAACAAGAAGAAAATTGATTGATATCCTGATTTCTGCACTAGGGAATTCATACAGATAGGTTAGTTTCCTCATCGACTACCAGAGCACATTGAATAAATGATACACAGTTAGAAAGGTATTCTTTCTGTCACTATTCAAATGACTTCTGGATAGTTCACTGTATCTCCAGCTACAATCTCACTTTGGCATGTACAAGATTGTATTAATATCTGAATGAAATATATTGCTGATATCAATGCTACATTTTCCACAGCTTACAGGGTCATTATGAAATGTTCGGTACAGTATGCATATGTGATTGTTCCACCTTTTAAGTTTTCACACCTTATTAACAAATACAAACTATAATTTTTCAAGAGCGTAGAATGCCTGTCAACAAAACCACGTCCAAATAAAAATGTACCTCAATTGTTTGCAATAATAAACAGTGCTGCCCACCTCTTGACATACGACCTCCAATGTTTGAGCAAGTTGCTTAGATCATGCTAGCATTTCTCTCATGAATAAATGTGTAACTGTCAAAGCTGAATTATTCCTTTGTTAGGGGAATAGTTGTCGTCTGCTTTCAGAAGTCCTGAAAACTTAAAGTTTCTACTTCTTCTTCTACATAAGATACACAACTAAGAGCAGTATCCATCCTTATTCATCAAGATAACGATTAACTCTACATCTTGACCTCATTCATCCAGAAATCTTCCAGTAATAAGGGTAAATATATGGAGTGAGAAGATTTTGCCAAATAGAAACATAAATCACCCCTTTGAAAAGAAGTGAAAATAAAAACATAAATGGTTTTATTCATTAAGAATTATAATTTAAAGATACATTGTTGGCTTATGCTTTTGGCTTTTTTCTGAGATATTAATAATTTATTCCCTTCTTAGTATCTGTTGCTAAATACTGAAAAATGTATGAAAATGAGAAGAAAAAAGATTACACTGTATTGTAGAACAGTACTGGGATGTCAGTGAATTGATAGACATGTAACAACAAGAACAGCCTCAGTTCTGCAGGAAATTTATCTATATAATAAAAAATATACTGTTTGCAGTAGCCTTGTTTTGTATGGATAGGTCACACAGAAGTAATGACCTTTTCAAGCTATAATCTCCATTTTTTGCTAAATTATCATATTTTAAGTTATCTTTTTTAATGCTATAAGAGAACAAAATGGACAGAGGAATTTCTTTAATTATTTATTTTCTATCATTTTAATGTGAATGATTTAAGTACATTTAATCTGGGGTTTTTTTCTGTAAAGCACATGTACTATGTAGCCTCTTAGGAAAACTTCCAGATATAGTTTTTTTTGCTCTAGCTTATTTAGCATTTTGAAGATTTTAAGTTAAATATGATAAACATATTACAGGGGTCTTGCTTTGTATGTGGATGCAGTAGCGTCTCTCCTCACACAGAGCTGAGCGAAACTTGTGAAACTTATTCTACCTTCCCCCCCCCACCAAGAGCTGTTCCTAGTGGATTTAGGCACCTCTGTGCTATTAAACTCTTTAAACATAAAAATATTATATATGAACTCCAGAATGTATGGTCTCCTCTTGCTCTCTATTTCATTTCCTCTGCATCTTCTCTTAGAATTCAACTATGTACAATGCAATGAAATAATAGAATCACAGAATCACACAATGGCCTGGATTGGAAGGGACCTTGAAGATCATCTTGTTCCAATCCCACTTCCATGAGCAGAGACATTTTTCACTAGAGCAGGTTACTCAAAGCTCTGTCCAACCTTTGGATTTTGAACACTTCCAGTGTTGGGGCACCCTCAACTTCTCTGGGCAACCTGTTCCAGTGCCTCAACACCTTCACAGTAAAGAATTTCTTGCTGGTATGTAATTTAAAACTACTGTCTTTTAGTTTAAAGCCATTCCCCCTTGTCCTACCACTATATGCTACTGTAAAAAGCCCCTCTCCAGCTCTTTTGTAGCCTCCTCTAGGTACTGGAAGGCTGCTACAGGGTCTTGCCAGAGGCCCTTCTCTTCTCTAGGCTGCACAATTCCAACTGTCTCAGCCATATGTGGTAGCCTTGATTTTTGTAATTTTTTAGCTTGTACATAAGATGTCTGTAGAAATGAAATATAACTTCCCTCCCTTCTCCTACTTTGTTACCTAGTTATGTCTTTATCTACTTTCAATATTAACTCTCATTATTTTTATTATTAGCATCATGATGCACCTGACTGTTCCACCAAAAGGGTGGAAGTTCATTGAGTTAGGATGAGTACAGGCACATAGGAAGACTGTCGTTCTTGTTTCGGCAGCAGTAATTTTTGCAGTAGCCAAGATAGGGCATGGCTAAGACCTGGAGGTTATTCTATACCACCTCACATCATTTTCCAGGGGAAAGTGAAGGGCTCATTTCCAGGTCAGAGTAGCATGACGGAGGGAGCGTCAGGTATTGCCGAGGATATTGTCTGTGGGGTGAGCAATAACATTTCTTTTCTACACTCTGTCATTGGTATTGTTGTTTCTCATTTTCTTATCTCATTGCTGTTTTAAGTAAATTGTTCTTTTCTCAGCCTGTGATCTCTACCTTTTGTGGCTCCAATTGTCTTCTCCAGCCCATCACAGGGGAAAGATTAAGTGGAGGGCTGAGGAGGCGGGGGTCAGTAAGCAAGCAGTGCTTGGTTTGGAATGTTTCAGTGGGAACACAAAATTGGAGAATACCATTCTTAAACCATGAAAACTGTGAATCCAACTACTGTGAAGTTATTTGGTCTAAGTTATTAGTTTGAGCAATAAATAGGACTAGGCAAATTCAATACTGAGATTCTACAAACATTTTCTGCGTACGTTCTTTTGCCTCTCTTATTTCTAATTTCCATCAATTCTTTCAGAAAATAAGTGGTGTGTTATACATTTATATCACTCCTCAATGTGAATATTTCATGACAAATTTATTAGTCTCTAATAGATTTGAGGAACTTGAATAGTTGCCAGTCTGAAGAACTTGAATTAATGAGTTGCAATAATGAGCAGACAAGTTCTAATGTTCAATACATAGTTTTTTTAATTCACAAAGAATATTTTTCTGCTATCAGACAGTGGTTATGGTGCAGTATTTTTGAAATCAATATATTTGTATATAAAGATTTAATTGATTTAATATTTCCCTATTATTCCCTTGTAAAAGAAAATGAGAAGCTTCTAATAAATGTTTTGAAATTTTTTAACTAAGATTTCACAGCAAACTTATCCCAAGACAAAAATAATTAACATAAAACTTTGATCTTTAATTTCTATGGCAGCTACTTTCAGTTATTAGATTTTAGACTATGTGGTGCCCAGGAAAGTGGCAGATTTTCCATTCCTGGAGGTTTTTAAGATGAGACTGGATGTGGCACTCAGTGCCATGGTCTAGTAACCATGGTGGTAGTGGATCAAGGGTTGAACTTGATGATCTCAGAGGTCCTTTCCAACCTGGCTGATTCCATCATTCTATGAATCTTATATAGTGCCTGCACACCACTATTTTTTTTTTTACATGTATTCTAAGGGAAAGAAGAAGAACTGAAGCCAGAACTGGGAACTATATAAACCATATGTGGTTTAGAAATACCTGTGGAAGTGTCTGGTTTCCAACCAAGGGGTCTTGACAATGCAGTATTTCACAGGAATAACATTCAAATTAATTCGGGGACTCAATGCGAACGATAAAACTCTACTAGGATAATTAACCACTAGCATGCTTGTTTGCTTTCTATTTCTTAGTCCTCTTTTTTTTTCCTTCAGGGAAGGAGGAAGAGGACTCAGAAATGAAGTAGTGAAGTTGAGCGTGGGAAGAAGGGAAGGTGGGGGAAGTTGTTTTTAGGTTTTATTTTTGTTTCTCACTATCCAAATTTATTTTAATTGGCAATAAATTAAATTACCTTTTTGCCAGGTTAAGTCTGTTTTGTCCATGATGGTAGTTGATAAGAGTTTTCCCTGTTTTTATCTCAGTCGTCTCTCATCTTATTTTCTCTCTCTGTCTGTTGAAGATTTGAAGTGGGAGAGCAGCTGGGCATCTGGCAGCTGGCAAGGTCAACCTACAATAGCAATGAAACAATAGATTTTTTTTTATTCCAGATTTTCCTTTGATGCTTTTTAAAAATCATTAAAAGAGAAATAGGCAAACATACCAGCTCTGACTGTTTGTGAGGAGAGGAGAGAAAAACAAAAATTAAAAGCGAAGATGCTAGAAAGTTTTGAGTTTCTCAGTCTGCTAGCAGTCTAGGTAAAAATGAGAGATAACTGAAGTTAAAATGGAGATTTTTCTTTTTGATTATTTTAATTTCTTTAATACTTATTACCCCCCACTTTTCCTCAGAAGAGCTATTTCTATAATGCTGCCTGAACGTAATAAACCTTAGAGCAGAATTATTTGTTCTGCTTAACGGCATTATTACACTTTGCCATGAATGAACTCATAGTATAAGCAGAGTATCTCAAAGGCAAGACAGAAAAAATCCCTCTCTGTTTTTTTTTACAAGACAAAATTCTTAGTGAAACCAGAGAAAGAAATCTAGACTCAGTTTAGGAGGAATAATCCTTTAACTAAGCAATGAGCATCATCTTGCAGTGTTACAAAAGGAAAGTGGAAGAAAATAAGAGACGGAGCAATACTGTTTAAGACACCCCAATCTGAAGGCACAAATGCTTGATTTCTGCTCATACCGCTCCATTATGCCATGGAAAGGCAGGTCTGGCTCACTGGAAAAGGAGATTTTCAATAAAGTTATGGAATTCTGCTGTGGTGCTTAGAGCTGTCAAGTTTACATGAGCAAGACAAGATGGAAAGTTGACATCCAAAGGCAACTGACAAGGATACCAGTACGGTTGTTTCCTTAGCAGATGTTACCATAAGATTCTCACCAGATTTAAGCACCAAAGTAAGCTACTACTATTGGTAGAAACACAGAAGGGGCAGGCTTGGCTGCCTTTCTATTAATGAAAGTTTCTTGCATCTTTTTTCATGGTAAAGCTTTATACTTTCAGATATGAAGACATTCTGGAAAGACAGAGGAGTGCCAAGAATCAAGTGAGTGAGCAATTTGAAGAAAATATGAGAGACATGAAGCAGGAATCCTAGTAGGAAAGAAATAGTAAACTAAATTTTTTGTTACCTGGACACATGTACATACTGCAAAAAATTGACTTTGCTCTAATTAATACTGAGATTATTGCATAAATGTGGTGGGCTGCATGCATGCAAATACAACTAAATTTTTAGTGAAACTAAAGGAATTTTAGATTATTTCCTTCTTCTTGCCTGTACTAAATCATACATATATACATATGTAGCTTAAATATTCTCATTAATCCACTGTGTTCTGCATGCTGCAATCTAAATTCCTACATGTAGCAGCAGCACAGAATTTCCGAGATTGGTATAGTCCCCTATAGAGCATGCTACATCTGGGTCACATTGGGATATGAGTAGTTTTTTAGAATACTTAACAGCGGGAGATTATTTTCTTGAACGGTAATTGCAAATATAAAGCAAAGATGCTGGTAAACTTAAAGTACTGGTGTAGGGATTTTGGTTTTTCACCAAAAAAACTGTCATTTGAAAAAGGATTTGTGAATAGGACAGTCTGCTGAATAGGGCTGAAGAAAATGGAAAAGGATCATGTCTTCACAATATGTTATGTTGTCATAAAAATTATATTAGTAATGTGCCTGACAGATTGATGTTTTACAGATGAATGCTATTTTTAACTAGAGCAGGCTAAACAGATGCCCCATGAAATCTATCTTTTCCTTTTGAAGGTTCCTATGTGGGTTTTTTTTCTTTTTTGAAAAAACCCTATAATTCTTACTAGGAGTACTAAAATGCTTTATTTCCATACCTTCAGAGGTAAAGCTTTTTAAATTGTTGCCTTTTGCATATTTTGAAGAGTTGAAGTTCCCAAAGCAGAAAGAAACTGAGAATAAAATTTGACAACAGACTATGATCTTTTTAAATTACAACATTGCAATGCAAAGAAACAGCAATTTAAATGGTGTTTCTGCTGTAATTCATCACATTATTTTATAGGAATTTAGATTTTTTTATTGTGCAAAAAATTACTTTGGATTTTTCTCTACAAGAATGGTGTTTTTTTGTTTTTGTTCTACTGCATCTATTCCAGAAAATAACTCTTTCTAAAAACTTATTTCAAACTATGAAAATATTACCTTAGCATGAGCTAAATTATCATTCCAGTTAACCGCTGCTCTGAGTTTCCCATCAGAAATCTAAAAAATGCAGTGATGGGGGTGTAAAAGTAGAAGATAAGGCAACATCTTCATTTGCCATATCTTATCAATACACATAACAATGAACTACATGAGAAAGGTACTTCTTTGCTTTGAAGAAAAGATTAATGGCAATAGATATAGCTTTATAAAACTAAAACATTTCCTCATAGGCATAATTAAAATGTTGCTTACACTCAAACTTATGTGAATTCAGTTAATACTGTTTAGATATTGTTGATAATTTTTTAAATTTTTAATATTTTTATAGGTAATGAAAATCCATCTTTTTACAACTTAAATGGGATCTGAAGTATGACTTCTTTGTATGTAAATTCTCTGTTTTACCATGTCATAATATTAAAATGACATAACCTACCTGGTATTAGGAAAGAGACATGCCCACGGCTATCTTTACACTAGTACAAACTTTACCTTGATCCACTTTAACTAAAATGGTTAAAAGTATGTGCACTCAAGTTTAGTTATTACATATACACAAATTTGAGGAAACACAATAACTTAAATCCCAGTATCACAAAGACTTCCTAAAAGTACTGAAAATCCTGTCCTTGCTTCAAAGTGCCAAGATATTAAAAAGCATATACATTTCTGTCGTGGTTTAATCCCAGATAGCAACTAAGCACCACACAGCCACTCCCTCCATCCCTCTGGGTGGGGTGAGGAAGAGAATCAGAAAAGTGAGAAGACTCGTGGGTTAAGATATAGATGGTTTGATAGGTAAAGTAAAAGCTACACATGCAAGGCAAGCAAAGCAAGGAAGTAATTCACCACTTCTCATGGGCAGCAGGTGTTCAGTTATCTTCAGGAAAGAAGCTGAAAAGCTTTCTCTATCACAAGTAACAGTGACAGGGGAAGACAAATGCCATCACTTTGAACATTCCCTACTTTGTCCTTCTTCCCCTAACTTTAAATGCACCATGCCATATGTTATGAGATATCCCTTTGGTCAGTTGGGGTCAGCTATCCTGACTGTACCCCCTCCCAACTTCTTGTGCACCTCCTGACTCCTCACTGATAGGGGTGTGGTGAGAGGCAGAAAAGCCCTTGGCACTATGTAAGCACTACACAGAAACAAAGAAAATATCCTTATGTTATAATAGAATCATAAAATATGCTGAGTTGGAACGGACCCATCAGGATCATTGAGGCCAACTCCTGGCCCTACACAGGACACTCCAAGAATCCTACCATGTGCCTGAAAACATTGTCCAAACACTTCTTGAGCTCAGGTAGATTTAGTTCTGTGACTACTTCCCTGGGGAGCCTGTTCCAGTGCTCGACCACCCTTTGGATGAAAAAGCTTTTCCTGATATCTAACCTAAACCACTCCAAACTCAGCCTCATGATGTTTCCTCAAGTCCTGTCACCCTGCTGGCAGCACAAATCCAAAACATAGCTCCATAGTAGCTACTGTGAACAAAATTAACTCTATCACAGTCAAAATCAGCAAAATTTCTTTATCAGTGGTACAGATCTGGCAACTTTATACAGCTTAGGCTATGCAAAAGGTTCTGTAAATTATCCATCCACAAACAACCAGCTAAAAGTATGGGGCATCTCTGCCAGCCCAATCGAGCTCAGCCCAGCTCAGCCCAGCCTCGGTCTTCAGCAGCTTCCTGTTTAATATATAGGCTTCCATCCACTTTCCCAAGACTGGCTTCTGTTTTGTGAGATTTGTATGTGATTTTGTTTTTTTCCTTACAACCTTGAGACATTGCTCTGAAAGGAGAGTAAGGTCTAAATGTGAGATTCTGCTGTTTTTTCTTGTTAACTTATGATAAAGATGATTACAGTTGTGGGTTCTTTTAAGCAATCATGAATGATACATTTATGAGTAATACAAATATGTGTTAGAAAAAAATTACATTGATTTTACTGCAAAGCTACTGGTTTCACTGGCATACATTAATTCCTTTCCTACAAAAATAACTAGATAATATTTTCTATTTAAACAATTGATAGCATTTCTGTGTTGTAAAGAATACATTGCAATTAAGTGTCATGCAAAACACAACATACTATGTAATATCAGACAGAAATACAGTTTTACACATTTCATTTCACTGTGAAAATTATTAGGGACAAATATACATTATTAATTCTACCAAAAAAAAAAATTCTTTTTTCCTCTCAGAAAATGTTTAGAAAAATGTTCTTAAAATGTGGTTGCACACAACAGCTTCCTATACTAAACATGAACAAAAAGTTGTTAATACAAAAATAAACAGTGTTAGGAATAGCATCACCATATTCAGTTCTTGGGAAGAAACTGAACCCAAAGTTCAGCATGTATAGCAGCAAATTGTTAGCATGATAAACCTGTCTGATTTCTGAAAGTGAATTGCAATACTGGTAGCATTAGTAAAGGAAAGCATTATTCTTTTTACTTCTATTTACATATTAGGATTTTGGCTGTGAGTGTTTCTGTTTGTTGATTTCTTTGTTGCAGCTTTTTTCTTTCCTTCACCTCACTGTCTCTGCACAACTAGTCATAAGTGTTTCTCTGCTATCTGTGTTCTTGTCGCTCCTTGGCAGTTTGCAGGTTTTATTTTTCTTTTCTTCCTCTTCTCATTTCTGTTCCTTACTTCAGCTATTTCCTATGATAGCTAAAAAACATTAACAAGGCTTTTAATTAGTTAGAATTACTGTTAATGATGTAAAGATTGTAGTTAATATTTACCATTCCCATAAGAAGGCCATAGCACAATTAAGGAACAGGATGTTTTTCCTTTTTTCTAGTTTAACATTATTGTTCTTCCAAGTTATGATAGATGCTGAATACTAATGAAGTACAGCCAGTCCAGTGAAAGGCATTGGAGGGTCACCAGTCTGAGCACCACACACTTGACTTAGCTTTTCAGTTGTCAAATGAAACAGGCTGCTCATGAATATTTGGGTACCTGCAAGTATCATTTTTTTTCAGCTCTGGACTATGTATGGGTTTTTGCTAGCACAATTTATATGCAAAAGGTGTGTTGTATAACTTTCCAGTGGAACTTAGGCAGGAATTGAGCATAAATGGAGCATAAGTTATTCATGAATAGAAATTGTAAGATTGTTGACAAAAGTAGATCTATTCATTTTACAGTTGTTTTCATCCATATGGATGCATTTCAGTCTAAATGCATTTATATTTTACTTTATTTCTTAAAATATTTTCATAAGAATGAGATATCTGAACTTTTTGGTATTAACAGAGGCTTGGAGCATAAGAAAATTCAGCTTAAATTAGAAATTTATTTCTAAGTCTGTCAATTATCATATTCAGAATACAGAAAGAGAAAGAAAAGAAAGAAAGAAAGAAAGAAAGAAAAAGAAAGAAAGAAAGAAGCTTTCTTTGCCAGTTCTCATTACATGTCTCTAAGATTACACTTATCTTCTTATTTTTTTCATAGATGTGTTTGAGAAATTCTTAATGGCTATTTAAAAATTATGTTGAGACACTTCAATAAATATGTTATCACAGCATTACATATGAACAAGTTATTACGTCTGTGTATTACGCTGTCTTATTAGAAAAACTAGATGCTAGCCAATGAGGACAAGAACACCAGAAGGTCCAAATCTGATATCAGAGCTAGTAATCCACAAAATCTCAAAGGAATATTCCAGGTTTTGTTCTGAGTCAACTATAAATGTCTGTTGTTATTACTGTTATTATCACATATCATTATTTATTCTTATTGATTGTCTTGCAACATTATTAATATGTCTGTCTAGCTGCACAGTTTAGTGCAGACCTCATCAACTTTTGCTTGAAACCTTTACAGAAGCAAATGTATGTGCAAAACAAGCATTTTGAGTCATACAACTCACTAGTGCATTTCAACATAATCACATGTTAATCTCCATCAAATCACTTCATACTGAGAAATAACTCTTTCTTATTAACATGTGACATCAAAGAGCCCTGGATCCTAGGCTAAATGTTGTAAGTTATGCACAACCAAAAATAGAACTGTGGTCAATATAAATTCAAATTATGTTCAGAATAGTTATGCTGGCTATATCACCTTCAATTTTCAGTAAGTGAGAGATTCTGAGGTAAAGCATAAAAAAAGATAACATAGAAACAAGTAGAAGTACGAAAATTATAGATCCATCTGCATGTCCCACAGAATATTCTGAGTTGGAAGGGACCCACAAACATCATCTTAAGTGAATGGCCTGTATAGGGATCTTTTTCATACTCTGTTCTTTCAGGTATAGCTTCTGATCTGTCTGAACAAAAAGGCAAAAGAGATAATTTTGTCTGAACCCCTGGGATGGAAGCAACACAGAAACATTTTCCCTTCTTCTGAGAAAAACCCTTCCCTTCATCTGAAATAAACATGCATCAAATTTCAGACATCCTTGAAAAAGGAAGTAAGTTTTTTTTCATTTTCTCTTTCAATTGTAAACCCCCCATTTTGACATATTTAGAAACAGGACAAAACCTACTAGTAAACGGAAAAGAGTGGAAAAGTACGCATGTGTATTTAGTGTATCTGTATCATGACTGGATAGTGATTATACCTCTAAGTTAATTGCAAGACATGACAGAAAGAGAACCAGCATACTCTGCTGTTTGAGGCTATGTGGTACTCGTGGTGTGAAGAGGACTCTCAGTAGCTCAACATCTAAAAGGAAGGCCAAGTCTTACAATATCTTGCCCAGCCACAGCCTTTAGCCAGATAAAGACAGAGATGTGTCCAACTTCTTCTTCAGAAACAACCTCATATAAGATTTAAACTGATGGACAGGAGGATGATTTATACACACAAGTAAGAAATTCACTTGTTTGTACAAAATACAGAGGTTTGTGTTAGCATCTTGCTATGGTTACAAGGCAGGGGATGGAGCTAAAGTGATGAATATTCATAGCATCATGACATCAGAAGGGGCCACTCCCCCAGCTGGCATGAGGAGTTGGAAAGAGGGCTTTGCTGCAGGTCAGAGCTGTTCCAGGAGTCCCATTTGCCGCAGGTAACTGCTTCTCCTCACTGGGACTGTAGCAAAGCCGGGAGTAGCTGCTTCATTGTTTCTTCTTGCCACCAAGGACCACAGCAAACTGTAAGGACTGTGATAACTGCTTCCACTGCCAGTCAGCATTTTCTGTAAGCATAACTCATCTCAGACAAAGTAGTTTTCCAGGTTTTACTTTTCCTCATCTTTCCATTGTGTTCTGGCTGCAGGGAGGGCGTAGGACTACGAAAACTATTTTACCATATTGTTTTCTTTGTTCTCCTGAGCTGAATGGTTCAGCACAGGAGCCCCCACTATTTTGTCTCTTGTTTTTACCCTGGGCCTGGGGTGTTACCTCTGGGTTTTTGTTGATAATGGCACTCATTCTGTAGGAGGAACAGGGGAAGATGACTTTTCCTGGACTTTCACTCCTTTCTCTTTCTTTGGATCTGCAAACACAGCTTTCGAGAATATAGGACTCCCTCTAGATACTAAGGATAGAGTAATCTTGGTGCTAGTTCTGTTATGATGCCTCCTTAAGGGCTGTGCACACTATGACATATCTACTGCATCTGCCATGCCTAGGGACAGGTCAAAGATTCCTGAGGTAATTGTCCAGAGACCCACCCCAGGGGTGGATAATTCTGAGCGCCATGGAATGTGGGAGGACATGGGCCAGTTTTTGGAGAACTTTTCTCCTCCAGTGGTCTTGAAGTTCACCCCTGAACAACTTCAGGACCCTGTTAAAGTGATAAGATTTGTGAAGGGAAAATGCTGTGGCAGCTTCAGAGAGGGACAGCTTACTGCAACATGCTAGGGTCTGACCACTGCCTACCAAATGCTGCTTAGTATGGTACAGCACCTTCAGGAGGAAATGAAAGGCAATAAAAAAACAGACACCATGGCAACTCAGGTTGAAGTTAAGCCAGAAGGGCAACCTAAGCCAATAGAAGTCGCCCCGTCCAAAAGAGGAAATACAAGACCAAATCAGTTCACCTGATGGATGACGATGGGGAGGCGGGAGCCTCACCCTTGTTGGACTCAGAGCCAGAAATAACCCCCAAATCCCTGTTGTTCAATAATCTGTGCAATCTGCAAAAAGACATCACCCATGAACAGGTAAGCCCATATGGACCTGACTGATCCAAGTCTGGGATCTTGTGGGCGAAGGTACACAGCTTGATGGTACAGAAGTGAGGTTTTTAAGATACCTGTCCCAGGATGTGGCATTGATCAGGGGTTTATAAGGAAATCAGAACCTCTCAACCTCTGGATGTGACTTCTAAACACAAAGAGTGTTAATGTTAAAGAGCAACATAAACCAACAAACCTATGAAACCCTTCTACAGGAGACCTGGATGTCTCTTAAACCCAACTATTTGGCAAGGTGTGTGAGACCAATTACATGCACAGATTAGTGGATTTGTAATCTTTTAATATAGAATTCAGAATTTATCATGAATCCTATTTCCTTGAATCAGAAGATACTGGATTTCAACATGGGAAACAAAGGCACTGCACAAAAACATCTAAGTTCTGACATCTAACTGAAAGCTTAATTAAGGAGCCCTGTCATTTTGGTTTCTCTCTTGTCACTGGGCAGAAATACTTTTGAGAGTTGGTTCAGCATACCTAAGATCTAGATATAAGATACCTACTTCTTTTCACTAATGCAAAAGAATTTAGAATAATGGTGCTCAACTTATTTCCACATTTATTTGCAATAAATACACCCATTCAGGTGGGGTAAATCTTCACTATAATTGAATTTTGAGGTGCAAATCAGAACCAAAATTGCATAACCAAAACTAAGGTTTAAGTATTTACTTCTCACAGTGTACATAGTGTATACTAGTTTGGACTAGTATTTAAAACTTTACAGAAAGCAATAAAAGCAGTAATACTCAGATTACAATTGAAATCCAGATATTTGTAAAGAAAATTATACCTGTTTTTCTAATTCTTGTTTAAATTGATCAGCAATACATTGTGTTTAATTCAGAAGACTAAATACATTCAGCATAATTCAGGAATAAACGTTTAAACAAAATGCTCTCATTCAAAGAAAAAAACCAGTACAATAGGCAGGATGAACTGGTAAAACCAGCTTTTTACATGAACCATGAGAAAATGCATGGTTACTTTTAAAATGAATAGACTTTCATGCTTTGAGGTATGTACCCAAAATGAGAAAAAATTTCTGCATGGCAAGATTTTTCCATCACAGGTTTCCTTGTATTTTCTTTCAAGACATCCTTGGTCAGGTAGACGAGCAACATGTTACTCTGTGCACTACAGCAACTATTACTCTGATATAATATGATTCTATGTGGATGTGAAAAAGTACATCTTAGAGACTTTTCACTTTTGCAACGTGCAACACTGGAAGAAAAAAAGATGAGTACCTTTCCACAAAATACACAAGTTCCAAGTACTGTTATGAATGCAGATAAGTATATAGAAAATAGTACAAAAGTGCTTTGCTGAATAAATGCCTCAGGGCAAACTGCTACTATTACTGATGTTGCTACTCTAGTAATTGTTAAAGACCTTACAAAAAGAATTTGCAAGCTTCAGGACCAAAACCAGCTAAACCAATGTGTGTATACTTCTGCAAGTTTTAGGCAAAGTGCTTGCCAAAATTTGAAAGCTCTAAGTCAGGGAATTTAGGAAGTGAGGTGATTAGACCAACTCTTAAATCATTTGAAATATGATGTCTTGGTAGACATCTTTGTGAGGACACAGTGGAGAGAAACACTGAATAATGAGGATTTGTGCTAAATAGTGAACAATTGGGCATGTATGCTGCCATGATCTGCTGTGTCATGAGAGAAGAGATTGCGAATCCAGCAGGCTGTTAAGAACTCTTCATTAAAGTCGTTATCTTTGTAGAGATTTTGCATAGCATCCAGTAGTTAATTTCTTTTTTCTTACGAAATAGTTTTAAATTAGCCACATAGCATATACCCTTGTGCATAGTTCACCTTTGGGCTTAGTAAATCCAATAAATGTTTAAGTTACTAGACCAAGCTGTTTTTGAGATAAGCAGAGGAAACAGAGGTAGAAAAGACGAACTCCTCTTACACACACTTTGTGTGTCTAAGTACAAGTTTCTGGGCAGCAGGCAGGTATTAGATGGGAAAATTCTATGCCTTATCTATCACAGAAGATTAGACTGGATGAGCATAACCTCAAACTAAAATGAGGAGATTTCTGTTTGCTAGACCAGTGAATATTATCCATCTAGCAAGACTTGAAACTTGTATCTGAACTGGGTACCAAACCTCAAGGTTATGTGTTTAAATGTTATAAAGAATTCTGCATTTATGAAGGGGGGGGGGAGAAAAAGGAAAAAAATTTCTTGCACTAAAACTGCCCTTTTCTCTATTGAACCAGCTTTTACCAGATCAAAACCAGGTATTATAGTACACAATGAAAATATGTAAAAGACTACTCATTGGAAATAATATCTTAATTCTATCACTATTATACAATATTGTCTTCACCAGTATCTGGGATGCCATTTGAATTAGTACTCTTTAGGGGTTTTTTGGAGGGAAGGTCACCTCAGATCAATGATGATGATGAAGATGGAGTTACTGAGGAAATTCACTTAGATTAGTTATCTAAGAATGAGATTTAGAGGGAAAAAAATAGTCCTCTGTGTGTAGTTAAAAATTGTGATAGGTGATTATAATAACAATAATTACATCATCTATATATTCACTCACCCATATGACCAATCTGTTAATGGGTATGTGGTTTCCCCTTTTCTGATCTGTCGTTTTCTGGGTTGGTAGGATCTAAGGAACTGTACACAGCTCCTGGGATAAAGACCATGTCTTGTTCACTCAGCAATGAAGATTCTGGCCAATATATCAGTGTTGACAGTCTCTCAAGAATACATGTGTGGACCTTTATCTAAAGCATGGTTAACTGAAAGTTATAGGTAGGAAAGCTTTAGGATATTTTACTTCAATTACACGGTTGTTCTGCCAGAGGTAAGGAATGGATCACATTCTCATAGAAAAGGAGTGATGAGGCATAAAAATAAACAATGTCCTGATGATGACTCATCCTAAATAATCCATGTGCCTGGTTGCAGAGGCTGAGATAGACGATAGCTGCTCTGCTGCATCGCTGGAGGAGGTTGTCAGTGGATGGTGTGGGTGAGGAGGTGATGTCAATTGTGTCCAACATGTGATGCTGAGAATAGATGAGCTGAGATGGTGACTGAGCTATTCTATCCACTGGCGTGAAGCAAACAACCAGAAAGCAAGAAAAATAAGCCTAAAAACATGCTTTTGAGAGGCAATGCCTTTCCGGACAAAGGCCAGTCATCACCCAAAGGGTTGTGAAGCATTAAAAGTGTTAAGAAAACTACCCAGTCTGACCATTCACGAGACTCTATGTCACTCACACTCCCAAGGCCAGAGACTGTAGCTTCTGGGGCTGAAGCCCCTTCACAGGGGGCAGCTCCAGTGAGCTGACGGTGCCCAACTTGAGTACCCACACACCCCACTCACACAGTCAGACTAGGTTTCCTTACCAGTTCAACTCCAGGTTTTTCATGACAGAGTGTCAAGTATCTCGTTCCATTAAGCCATTTATTCATGTCACAGTAACACAGAAACAGCCCAAGCTGGTACCTCCAAGGAGGATCCCTAACCAAGGAACCCCTGGGCTTTTACACCCTCATAGTCTATCTGCGCACAAATCTTGCTCTTCCTCCCAACTCTTCAGCTTCTCCCCTCCTCTCCATGTCCCTCCACCCCACTGGCATCACTGGTCTTCATTTCTGTTGTATCCAAACAGTTAGCGATTCCCAGCTCCTGCTGTGTCCTTTGTTATCCCAAAGGTTGGTAGCTCATGGCCTCTTGTCTCAGGCTCCCATCAAGAGCCCAATCTACATTTCAATTTCCACCTCAATCTGCACCTTGCAAACTGAGCTACCTGGACCAGATGTATTCCTCAACAACAGGCTGCCCAGGGAAGTGCTTGAGTCACCAATACTTAGAGGTATTTAAAAGACCTGTAAACATAGTACTCAGGGACATTAACCCAACACTTGACAGTGTTGGGTTAATAAATAGACTTGATGATCTTAAGGGTCTTTTCCAACCTAAATGATTCCATGATTCTATGGCATGTCCAACACTTAGGTCCAGAATTGAAATCTACCTTTAAATCAGATTGCTTCTTTATAAAGAATATTTTATACATAAGATGCTTTTAAAGTATGGGCACTTCATGTTTTTTCAGTTGATTCAGGTTTTACATTGACAATGGCTAATACATTAGACCATCCTAGTAAGTGAGTTTTCTCTGCTTTCAAGTTTCACATTATCACCAGGACATCAGTAAGTGTTGAAGGGCGATCAATCAGTATTTCTACTTCTACCTGGTAAACTGAGTGATTATGTAAATGTTTTGTTATCACAGTCTAAAAACTGTATCTGAAAGTTTTCTTTGATAGAATTAATTGGTTAACATTAGGACAACTAAATAATGCAAGATAAACATGGCTGCAAAAAACCAAGGAAAGAAATCCCCTCTGATGTAACTTATTTTCTCTCTTCATTTATAATTTTAAGATCTCTATCGGCATAATTTTTGGATAAACAGGTGATTTTTACTTTATTTTTCATGCTGTAGATGCTCAGAACCTGATCATTATGACCATTATTATTTCTGTATTATTATTGTTTATTATTATTATTACAATTTAACTACTTAAAAAGCATTTCGGTTTTGCAATTTCAAAATAGCTTGTAGGCAATGTCACTCTGCTACCGACTCATTGACAACTTACATCTTCATACTTTGCCTTGTGACATCTCTTACAGTAAAAATATACTAATTCTAGTTTTATTCACAGGATCAGCAATTGGGTACAGTCTCCAGGGGAAAGAGTTCAGATACTCAACTAGTCAAATACTGCCATCAGCACAAAGTTTAATTGTAGAAAAGGTGTTCTGTGGCTACCATGTTTAAGTCATCTTCGAGCCATCTTCTTAAAAAAATGACAATTTTGTTCTGTTTTGCAGACTATTTTATATAGTGTATTTACAGTCGGAAAACTCCATAAAAGAGTATGGCATAATAAACACTTGAAGAAAAGTACCAAGATCAGTGTTTACAGAGCCATAGTGCTGTCTACTCTTTTATATGGATCCGAATCATGGGTCATCTACTGCCACCACTTGCATCTCCTAGAACACTTCCATCAACGCTGTCTCCGTACAATCCTAAACATCCACTGGTCAGATTATGTGACCAATACATCTGTTCTAGAACAAGCAGCAGTAACAAGTATTGAGGCCATGTTGCTGAGAACACAGCTGCGATGGGCAGGGCACGTCTCCAGGATGAAGGACCACCGCCTCCCTAAGATTTTGCTTTATGGTGAACTTGCCACCGGCTGCCGCAAGAGAGGAGCCCCGAAGAAAAGATACAAGGACTCCTTGAAACAACATCTCAGCCTTGGCCATATTGATCACCATAATTGGTCTACTCTGGCCTCCAATCAGGAGGCCTGGAGACACACCATCTATAATGCTGCTGCTTCCTTTGAGAATGCACACAGGATCACTCTCGAGGAGAAAAGACAATGCAGAAAGAACCATGTCTTGCAGAATATACCACCTAAGGAGTCTTTCTGCTGTGCCTTTTGCAACTGGACTTGTCTATTTCGTATTGGCCTTATTAGCTACCAGCGTGCTTGTAACAAATGTGGATAGAGCCTTTCCCAAATCTTTGTTTGGGAAGCCTAGCCATGATAACAGGGAAACTTCCTTCTTTACCATCTTCACCTAATTCCACTCTTTGTCAAATGCTGTCACAAAACTTAACCTTTTGTTATGAGTAAGAGTGAATCACTTCTTCAAAACTGAATTTCAGTTCTCAAATTCACAGTCTGGCTGAGGAGATATAGCTGTCACACCTCTATTACACATTCAGCCTCATAGCAGCTGAAATAAACAGCTTCGTAACTGTTACTCCATTTTCATGTTAAGTTTGACAATTCACTCGTATATAAGAAAGTCTACAGGACATTTTGCGCATTCCCTCCAAATGTTTTCAGCAAATCAATGCACCATAAAATATCTGAAGTAGTTCTAAGCTTACTCTACTAGTCATTAACTTATTCAACTGCTGTTCAGACACGACACAGATAGTATATAACACAAAATCTGTTCACTGAGATTGTCGATATTTGGCCTTATTTTTGTATCTTAACAGGACACTGGTCTGATTACCAGTAGATTTATTTGTATTGGTTAGTAAATGAAGTTGTTTTCCCCTTAACAAGAGAGTCAGTGAAATCAGAGGTGACATTTTCATTATTTCATTTTCTAATTCCAAAAGCAACTGATGAAACCTTAATGAGGTGGATGTTTTCAAACTGTCATTAATCTCTGCCTAAAGTTCTTTAATAGGATTATTAGTCTCAGAAAACAACAACCCAACAGAACAACTCAAACCTTCCAAACTAACCAAATAAACACCCACTCCCTCAAGTAGACAATCAATTATCAATGTGTGGGCTTCCTGCATGAATTATATGAGGCACCCCTACTCTCTTCTAAACAAAATTTGAAGGACCTGGAGTAAATATTCCTTTAACAGAATAAATAAATGGATCCAAAGTGAGTGGATATCAGTTGGGAGGAAACTCTGTGTTCGCCTATGTTTTATGTAGCTGTTTTAAAGGGAATGTCAATTAGGAATCGCACTGTAAAAGTGACAATTCATGCATTTCTGCAGCAATATATACAGTGACAATAAAATTTCCAAGATGTAAAACTTGAGCTGTTTTGTGGAACTTGATGAAAGTCTGGTGTCAGATTGGGCGAGCCAGAGAGATAGATGAAGACTGCTATGCATTGTAAGTTTACATATGAGCATATTCCCTTACTGCATTTCCTATATTCTGATGAATAGCTCTAAATAATTTGCATAATATATGTTCTGTTGCTTTTGATGCATTGAAAATACACAGTAGACACTAGTTTTAAACTTGCATGTAATGAGCTTGCTACAGGGTTGAATTTGTTGGTTTATTTATTTTATTTATTGATTGATTCTTTGGAAAAAATGACGTCAAAAGCTGATTGCTTCCAGCTATTGAATTTATAAAATATCACTTGTAGAAATGAACTTGAACAAGTGCTAAATTTTAAATCAAGATTGTGCATGTAAAATCTGTAAATATGAAAGTATAAGAGATGGTGTTATCCTTTTAAAAAACTATTTTAAAAACAGCAAGAATTTTTTTTCTTTACATGCCCATATCCATTAAAAAAGTTTCATAATGGAGGTTTCTGTTGAGGATCTTATTCATTTGTTTACTTATATTTCTGAAAGGTGCACATTTTTCTGCATCAACTTTAAAAATTAATACAGTTGTACATAAAAAAAAAATCAATACTACATGTCAGCATACATATATTATGCCTGAGTTTATTGCAGAATGAAAGATATCCTGTACAGGTTTGTGCACTATTTGAAATCTGAAATCTTTCAAATACTTTGTAATCCAGACTACATTACTCTATGCAATATTTATGCTGTGTTGAAATATGTCTTAGTTCTTTTTTTTTTTTTTAGGTTAGCCAGCAAGTGTGACATTCTATTTAAAATCTGGGCCATATTGACTTTTAGTTCTATTTGAGTTGTGATAATTTGTGGAAACTCACAAGGTGTTTTAGTCAAAATTGAGTAGACATTATGTTCCTTATAAAATTAACAAGCTGCATAATTTTTTGTTTGATCCACATAACAGTAAAACTGTATTTTGAATGTAAGTAACTCCATATAGTCATTTTTACAAGGCTAGACTTTGGCTACAAATATGACTTTAATATGCAATAAATTTTTATTTTCTTATGGTGGATTGTCTGAGGGAAGGTTGCAACCTTTTTTCTGTTGAAATCTGATATTTATTCCTAGAAGCATTATTTTTACCACATCCTCATAACTGTAAGATTGAGTGTTTTCAATTTCCTTTCATAATTTTTTATTTTCTTTCCTTTTTTTTTTTTACTTCCCTCCACTTTCCTGAAAGTGGTTAAATTTCCATTCATGATCTTTCAACTGTTGTCTGAGATCCTTGGGATCTGCTACCTGGACAAACAAAACCAAACTACAAAACCTCAAGGAAACAAATAAAACTCCCCACCTTTTATTACTTTTCCTTACATGTATTATTACTAACTCTGACTCAAAGTCATGCACTAGCCCAAATTCAAGAAAATACCATATAATGAAGCAAAATCAAAAATAAAATCATCAATATTAACTCTTGCACATTCATGTCAGATCACTTTACCCTCTAGTGGCACGAGATGCACCCTAGGTTGGGCTCTGCAGGTGTTTCAGTACAGCTGGATGATGGATATCAGCAGCAGTCAGGTCCTATGTAACAGGCAGTACTGCAATACCACACCACCAGCATCTAGACAAAGGCTTTGGTTTGCTCACCTCAGATGACACAAATATTTGAATTTTGTAGTTTGCAACATTCTTCTTTCAACCTGACAGGAACTTGTATTTTATCTAGTAATAGAATTAGTATGTCAGTGCTACGACACCTAACCTCTACTTCTAGTGTACAAAGTGTGATGACATTTTGTTCATTTGAATATGCAATAAATGCCACTGAGTCCAATGACTGTCAGTCAAGGGAATAACAAATGTTTATACGTTAAGCCATGAAAGAATTCTTTAAAAATTATTCTTTTAGATTTCCAAGTCAAAAATGTTTGACTTCAAATCCTCAAACATACAAATGGTTTTTGTATGTTTTTATAAAATTACATAAAAATTGTAATTTTTCAATATCATGGACATAATATTAGCTAGCTGGAGGGAATTAATTTGTTTAAAAGTGGTACTGGAATATTAACTGAAATCCCTGGTTAACAAGCATGTTCTTGGATGGCTTTGGAGTTTTGTTAACATGTAGGCTAAGGAAATGGAGGAAAAACGGAAATCAGAGGGATCAAACCTTTAAGTCTGAAGTAAGACTGTGAATATCTATTGGATCTAATCAGCAGAGTAAGCAAATATGGCCATTGGAGCTTGTGTCTCATCAGCTCAGCAGCATGGGATGCACTAGAGAGAAAATGGCAGCTGCTGCAGCATGCCTGACCTCCATATTTCTGGAGCAGAAGGTCTTTCTTAAAAGACATGAAAAAAGTCTAGTATCTCATGAGGCATAGAATACTGCCAAAGCTATATACGGGTGAAATAATGAAAAACTGAGAAGGCAACAAAATACCCAAACTTTTCTGAAGTTTTAGAAAGGTTTATTTTCACTCAAAAATCAAAACTCTTTCTTACAATACTTACAAATATGACTATGAAACTGCTCTTGGGAGCTAACCTATTCCTCCCCTCTTGTAAAGGTCCTCTCTTTGTGTTTAATAAAATGAAACGTGGTCTTCCCTTCACTGCTTTTTAATAAATTCCTTTTTAATAAATTGCCTGAAGATGTTCTGTGTCTGGCCTGCTGACCTGCCCCTCACCTCCTGACATAGCAAATGGATTTAGCAACACCACTGAAGAATATTTTCAATCTGAAATAATGCTCAGGCTACTGTCTGATCCAAATCCCACAGGGTGCCATGCAATTCTTAGTTCCTCTTGGGTGAGCAGAACCTTCCGTCTTTCACTGTGAACAGCTCATTTAACACATTAGAAGGTATCATCTTGCCTTGTAAAGTTCAGGGAAAAAAAATCCCAAGAAAAGAATTGATGCATTATTATAGCTCAAGGGTGTCTTACCTGTACAGAAGAGACCATTGGGCTATTCATCTTGATCAGAAAAAGAGGTGGTTCCAGGAAAAGACACTGAGAACAACTTTATCTTCTCCCTGTAACAGTATGAAAACAAGACAGGTATGATCTTCCAGCTCAGTCTGTAGCTCAGGAACAGGGAATGTTGTCCCTGGCTGTGTTACAGGCTTCCCCTGGGATCTTTTGCAGTCATTTCTGTCCAGACTGGTTACATGCTTAAATCTTTACCCGTAAAGGAACATCTGTGAATCTGTGCTGTAGATTCTCAGGATCTGAGTTTCCTAATGTAAAATGTGAATGACAAAGTCTGTCTATTCACTCCCACATTACAGTTTTCATCAGTATTACGAGAAGATGCTGCTGTGACTGAGATGATCCATGTAAATCTGCATGTTGTGTGTTTGCGTGAAGAGCTAACTCTGTGAGGGAGAGAAGAAGAAACAAACAACTGATGTATTTGCATCAGCTGGACAGGATGTTTTATCCTTGTCTTGTCTTTCAATTTTTAAAGTGTGCATTCATTTAATTGTAATGTAAAATCTACTTTAACTTCTCAGGCTTTGCAAAGCCTAAGCATTTTGGGTTTGTGACACCAACCTGAAGAGTTTTGACTTTTCTTCTTTTTCTTTTTCATTTTCCATTTTTCTTTTTCCATTTTTCTTTTCCTCTTTTTCTTTTTCCTCTTTTTCTTTTTCTTTTTCTTTTTTTTTTTTTTTTTTTTTTTTTTTTTCCTTTTTTTTTTTTTTAACCTGTTGTACTGTATCTTGATTGAATGGAGTTTGTTTTATCCCTAGCAGCATGTATGGATGCTGAACAACACTTGCACAGTGTCAAGGTTTTCTGTTTGTCATTACGCCCCCTTCAGGCAAGAGGTTGGGAAAGGGCACAGCTGGAACAGCTGACCCAAACTGACCAAGGAGATATTCTGTAGTATACAACATCACTCTCAGCAGTAAAACTAAGAGGGATCCTTTCCAAGGTAGCCATTGCTTTGACACTGCCTGGCCATAGGTCTGCTGGTGAGAGGTGGAGAGTCATTGTCTTTGGACCACCTGTTTCGATTGTGGGCAGTTTTTTCTCTTCACTTGCTAAACTAACTATCATGACCCATGAGCTTTTCTTGCTTTTGCCCCTCTGATTCTCTTCCCCACACCACTGTCAGGAAAGTGAACAAGCAGCTGGTGGGTGCTTAGTTGCTGGCCGGAGTCAAACCATCACACTTGGTGTTTACCATTCAACTGCCTGACTCAAAGATGTTTCTGATTTTTACAAGGATTTTCAGTTTCAGGACTCACAGAATTATTTTTATGTATATCACAAAAATCTGACAGGAAAATATTTAACTGTGAGTGGTGTTTTTTTTTTCTTATAGTGTGATATAAATAATTTACAGTGGCTTACATCAAGTCTAAATCACTGTAACATTGATTCCAATCTGGTGAACTAATTCTGCCCAGGATCATTTTTTTTAATTACTATTGGAACATGAACATCAATTTTATATGAATGTTTTCCAGAAAATATTTAAAATAAGCAAATAATTAAATCAGTGCATGCAAATTTGGTCCCTCTAAATCCTTTAACAATATCTACTATTTACTTTCTTAGAATGCATGTCTGAAGAAATTATGTTTAAAGTATGAATGAGTAAATATTGCTAAGCATTTTGTAGAGCTATGGTATTATTAGCATTCAGATCTGATGCTTAAAAATACATTCCTATTAGCATTCAGGCCCGAGCAACTTGTTAATAAGACTATAGGAAGAAAAAAAAAGGCCCAACAAGATAATACTCATCATATGACATTTAAGTGACTTATTTTTTGGTTTAACATATCCAAGATGACTGAAAAGTAAAATCAACACAATGGGCCTATAGGTTCCATTACTGAAAATATGCATTAATTTGAAAACCTGAATTAAGCTTTTAATATGGAACAACGGATAAAACACAGTCAGTTTTACTGAGATGAAATTTGTCTCATCTTCAGTACGAATGACTTAAGCTTGGGAAGGCTGTATATTACAGTTATTCACATGTCTTTCTGAAAGAAATCAAGTTCCATCAAACAAGGAGTTGAGATATAAACTACTCATAACAAAGTTCTCAAATTTTAATTGAGATTCTCAGAATTTCTTTCAGTGTAATTTCTGTGTATTTGCATCTATACTGTTCCTGCTAGTTTAGACTGTTAAAGTTTATTCAGCCACACCTGTGTGAACTGTTTCTTTAATGAAATACAGAGCTTTGAAAAAGTCAGAAGGGAGTTATTAAAGTAGAATTAAAAGATAGATTTCACTCACTCTTTGCAAGTCAGAGGATTCATCTGCCCGACTTTCCTTTTTCTCTCTCTACAGACTTTTGGCTTTTAATCCTTCAGAAAGATTATTTGATCAGAATCATATCAAAAAGTGTAAGCATTTATTTTAACAACACACTTGGAAAATGTATTAAAGCTCTTATCAAGCTGGCTAACTTATGGGAAAAATCCTTCTTCAATCCAATAAGGAACGAGTTTCATCACAGTTTAGTTCTATGATGAAGGCTGAAGAGAGCATAGAAAAATCACCAGGAGTCTTATGTGAAAATAAGGTAGCTGGCTTGAAAAGATTTTAGGAAAAATAAATTTTAAATTTCCAATAGCACAGAAAAAGTTTTAAGCTTTAAAACTAGTAGGTTAATGATATTCAGCTACCTATAAAAGCAATGAATTTTAAATTATAAGCAGCAAGAACAAAAAAGCTTAAAAAGATCAAAAATGATCAGTGCTGTGATGAAAACACATGTAACATTAGAGGAGACAAAAATATATATAGTAAGCAATAAAATTAGAATAGTTTAGAAAGCAATCTAGGTTTAGTTTTTCTTTGTTTAAATGGTTTTCTATGAAGACAAAATGTGAAAATATGTAGGGAAGTGAGTCTAGACATGTCGTTGGATAACAAGCTGCTGTGCCACACTGCCATACTAAAACAGATCAATGATCTAGCTACTCCAAAAACCATCTCAAACACTGATATGGACTGTAAACTGCAGAGATAGGATGCAATACAGCCAGGAGCAATTAAGAAAAATACCATTGCTGTTCATATCATCAACTTGGTGATTTCTGCCGTGACATGTAAATCTTTATATTCTCTTAGATTTTTAAATGTACGTAAACGTAACTGGGAAATGTTTGAAAAGGGACAGTGGATATGTAAACCATTCGCTAATACAGGCTAAAATGCTAGAATCTTGGATACAGTAATTTATAGTTGAAAGAACGTTTTTAAGCCATTCATAATATAAAGGAGTAAGACTCATAAGTCATAGATCTATAGCCTGAAATTTAAACATGGCCTTAAATTTTAAGAAGTACTAAGACTTTTATATTTTTGTAGTTGTGACAGGTTAAAATCACATAAAGACCATTTTTTCTCCTCTTTGAGGTGCTAAATGTTTTTGAATATAAAACCTTGAAAAATAGTTTTAGCAAAAATAGTGTCTTTGGAAAAATTTGAAGGAGAATCAATTAGTCTGTCAACTGAAAAGACAAAAACAATGTAAGAAAATTTAAAGATACAGGATGTCAAAACACATTTAATGATTTACCTGAAGGCAGATAAATATGCAAAAAATATGTCACATGTATTGAAAAGTAAACCCTGCCATTAATATGTACTGAAGCTAGAAGCATTACACCCTAGTAAAATGCTTGTCCTATACCTCTGATACTCTTTTTTTTTATAAAGCTCAAGAAATAAATTGCTTCTTTGATATCAATATATACATAAGTCTCTAAAGAAATGAATTAAATCACTGACAAGTCTAAGGTTTTAACATCAAACTTTTATATCTCTAATTGGATTTTCCAATTTGAAGTTCTGCATGGAGACCAGGGGAATAAGAAAATGTATCCCTGTTACAAGAGAAAAGAAATAATGTACCTAGTAGACTGGAGAAACTGGGAACCTTAAAAGAGTAACTCTTAAGAGAGCCAAGATCAGTGTCTGCATATGTCATTTGCCATATTATTGACTGTCTTTATTGCAAATTTTCTCAATGCTTCACTGATGAGCTGGTACACAGCAAGGTCCATACCAGACTGTCTCCTTTCTCTTGACTCCATTTGGGACTTACTCTACTCCAGAAAGTACTAGCTAAATGTACCATTAACCTGCAAGTAACGGTTGTTGATTAAAATCTATTTTGTATGAGGGAATGGGATAAAGAATGTTTTTTGTTCCAAGTTCATCTTCAATAATATTAGTTCTTATTTAAGACCATTTTTATGTAGGCTTCTGGGTCTGTCTTCTACTCCAGTACCAAATCAGGCAGCTATCATTGTCATGCTTCTGAAAAGAGTTCCTGCCATATATTAAATATATTTTTTTATGATATGAATATAAAATGCCAGTGAATGGACTAAATTAGGATTGACCTGAAAATATGAAACAAACTTTTTAAGAGAGAATCTATTCCTTTTTTTTCCCCCATAACAAAAATCTGAAAGTTCACATGGAGAAGAACATTACAACATACTGGCTTTGAATTGTATTTCGAACTGAAGTTTTGTGGTTTTTTAAACCGACATTTCTGAGCTAACTGCTTGTGGTGATCATGCTACAAATTATGTCATGTCTCTGCAACACTAACATAATATAAATGAAAGAAGTGATAAAGCCGATCTTTATCCAGTCATTATGCAAATTTACAATCAAAATAGGAATTTTAATGTTTAAATATTAAATAAGTTGTTTAAAAAATAAAACATTTCTTCTGATTATTTTTAAACTAGTTAGCAGTCCTTTCTTTTTGAATTCTAAAGATATTAAGATATAAGTACCACATGTGGTGTCACTTTCAGCCAGGTGATTCTGAGTACCGATTGCCTCAGAAACATCCTGTATAATTTGCTTTATACTTAGTTTCTTCACTACAAGCAGTATTTCTCATACTTAAAATCATGGAAAATCAAGTTAAGGAGAGAAACCAAGATGCTTCTGAATCTGGTGTGAAGTTAAAGTTCAGATACAAATTTGGAAAAAGTTCAGGCTAGTATTCAGGTAAATCATGGTTCTGTGAAGGAGTTTATGTTTTGCAAACTTCAAATATCACTATTACAGGTAAATAACATAAATTCCACAGTGGAATGAGACCATAATTATCGGTAAAACATTCCTGAGAGGTTTATTAAGAAAACTTCCCTGTCCAACCATCCAGGAGCCACTGGCAGTCACACTCCCACCACCTGAGCTGGGACTGAGGTCCCTTGGCAGCTTCACAGCCCACACTCACACAATCAGACCAGGTTTCCTTACCTGCTCAACCCCAGGCTTCCCATAGCAGCCTCAGATGCTCAGATCCTCAAAATAATTTAATCCTGGTGCAGTAACAAAATAACAAAAAAACAGCCCAAGTTGGGTGCTCCATGCTCTTTGTTCTGCAACAAGTTGACGTTTCCTGGCCTCTTGCCTGGGACTCCCACCTCAGCCTGCAGGTCTGCAGCTCCACACCAAGCTACCTGCACCATATGGATTCCTCAATAGGTTTTTGTTCAGTCTGAAGTGGTATCGGAATACAGTCTTTTTCAAGTTAATATTTGATCTGGAGATAAAATAAGATCATGTCAAATTTTATATGGAAAACCCCTCAGAACTCAGAGAGTTTAAATTTCTGGTGGTGTCCTTTGAGTCAGATCTAGTGGCAGCTTCAAGAGATCTCTAACGCCATTTGAGATTCCCTAGATTATCCCAGGTAGCCTCCTACTGACAGTTCAGAAGGGAATATGGATAATGCATAGGTTTTATGTCCTATTTGTCAACTTACAGGTATGTTGGATACCCCAGGGCTTCTCAGATGTCACTAAGTGTTTTTGCATCTGGGGAACTAAGATGGGCTGGATTGCTTTTCTCTCTCTAGTCAGTTTTGAAAGAGGAAGTAAAACACATTTGAGCAATAAGCAGCTGTAGCAATCTAGAAGGCTTTTACCACCACTCTTTTTCCTTTCAGTTCAGACTTTGCTCAATATAGCTTGTTTAATGGGAGAGAGGAAAACATAACTTCTGTATAAAAAAAATATTTTATTGTTAGTCTAGTGGTTATTTTAACAATCTAATACGGGAAATATTACTAGTTCAGGTCAAATTATTACAGAAAGGAAATAATGCTTCTCTACAGAAAAAAAGTCTCTTTGATAGCAATGATACAGTTAAAACAGTTATAGACACAGTTTTCATGCTTTTTCTGGTGTTATCCCTTCCCCTGCTCCTCTGAGTCCTAGGAGCGATTTCATTCTAGTGCTGGTGTAGGGTGAATTGTCAGCAGCAGGAATCTTTCACCAGGAAAAATATTGTTAATGTTAATGTTGAGGTTTTCTTCTTCCTCTCTCTAGGATTAACTAAGAATAATTTTAATATGTTTGCCAAAATGATGTTATAACTTTCTCTTTCTTCATTGGTCTACAACTGCATCTAATATCTGATCGTAATATCTGTGATAGCTTTTAGGTATGTTAGATACTCATTCTTTTTTCTTGTTGCCCCTAAAATCAACTTTGTCCCACTCCAGACATGCAGTTCTGTAACTGTACATGGTGAGCTATTTACAGTTATGAGGTCTGCAGTGCCTTCCTGTATTCCAGCATTTATCATCCCACTTGCGTGTTTTTCTGTGCTGCATCCCCACTTCTCAAAGATTCTGCTATCAGAATAGGTCTGCATTTTTTTACATCATTATCTTAGATCCATAAACATCTCATTCTGCATAGAAAGAAACTATTTGTCACTACTATATCTACAAAACTTTGATTGCACCATATAATGATAAGCAAAAAAATTAGCCACAGCCACCTGATCAGAAGAAAAATTGTTCTTACAGCAAAACCAAATAAAACAAAGTTGCAGGCAGGTCAAGAAAAGGTCAGAAAAAGGAATCCTGACAAACCGCAGTCCTAAGACCTTTCAAGCTTATTGCAAAGCCTGTGGCCTTTACCAATTCTATTGTATCATAGGTTACAGGATTACAGTACTTGCAGAGAAGGAAGTATTATCTCATATGTTGCATTAATTTTAGATGCATGAAATTTAATCTAGTACAAATAAAATTCAAATTTTAATTTCTTTATTTTTAAATACAGCAATGAATTTGTCATTTATGAATGGACCTGAAACCATCCTTAAAGAGAAACATATATCCAGACTATGGAATTTAAAGCACCTGACCTGTTTTCTGAATCTGGAAAGTGGAAAAACAAGTGAGACTGCTGCTATCCTGGGCTGAGTCTACCACCAGAACAAGGGAGACCTTGTTGGGAGATGGCTACTGCAGATGCCTTCTAGTTTTCTTTGTTTGGTTGGTTTGGTTGATTGATTGATTGGTTTCCTCAGATGGATGTGTCTGGCAGGTTGTGAATCCAGTCTGTATAGCTTATTTGAATCTAAGCATAGTAATATTTTTAAAGTTTATATAGATTAAGTTAAGTAATGATGCCATGGTATGAGGTTAGAATACGGCTCAAAGTAATGGTTTTCTTATTTCTGATGTATATAAAAAGCTTTCACATAAAAAATCTATATTGTAGTTTGTTTTTTTTTTCTCCTAATGTGTGTCATTTAATGGGAAATTTTGTGCCATTTTTTCAATGCATTTTTTGATGCCTCAAGCAACAAACAGAAAACAGTACTGTGTTAAGACTACTGAATCTGGTATGGTGGATGTTGGACGACTCAGGAGCAATTTCTTTATTAAATTTCCCCTGAATTGTCTCTGGGTAAATGGCTTAGTGGATGTGGGATAAATCTATCAAAGCTCACTGCTATGAAAGGACAGCAGGCATGGGGTTGTGTTATTCTTGTCTACCTTTTTAATCCTCTTGTCACAAGTAAGCAACAAAAGAAGTGTGTATTGAGCATTCCATTAACAGAAGGAATTCTGGCAAACCCTTGTTTAAACGTGTCAGAAGACAGATGACGTATCTCCAAATTTCTCCAGTTCTACCTATCATACAAAGCCTGAAGTAGACTTCAGAAAAGGCTTACCATCATTACATTTTGGCTTTGTTTAAGTTAATATATAAAGGCAGCCAGGGATTGATCCTTGGCCCTGAAGTCATCTGGAAAATACATGTTATAAACCCATATTACCCAATAGATTTTTCCTGGAGAGATCTAGCTGGAGCAAACCAAGCCTAAGATATGGATCAAAATAACAATTGAGCAGAGTGAACAGCTGCACTTCATGCACTGCATGATTGTATGCCATGGACTGTTTTTTGTCCCTAAGCCTGAGTAGCATGGCATGAGTTATAGACACCGACCTAACTCTCCCACCTTCCCAAACAGGCTTGCCATAATGCATTGCCTATTGCAAAGAGTCCTTAGCACATGTGAATGACCAAATCATAGTAAACCACTGTTGCAGAGTGGTGGCTGGCATAAACTTAATGATGGGATGTGCTTTCCTAACACTTCAACACTGTGGGCTTAACAATTGTGTGCATATATCAATGATATATCCATTTTAAGTTTCCTGGCATCGGTATAGCCTTGCAGATTTTATGCTCAAGATTTCTCCTTCCCCCTTTTACATTTAGTAATATAGATATTCAGAGACCCATGCAATATTTACCTGATTGCTTTTTTCTTTAATTTTTTGTAGCTTGGTCTAAAGCGTTCACAGTACGTTTACGAAAATACAAAATGACATACTGCTGCATATGACAGTCAAATTTTTTTTTACTGACCTAGCAGACTGTAAGACTGAGCATCTGGATGCATATTAAATCGGCAAATATGGTGAGAATCTGCCTTCTAGAAGGGATCACAGCTCAACCCTATGCTCCAAACAGAGCCCAAGTTTACAGATAAACAATACAGAAAGTAATCGTGCTTTAGACTGACACATGACTCACAGAATGACAAGCTTTCTATATTTAATCTTTGCTTAACATAGAAAAGTTTTCAACAGTGTGATTATAACTGCAACATCAAGCAACCATGAGCAGAATATTCATTTGCTTGAAATGAATGACTGATGATGCTGTTGTGGCCTCTCCCCTTTTATAGATGTTTGTCTGCATCGTAAAGGCACCATGTGGCTTTTCAGACATCTGGTAACAGCTGATCATATTCAGGACAAGGACAGCAGGACTTCTGTTTGTCCAGATTGCAACACAGCACTAATACAATGAGGAATCTTGAATTTTACTTGACTCTATCGAGTATTATAAGCCTCCTCCTTTCAGAGGCATTCAAGTATTAAATGAAAACCGGAGCCCATTTATGAATACATTGTTACAATTCTGTATATGCCGTAAAATTAAAGAGCTATTACACCAGTAACTGATTATCAAGAATGACTGCAGCCAACTGTAAGGGAACACACAAAACTGTATTCACCATTGGTTAAGTAATTTAAAAAATAATAATAAAATAAAACAAATGTCAAAACAAGTCTAAGGGTGAATAGAAGGACAAATTTCCATGGATTTTGTTGATAGATTTTGTTTGCTGCTCTGGGGCACATTCTTACAAAATGTGCTATACAGAAAAAAAGAATTAAACCAAGCTAGAATGGCTCAGGGGCCTCCCAGGGCTTTTAAAGCAATGTTTTAAAATTGTGTCTGGAAAGGGTAGCTTGGGATTCAGCATACACCCATAGGCTGTGGCAAATTTAGGCCTAATAGCTCCAAAACAATGTAAGCAAGCTACTGCAGATAATGCATCTGCCTTCTGAACATGTGTTAGCAACAGATTTTCTAATGTATAGATAATGGAAATATATATGTAAGGTTAATAAAAAGAATAAAATTAAGAGACTGAATATAACTATTACCAACATATCAGATGACATTAAATACCATCTGTCTGTTCAAGAGCAAAATATTTTCTGGTTGTTGTATTGCTTATGCATGGAGAGTTAGGGCTAAAACTTTCATAGCATTTAAAAAAATAAGACACTGTTCCTCCACTCCTCCCGAGTACTTTTCTCACAAACCTAAAACAAATTGCAGTGTTTTAATAAACTGGAACTCTGTAACCACTGTAAGAACCTCTGGTTTAGTGCCCAGTCTTAAATAAATTTAAAATTCTATTATTGGCTTCTATACATTTGACTACAAAATGGAGATGTAAGTATTGCATGTGATATATATGTATAAAAGACTAGAAAACTAGTTTTGTTAGTTACAAAATCACAAGACTGAATTTCAAATGAGGTATGTTTTCACTAAGCACTAAACTGTATTTGTGGGAAAACGAGTCATCCTCTGAATTCCAAGTAACTTTGGGAGTTAATCCTCTCAGATTCAAGTTTAAACAGTTCTAACCTGTTTCTATTAGTACAGAGAATTCTGCTGAAACAGTTTGGGTCTGGGTTTTGTTGTGTTATTTTGTTTTTTTTTTTATTTACCCATAGGTATAGAAAATTACACTTATTGAGTGCGCAAGTGATTCAGGGACTAGTCCAATCCTGAGTTAAGCCAATGAAAATTTTTCCATAGCTTTCAGTAGTGCAGGATCAGGGATATTGCATTTAGTCTGCAATGGGAATTAAAGTGTGGTCTTAGCATTTCCATATAGGCTCCAGCTGTGAAAGTCATTGTGCTGGATCACAGTATCCTTTAGGTCTCCTTAAGTTCTTTGAATAAAATGTACATTCATCTTTGTTGACCAGCAATTCTACGTAAGACACTAAGAGTAGAATTGGATCTCAGTTAAAAAAGGCACTGTTGAAATAAACTTTTCTGTATTTCTGGTGGTTCTAACTAAAATAAAGAAAGCCTTTGCTGCCTGCTGTCAAAATTACTTTTAGCCATATGATGTTGTGTTCAATTGTCAGACTGTTCATGGAAAAACTCAAACTTATTGAAATACTTAAACTGCATATATCACTAGGTTAAAACAACCACCTCTTGTACAATGGCATTCTGTTTGAGCTACAATGAGCTAAGTATATCAGCAGGATAAAAGTTGTAAGGAGATGTACCATTTTCCATTAATCATGTGGAATTGCCAAAAAAATTAGACAGCTTTTTGGGCATGCAAGCCCTACCTGCAAACCTTGCCTTGTCCTTGTTATAAAGAATAATTCATCCTAAAGGGTTTCAAAAATACATATAGAGATACAAAGACATTATCTTAGAGCCTAAGAGGTTACTAATTTTTTTTATCCTTTTGAGACCCCCAGTATCCTTGTTCTTTTTCTCATGCTGCATAGACATTAATATCAATAATGTATTCTGTCCAAGTACTTGTCTGCTTGATACTAATTTTTTTTCTTGAAGGTAATTGAGCTAAATAAGAAAAGAATAAAAAGGATTAGTCTACTATCAAAGAAATATCTTAAGAATATTTTAGGAAATATTTTTGGAATGTTACACATTAATAATGTCCAGAGGTTGTTAGCTTCCTTTTTGAAAATAATTCCTACTACCTTAAATAAATCTAAATCATAAGAATAAATATGGAAAAGTAAACAGTAATATTTCTCAGGCTTTTAATGTCCCCCTTGCCCAGTCTCAACAATATCAATCTAACTGTAAAGTTTTAACATGAGATGAAAATCAGAGACTGTTTTGCAGATATGAAGAAATATTTTCCAGAAATAAAATTACAACTCATTTCATTTTCTCCATGGTAGTAAAGTATTCTTTTTGCTATACTGTATTTTGGATATGAAATACAGAAATTTATAGGAGATGATCCTTGACCTTCATTCTTTTGTTTTTATTTTATTTAATTTTAAATAGACATGAGAAGCAAGAGAT
Source organism: Neopelma chrysocephalum (assembly GCF_003984885.1). NCBI lineage: Eukaryota > Metazoa > Chordata > Aves > Passeriformes > Pipridae > Neopelma > Neopelma chrysocephalum. Next base: position 3,836,465 of record NW_020897694.1, on the reverse strand, counting down.
TAGAAGGGAATCAAGTATAGAATGAAGTCTCTCACCTGAGTTCATAAGGCCACAACAACTGTGACAATGTACTACATATTGCATTGTAATGCACCTGTATTGTCTCCAAGTCCAGGACTGGACCTTTAAATGGTTGCTATCTCACTGTCCAATAAAAAACTGTGTGTATAATGTGCATATAAAACCCATATATATATGGGCAAACAAGGTTATATGTGACTTTATTTAAGCTCATTTGCCCTGAATTTGGGATTAGGATAGAATAAGAAATGTTTTGAAATGCACTATATATTTTGCATGTGTCTCATAAATTAATGGAGAGCTATTTAAGAGTGGTTTAGACATCTTAAATATTTTAGTGAAACAGGTTTTCCTTTTTTATCCCCCATCTGTTAAGCCAGGTTATAGGAGCCACAGTTCCTGTTAACCCAGATGTCCACAGCTCAGAAGGATCCATAAAGTTTCCAATAATGTGCTAAAACTGTGACTATTTGCGCTAAAAATCAAGTCTTTAATGCAAGGAAAATTGTATTGCTTCATAAATATACAACATACATAAATGCATTTAATATATTGATGGAGTAAAATCTGTGGGTTTTGCATCATAACTAAACATACATTAATAATTTTATGTGGGAGCATATATGTATTTATAAATCTGTGTGTATGTGTGTATGTATCTCTATGTGTTTGTAAACTTCTGTAAACGCATGTATATTGATGCCTGCTCAGCTGGTGCTACAAAAAAATTCAGGAGCCGTTAGCTGGGGTGAGATAAGAAAGGGTTTAATTATGCCAAGGCAAAAAGATGTTACACGACGCGCGCGCCCGGGCTGTGCCCGAGAAGTTACATTTATAATAATATCTGGCCAATCCCAAGTGTGTCCTCCCCGTGGCTTTTGCTCTGGTCCACCCCCTGACCCACCTCCTGGAATTGGGTCGGGGGGCTTTTTGGGACCCCCTCTTCATCATTCTTCATCATCTTCGGGGTACAGAGAGCAGAGTGACCTAGTTCCTTGACTCTGTCCTGCGGTTTAGGCCAAGATACAAGCATTCTCCAAACAAGGCTTGCCTTGACTAAGAGACTAAACATCTTCTACTGGATATGGGAATAGGGTTGATATGGGGGTATGGAATGGGGTGAGAGGCTTAAGGAATGTATAAACTAAGGGGTGTTACAGGGAGGAGGGAGAAAGGGTTTCTAAAATCTACTTCTATTACCTATAAAACTTATAAGGTAGAAAAATAAAAAAATCATTATGGACTTAAGGCATCAATATATATGTAAGAAGTTTATAAATATCTAGATTCCTACACCTATACATACATAATATATTTCAAATATTTAAATATTCTAGACCTACAGTGAACATGATCTTTCAAAATATCCTAGATTGCTCTGTGGTTCATATAAAAATAGTTGTTGTTCTTTACCTATTATGTACTGAAACAGTGTCCATAACTTGCGCACTCAAAAAGACAACAGTATTGACACCCTTGTTAGTAGTCTTATCAAAAAAATACTTCTTCAAAAAGAATTACAAACTGAATATAGTCTGCGTAACCTTAGGCCACTGAGACATGAGCCTGGGGCACTTACCTGTCATGTATCCCTTTACACCTCTAAATCTCCACAGTATCAGGCCATCTGCACCCGTAATCAGATGCCCAGACTTTAGAGCAATACACCTTGTTTGTAAAGGGCAATTCTAATTTACAACCAACTCTATTTTGGGAGGTACTTTGGGAGCAAACCTCTGATGCTTTCAGATCAGCCATCTGTCTCCACTGTTGCCAAGTTACCTCTAGGTTATGCTCTTTCCCCTCCTCAGCATATTATCCTGTCTATTGCACATTCACACAGAGGAATATCGAGAGAAAGAGTATTTTTGCAGTTCTGACAAGCAAAAATAGTCCTACAGTATATGTTTAGATACTCTTCTGAGCAGATATGGTTTTAACAATGGGATGAGGCAACTTTAGGAACATTCAGCTGTGGTATTTGCTATTTCTTGCAGCCCCAATTTTCAAGGGGAGAGGCTGTGTTACAAGCACAGGCCCTTTGCACAGTCTAAAAGCATCTACACTGCCCACTTAGGTCTGCACTCCTGGCATTCCTGAGGGCTGGATCATCCTTGTGAGTCACTGGGCTACTCTATCCAAAGACATCACATTGCCTGCAAGCAGCTCTCCAGAATAAATCATCTTTCTCCCTTTGCAAGTTGCTGCTACATTCACCTCTTGAAGAATGGTCGACCAGAGAAGTTTCATGCCAGCTTTACTCACCTGAAAAGTTCCTTATCCTAAAGATAAACTCTGTTTACAGCAAGCTAATTGGTGCACAAAAGTGTAGTCATTAGGCAAATGCAGCACTTTGGAACACACTTGTGATTCCTTAAAGGTGTTCACCTGTAAAGTGCCCAAGCCCAGGTGCAGCCTGTTTGCTGTCCATGCTGCCTTTATGTGTGCTGATATGATGCAGAGGTGCAGCAAATTTTGAACAGATAGCACAGGCTAAATTAGTTTCTGGAAGAAGATGAAGTGGGATCAAGAATTCAGCAAAACTCTAAATAGCATGACATATCACTTCCCTAAGCACATACCCCAACCATAAGTGATAGCATCCACAATCATGGGAATATCTGCTGCACTAGAAAGGATGTTAGCACTCCCATTTCTGGAAAAAAAAAACAGGAACATAGAAGTAAATATAGAGGTTTAGGGAAAAGATGGCTAGATTAAGTATTTTGGTATTTGTAAAGAGGCATGAAATAATTTTTGCTGTCTTCCCTCAGCAGATTGATAGACCATGACCGTTGTAAAAGGAGCTCCAACACAGTTCACACAGCTGTGATGAAAGTCTACAGAGAAATACAGTTAGCAAATTTCCTGTTTGCTAAATTCACATTTGTATCAGCTGCATAAGGTAACAACCTTGAAAAAAAAAATTGAAAAATACCTTTAAGAACAGCTACAGTGGGTAGATTTAGCAGTCTGAATACTATTGATAGAATGTTGTAAAAATAGAAGTCAGCATAGTCATGTCAGCTCTGGGAATATCTAACACTTTGTTTAAACAGGCATTAAATCTCTGTAGACAAATTCTGTGAAATGGTACTGGGGCAATATAAAATTTGTTTTGAATAAAATATTACACATGTTTTTGAGGAAATAACTAAATATTTATAGATATATTATTATTCACTATATACTTGAAATATTCAGATGAGCTTGGTAATCATTTACTTCACATAATCCCTACATCATCCATCAGTTTAAAATGCTGTGTTCTTTACTATAGTGTCAAGGTGTGCTGAAAAGAGTAACATCTGGATTGCTCTGCTAGCATCAGTCTTACATTATTGTCTTGAGAAATCTGCGTAGTCCTGGCATGACTCATGAATTCACACCCTTTATATCAACATTGCTACTTGGATTATGGGTATGACTTTCTGTGGTGGTCCACTATCCTCCCCCCCAGTGATGTTGTTATAGAAATATAACTACCAGTGAAGACAAAATTATTGTTGATAGAGCTTATTTTTGGATAAGGAAATAGTTGTTCATTCTAGGAACAACTGCACATCTAGATGAAGCTACAAAGATTTGTACCCCCCTCCTAGGTTACAGCTACTACCTTTGTAGAACCTCATGTGTATCAATATTGCTCTAATGTTTCCGTCTAAACGAAATGGATTTACAAAGAACCATCATTTACATGGTTCAGTCCTGTGGACAGATAACTCGGACACACTTCCAGTGTTGACAGATGTCACCAACCATAATTTCTCAACCAGACTTGATATAGAACTGCTAAAATGTTCCTAAAGCTTAGTAAAAATCAACCAAGTGAATTCAAAACTTGTATTTTAAATGCTTGAGCTGACCTGACCAGCCAAGGAATACTTCTTCATTATTATCACCATGTGAAGTTCAAATACCTCTTACTCTCCATGACAAAGTTTCAATTTCTTTAACAAGAGTTAATGAAAACGGGGTTCTTTTGTTCCTTTTTTTAAATTTGAAAACAATTGTAAAAGAACGGAAACTTTTTTTTTTCCCTATCATTAATTTCTTCGTTAAATATTCCAGGAAAAATTGAGAAGGTGATATATTTTCAGAATGAGAGTAGAGAAAATCAGTTTGTTGTTGTGGTTTTGGTTTTGAGAAATATAGATGCAATTCATGTCCCATGCTATTTGTGAATGCCACAATTTAATCCTCTGAAGTGAGTGGGGAGTCAATAACTAAGTGATCCCAGGTATGGGGTAGAAAACTGGAATATTTTATTGAACACGCGAGCACAATTTAAGGGCCTTGGAGGTTGGACATGTTAGTGAAAGGACGAGCTATGTTAATTACGGAATTATACAAGTTTTTACTACAGTTACCCAATAGGTTAATATTTCCCTCAGCCAAGATTATATGGGGGGAAGAGGATTAAAGAGTTTAGACATGGTCTGATACAACCATCTCAAGGTCCTTTCTTATTTTTCTGCAGGAGCCAGGCTAATCCATAAATTTGAACTTAAACAGGTCTTGTGAGGAGGGTCCAGTCCTTCAGGTCACGGGATTCCTCTCAGCCCCTGTTTTCCAAGGTTTATGGCACAAATCCATTAAGCTCCTTTCTACAGATATTATATTTTGGGATCCAACAGAAGTGTTTTTCTTTTTGATATCAGCGAACCAGTTGAATCAGAAAGGAGACTTCTCTAACCTTTGTCACTTCTAGTGTCACATTCTGTTTAAATCTTCCTGAAGTGCTTAAACACTTAGACTAATTTTCTACCATTTTCAGGAAACTCAAATTGGAAGTGCCAAAATATTTTGATAAAAGTTGTTCTTTGGCTTAAAAGGATTTTGACTTAAAATTGCTACTGGCATTTTGGCTTAAAAAGGATTTTGGCTTAAAATTGCTACTGGTAAAGTAGAAAACATCTGAAAATCTGTTTTCATGTGATTTTCTCTACAATTTCAGTGGTTGGAGGTTTGGAAATTAAGGCACTTCAGACAAATTTCATATCAGTATTTAACTTGTAATATTTTTATAACCTTGAAAATAATGTTTTCTGTTTGTCTCTTTCTTTTTTTAAATTTGCTCCTTATTTCATTACACAAATGCTCTACTATACAAGAGTACACTGACCAATATGCATTGCACCTTCAAGTACCATAATAAGTTAGTAATCTGTATGCAAAAGGTGACACAAAATGCCAGGTATTATAATCTTCTATGATAAATAATGACTGTACAAGTGTTTGTCCCTGAATCATAAGCTCTTGCTGTCATATTCTATATTGAAAAAGTTGGAAAGTTGCAGTTTATGAGAAGCAATGGCATATGTATGAGAACATATATCCTTTATCTTTTGAATTACTAATTAGGATTTTTTTTCCCATGAATTGCAATTTTGCCACACCTTAGGGTTCTTAGGCAATGAGAACTTAGATTAGTTCTAACTTCAGACACCTAAAATATTGAATGGAGGAATATAATTTGCCTTCATTTAGGCGAACCTTTATTAACATAATTATCAAGTTTTTCCCTCTAACACTAAACCATATGTTCTTTATGATTTTTAAGAGATTGCTGAGATACATTGCTTTTGTGAAGCTGTAAATACGCACACAAAAAAATCTACTTCGTTCTGGAAGCTGACCAGGCTGTGATTTGAAACATAAAGAGCCCTCTGTAGACCTTCCACCTTGTTTCCTGAGTAAAAACAACAGGATTCATCCGCATGCATTAGATCAAGGAAATAAAAAATCAGTCAACTTTACATGGTGGGCATTGAACTCAGACTTACAGGCATCTCTCTGATGAAGGCAGGAGGAGCTAACAGCCTAACCAGGCATAGGCTGAATTGCTCATTGACTTAAGTCAACAATGTGAGAAGCAGAATGCTTTATCTTGCTAACAGCTGTAGGTCAGTTTATTGCTTGCATCGTCATTTTCAGTAACTTTCTTCTATTTACTGGAAAAGTCCAGATTTTATTTCTCTTGCATACTAGTTTAGTAATACAGACTGAGCCCCTCCTGAACACATGCAACTCGCAATTTTCTGAGTTTTGTAGCTTAGCTGTGTTCCACAGAGCTTTCTAAGAGATAGTAAAAAGGGTTAATCCAGAGAGCAGGGCAAGCATGCTGCCAAACTTAAAATTGTTTCCCCAAGGTATGGACAAGCTACAGCTTTCTGCCAAACATCTGTACGATTAACACAAAGCAAGCAATGTATTTTTTCTCTAGACTCATTCTGAAATTTATCCTTTTCTGTCTGTCAAAGCACAAACCCAAACAGCTGAAAATAGCGTAAGACAGACATGCAAAAAATGCATAAGAAAAAAAGACTTCAATGTGATATGGTTTGAAGCTGGCTCCCTGCCAAGTCTCCAAACCTTACCACCAGAAGTCCCCCCCCCCAACAAAAAAAAAAACCTCAGGGAGAAGAGGGAGAAAAAACTAAGAAAAACCCGAAAACGAGAGAGAGGACAACCAAACTGATATATATAAATATATTTACACTTATATACAATTTCACAAGGGAAAGGGAAAGGGGAAGGGGAAAAGGAACAAAACTAAAATAAAATATATATATATATATATATCCCAATCAGTAGCCCGAGATCTAGTAACTAAAGAACAAAAGAGTTAGCAAAGAAGATATCTCACTACTCTCCTGGGACAACCAAGAGTCGCTCCGGAACGATCGCCGGCAACCTCTGTCTCCCAAGGTCGGCAAGGCCTAACCAGGCCTCGCTCCCCAACACGGCAGACTCAACAGCAGGGAACCTGCACCTCCAAGCCGCCGGAAGGAAAGAGAGTGAAGGCCTCTCCTCCTCTCTTCTTATAGTCTGGCTTACGTAAAAATCGTAGGGAATACTGGGTAAATCTGGACCCTTCCTTGGTTACAAACTGGTCACCAAGGAAGGCCTAGCCCAAACCACCACACAATGTTTGGCCAAATTTTATAGAAAGCCCTAAAAATAAAGATTTGCATAATCTCAATATAATAAATATCAAATCTCAAATAATGTGGGTATGGACAGTTCTGTCATCCATCTCCTTCCCATGAAAATTTGAATTTTAATGGGATCATTTTCTTTTACATTTTCTTTCTCTAAAATATTAGAACAATTCTTTAGGGAAAGGAGGAAGGCAAGGAAGAAATAGAAAATAGAAAAATATGTTGTTTTTTGCATTATTACACATAATAAAAAGAAAGCGGCATATTATGACAAATTTTAATCTCATCATAGCCATGTTCTCATGCAGATGTGTCCATCCTTGGAAGATAATCTGTACAATCAAAATTCTGAAAAAAGGAAGTAAATGTCCCTGAAAATCTGTATATAATGTTTTTCATAGAATCATGAAATCACAGATTGGTTTCACTTAGAAGGGACCTTAAAGATCATTTAATTCCAACCCTCCTGCTATGGGCAGTGACACCTGTCACTAGACCAGGTTACTAAGAGCCCCATTCAACCCAGCCTTGAATGCTTCCAGGTATGGGGCATCCACAATTTCTTTGGGCAACCTGTTCCAGTGCCCCTTCACCCTCACAGTAAAGAATTTCTTCCGAATGCCTAATTTAAATCTATAATTTTTCAGATTACAGCCATTCTCCCTTATCCTGTCACTTTATGTTCTTGTAAGTAGTCTCTCTTCATCTCTCTTGTGGGCTCCACTCAGGTACTGGAAGGCCGCAATTAGGTCACCTTGAAGCCTTCTCTTTTCCATGTTGAACAAACCCAATTCTCTCAGCCTTTCCTCATAGGAGAGGTGCTTCAACCCTCTAATCATCTTGGTGGTTGTCCTCTGGACTCACTCCAACAGGCTGATGTCCTTTCTGTGCTGGGGACCCCAGAGCTGGACACAGTACTCAAGGTTTATACTTAAGCTGAATCTTCTTCGTATACTTCATCTAATACTAACAAAATATTGCAAAGAAAATGTGACTCATTTTCATGAAAGAATGACTGTTTCATTTGAAATGATTAATTAAAAAGTAGACAAGGCCCGATCTGATTCATTAAAAAAAACAAAACGGAGAAATAAAAAGAGATAACAAAAAGAAATAAAAAAGAATCTAAAAATAATAATAAAAAAAAAGAAACAAAAAGCAACTCCTGCTGTTATCAGGGAAGAAAATAAAACGGATTGATAATATTTAGAGTTTGTAAAAGATATGCTTTCATCCATTCTTTTCTGATTTATTTCCCATAAGCTGTGTTTAGGTATAACACAATTTTTGTTATTTTTTTAATAAATCAGATCTATCAGTTCATGTCAACTCTGATTTACCAAAAGTCACAAACTCTTCAGGTTTGAACCTAATGACTATGTTATTATGAGTAAAATAAATAGAACTGGGACACAGATTTAAACCCTGGACATTTCTTCACTCTTTAATAGTGAGCTCTAGCCTCTGGCATTGTTTTGGCTTGTGTGAACTAGCACTCTTCCAGGTAATGTTTAGGCCACTGATGGTTCCCAGCAGGCAGGATAGAAAAAGTCACTATATTCTGGAGTGTGATGTGCCAGTAGTCCTTAATGCTGGGGAATGAACCTATTTTATTTGATAATATAAACTTATTCTTTGAAACTCTGGATGCTCGCAGTAACCCTGTCTCTAGTACTTTACCACCCTGGACATAAATCTAAAAGCAAACTAGTTTTTATTTCTAACCCTACCAGAAATACTGTGGTGGTCATGATTTTTACTGAACATTCATGTCCTTATGGGTCCTTAGCTTTCCTATATGCAGTTTTCCTGATACTTAAGGAACCAAAGAGCCAAGAAGAAGTCATAAACATAACATTTGCCATAATCCACTCATACCTTTTCCACACAGGAGCCTCAGGCAGTCTCTGTTTATGAGTGCCTAGTGGTAAACTACCCATCTAATTGCACAGTGGTGCCCTAATGTAACTCTAGGGCCTCCAGAAAAACGATCTGAAGCAGCTATGGCTTTCGATCATACCCAAGTTCTTGGTTGTCATCTTGTGGTTTGATTTAAAAGCAAGTCTCAAATCTGAGAGTTGACAGTGTTCTCTTGGAAGAATCAATTGGATCTATCAAAAGTTCTCAGTATTTAATAGAGTATAAAAAAAACCTTTAAAATTGATCATTAAAGCTTACCAAAATAATCAATTTGTCAGTTACTACTAACAACATCAAAAGAACAAAAAGTGGGTTTGTGGTACTTTTGAAAGGTGATATTTAGTAGATATAATAATAACTTAAAACCCCTACTTAAAGGAAATAACTTTCCTTCATGCCCTTGTTTTTGACTAATTTTCAGACAAATTAGCGTCTGACATTCCTTGAACAAAAGAAGGCAATTTCGGCAACAGTGGTCTGTTCTGAAATAGTTGCAAATGTGTAATATTTGGAAATTAGTAATGACTTAACTTTGCCTACATCTGTCAATCAATAATATATTTAAAGAAGTCTTACTTTAGAGTATGGAAATAGAAGTGTAATATGCATGGTACAGTATTTTTCTGTTTGATTGCAGTATTTTTAATCTATATCTTTGGGAAAAAAATACCTTTAACATCAGTCAGGACTATAACTTTGCAAACTGTAAAAAATCCCCCACATCATAGTCAATTTATTCCTAGAAGAATCACCATAAAAACCAAACAAGTCTTTTTTTTAATGTTTTCCCTCCTGTCTTTTTGCTGCCAGTTGACTCTACAGGTATCACATATATTGTTTTCATTTCTTGGCATTGTAACCCACCTGAGAGTTCATAAAACATTTGCATGTTTCTTGTGATTCAGCAAACTCAGTAAATGGTACAAACATATTAAATTTGCACATCTCTAGTAGAACTATTAGGGAATAAGAAACAATGACCCCTACAAGGTGTCAGAATTCAACAGGGATGTAAAGTACATTGATCATAGAAAAAGAAACCTATCTGAAGAAAATAATACAGTACTCAACTCTTTCAGGTCTCAAGGTAGCTGTCTAGGCAGTTGAAACAACCATAGCTACTTTTTATAATTTTTGTTTAAATATATATTTAAACACACTTTGTGACAGAACATTTTTCTAATGAATAGTACGAGTTGCAACAAATTTTTTTCCAAATATTTGCTGGTGACTAGACAAATCCATCTCATTTGTGAAATTAACTTTGGAATTATCCTAGTCTCTACATGGGGAATATAGATTTAGGAAAATATTCTCATAATTTATAGGCCTGAAGTTGCATAAAGTTAGGTGAAATGGACTTGGTCTATAATAACACTTTGTCTTTTTCCAGATGAGGCTGAAGAGATAAAAATCAACATTGACGACTTCTTCTCATTTTTTCCCTAATGTGTAGCAGAGTAAATAGCCATTGCCATGGTATAAAATCAGATCATTTCCTACAGTATATATAGACTCTTTAATTATCTGTTGCTTTGTTCTGTGCTTATTTCTACATGGAAGAATTTGCTATATCTGAAAAAAACATTTAAAATTTATCACAACATTTTCTTCCCTGCAGTACTCTCCTATTAAAAAATAATACTGACAAGATTTTCATATAACCCTGTGACCAATAATTCTTTCTGTATTCTTAGGCCTTTAAAGGTATCTATCTAGAAGAAAACCCCAACTGTGGGTATGTAGGGGATTATTAGGTGGCTGAATCTCAGTTTGTAAAGTCTAATCTTAGATTTTTATATCCAGAGTAGCACTGATTTTCAGAAGAGCTAAATTCCAAACAGTCCCTAATGAATTTGGTGGATAACATTTTATAATGATGAAGCACCACTTAAACCAATCAAATATGACATTAATGTGTTAAATCCATAGAGAATTATTGTCTCTGCACACACACACACAACTCCCCCACAAAAAAACCCAACAACCAAAACAAACCCATCAAGCAAACAAACAAATAGAATCTGTGGTATTGAACTGAGTTATATACTTAATAAATAGTCTGGAGTTATTTTGCACTATATACACTAATATCTCTCAAATTTCTGTCTATCACTGCTGATATATGCCCATATCTCTTTAAGTACATTAAATTGATCATCAGTAGTAACTTCAAGAACTTATTCAGATCCAGGTGTTTAATTATCATTTTGGCTTATAAGATTTTGTGAAACTCTCAGATAAAAATACTCAACCTGTCAGCATATAGATAAATAGTTATTTATTGCCTTTTTCAAATCACTTCAGGAAGGAGTAAACATCATTATATGCTTTGACAAACAGGTAGAATGACTGGCTGAACAACAAGCAACAAGTTCAAATTCAGTGTCTTCCAAAACAAAGGTAGTACTCAATGTAGAAGATGACAACAATGTTATTCCCATCTACCTAGAAGGAGTTGTTATTTATATGCAAATTAAAATTTGACCCAGTAATTCTGGTCCAGAAGCAAGTTGGATAGGAAGTATAAAGTTTAGTATATTCACTACTCTTGTCCAGCCCTATTCCTGGGATCATATTACCTGGGTCCCACCAGATACATCTGTGTTGTTGAACAAGAGAGTCAGGAAGCAAGCTTGACCCCTTAAGTCCACGATACTTGTTGCCAGATCACTGCGTAAGTTCTATTTGGGACTGCTCCAACTTACATTCCTTAAGATACTATCTCAACATTGTCAAAGAATAGTTTGCCTCCAAAACTTCTCCAAAGGCAGTGGGGTGGACACTATGCCATATTTATTATGCTCCAACCTCTGCACAGAAAACAATCTCTGCAGCCTCAGTCCTCCAATGTTCTTTCATGTGCATCCTAGGGCACGTAGCACACACTTTCAATTTCATTCTACCACTGTTAAAGAAACAGCATAACCCAATTTTTTTAATTGCAGACATACAGAGGCGATGAAATAGCACAAACAGCTAGGAGATAGTAAAGTCCCATTAAACTCAGAGCACCTAGGACAAAAAGATAAGGCCAATCCATTTTACGAAGAGCTTGATCAATGTGTCAAGCTTTAGACTCTGGTCTTTAACAGCATATATATAGCCACAGGCTCCAAAATTAAAACTGCTGATCACAGAGATACTAATGAAGATACAAAGGAAAAATTAACTCCCTTACTTGGATGAATAACAAAAGATATAATATCAGGTTTTATCAAATATCAATAATCCTACATTACTCATTTAGTTACCAAATTTATAATGGGCAATTATACTTTGAAAGTACTGCTGCTTGACAAAAGCTTAGCAAAAACTATCTCATATAGATATCTTGTCGTACACTTTATATGGGAAAGGACACTTCCTCCCTTTTTAATGACTTTTTACTATAAAAAATATTTGTCAAGATAAAAGATCAGTAATATTTTTACCACCTTCCAACCCAGTGTTTAAAGCATCAGTTTTTGCATCTCCTCTCAACATCAGCATGAAGGTCCTATCTTCCTATTTCACTGTATTTGAAATTTTACACTGACTCTCTAAATCCCTTGTCCTCTAATCTGTAGGATATTGGACTGTTGTAGCCCTAAATGAATAATCAATTACAATAATGAATTACTTGGAAGTTGAAGAGTGTGGTCCAAAAAATTTAATGTATTTGCTGTATTACCATATCAGATGCCTCATACTGTATTGAACAATGAAGAACTTGGTCTTCACTCTTCATGTTTCTGCAATGGTGTGTCTTATCATCTATATTCTGCCACTTAGTTTGTTCGGTTTTTTTGGTCTACTTGTCAAACCCTCAGGGTGAAATATTTAACAGACATATGCAAACACATCTGTAAACTCCTTTGGAAATTTATATATCATGAGAGACTAACATAAAGCAGCCTGTATCTTATCGTGGGGGAGGACAGATAAAGTTGTTGTTATAGTGGGTGCCTGCTATAGGCCATCTGACCAGGAAGAATGAGTGGATCAGGCCCTCTGCCTTACATTCACAGGCAATGGGATACATCAACCACCCGGATATCTGTAGGAGTGACAGCACAGCAGGGCATAAGCGATCCAGGAGTTTTCTGCAGTGCATTGATGATAATTTCCTCCTCTTCAAAGGTCTGCTTGGAAGAGTCCCGTGAGATAAGCTTCTGGAGGGAAGAAAGGCCCAAGAAAGCTGATTAATATTCAAGGATCCCTCACTCCATGCTTAAGAGTGGTTCATCGCAACAAATATGAAGTCAGGTAAAAAATGGCAGAAGACCTGTTTCAATGAACAAGGAGTTCCTGGCCAAACTTAAACACAAAAAGAAAGTATACTGAGTGTGGAAGCAAAGACAGGTAATTTGGGAGGAATACAGAAACATTGTTTGATATTCTAGGGATGAATTAGGAAAGCTAAAGCCCAAATGAAATTAAGTCTCCAGGGGCATTATAATAAGAAGGGTTTCTCCAAGTGCATAGGTAGCAAGAAGAAAGCTGGAGAAAATGCAGGGCCATTGCTCAACAAGATGGGGGAGCTGGTTACACAGAACATGAAAAAGGCTGAGGTACTGCATGTTGTCTTTGCCTCGGCCTTTACTAGTCATACTGGCCTTCAGGAACACAAGGTCCCAGAAGGAAAATTTGGAGTAAAGACATACTTTTGGTGTAGTAGGATAAGGTTAGATAATACTTAAGCATAAAGGACATCCACAGGTCCTGAACCATGATCAGATGTACTAATGAGAACAGAGGGATCTGTCTGATGCCACTACAATATATTTTGAACAAACTTGTTGACTAGGAGAGGTGCCTCAGAAATGGAGAAAAGTATATCAGTCTTACCTTCAGAAAAGACAAGAAGGAGGACTCAGGGAACCACAGACCAATCAGGCTGACCTTGCTCACTAGGAAAATGATGAAAACCATTTACAGATACATGAAGGACTTGAAACTGATCAGTAGTCAGCATGGATGCATGAAGGGAAAACCATACTTAACAAACTTGATAAATTTGTATGATAAAATGACCAGGTTGGTAGACAAGGTGAGAGCAGTGGATACTATCTGCCGCGACTTCTGGAAGACTTTTAACACATAAGATCCTCATAGAGAAACTGCTGAAATACGACCTGGATGAATAGAGTAAGATAGACTGAGGAGTGACTGAAGGGCTGGGCCCAGAGAGTGGTGATCAGTTGCATAAAGTCTGGTTGGAGACCATTAAGTAGCAGTGTACCCCAGGGGTCAACACTGGGTTCAGTTTGTCATCTTCATAAATAATCAGGATGATAGGGCATAGTGTATCCTCATCAATTTTGAGGATGATAGCAAACTGGGAGGAGTGGCTCATATGCCTTCATGTCTTGCTGCCACCAAGAAGAAACTTAACAAGCTGGAGAAGTGTGCTGGTGGAAATCCCATGAAGATCAACACAGGAATTGTAAAGCCCTGCAGCTGTGGAGAAACAACCTCATGTAAATGCTGGGGCTACCCAGCTGGAAAGCAGCACCTGGGAGTCCTTGTGGACCCAAAGTTGGATGGGAGCCAGAAATGTGTCATTGCATCAAAGAGGGCTAATGGTATCCCAGACTGCAATAGGACTGTTGCCCACAGGTTAGAGGGAATGATCCTGCCTCTCTATTCAGCACTGGTGAAGCCACACCTGGTATACTATGTCCAGTTCTGGGCTTCCCAGTACAAGAGAGACATAGACATACTGAAGAGAGTCCAAAGAAGGGCCACAAAAGCAGTTCACACTGAGGAAAGACTGAGGTGGCTGGGCCTGTTCAGGCTGGAGAAGAGAAGGCTCAAGGGGAGAGCTTATCAATGTACATGAATACCTGCAGGGGGTGGGCAAAGAAGATGGAGCCAGGCTCTTTTTGGCAGTATCCAGTGACAGGACCAGAGACAATGAGTACAGCATGCTCCATCTGAATGTCAGGAAACACTGTGAGGGTGACTGATCACTGACACAGGTTGTCCAAAAAGATTGTGGAATCTCTGGAATCTCTGTAGAATATCCGTGGATATTCAAAATCTCTTTGGACAGTGCTAGGTGGTGCTGCTTGAGCAGGGATGTTGGACAAGATTCTTTAAATCTCAGCCTTAAGCATAGAGCATGTAATCTATTTTGTTTACTCATCGTATTAGAGAATGAATATCTTTCAAAGAACCCACATTTTCAGTGGTTATAGTTTTACAGTTTCACCCACCTTGAAAAAAAAATTGTTTCACTCAGTGTCAGATCTCTTTTATTCATATAGCAGGACAGAAGATTATTGATAAACATCATCACTCCAAAAATTTGCACTGTGTTGAAGTCATGATCTACAGTTATGCATAAATATTTTTTCTCTACTCTTCCAAGATGCATATTTCACTATTTGCATCCACTAACATTAATCTGAATTGCATAAATAATTTGCATAGAGCGATGCTTAGGAGAGTCAAATCTTAGCAGAGTGGGACACCAGATTACTATATTACTATATATTACTATCACACCAATTAAATGTGAGCACTTCATTTAGTGTTACCTAGAGTCTCAATGTTGGTACAGATATGAACTCTACAATATGCTAGGCAATCCTTGACCAAGATTCTTTAACAGGGCACTCAATGATCTCTGTTACAAAGTTTGCAGAACTAACCCAAATTTCCAGGATGGTCATATGTTACAAAATCAGAGATGCTTAAATCAAAAAAAAGTTTTGAGGTACCAGTGGAGTGTGGAGAATAAATGTGACCAGTCTAGTATTTGCTCGGTTGCATCTCTGAAAACCCTTGGTCAATAACACTGCAATTAGCTTTAAACTGGAGAAGGGTGAGGGGAGGAAGGGATATAAAGGAAAACCCTATTTTTTAAAAATATTTATTTATATATTTTTATATACTAGCTTCAGATGGCAATGTTCTTAGCATCAAGTTTAAGAGTATGTTTTCACTAGCGATAATAAATGTGTGAAGTACTTAATGACTGTTTTGAGCTTTACAATTGAAAGAGATATTCCTTTTCCTGCATTTGACACAGAAAGCCTCTTATCCCCTTTGAAGAAAGAATCAGTTAGATCTTTCCTGGCTTGCAATGATGTGCTGAACAGTTTTACTGACTATTAAATCTTCTACATCAGCTCACTGAGTCATAAAACATTTGATAGGAGGTAGATCTCAACTTTTGCTTTTCTTTATTTTTCTCTTTCTTACCTTCTTACGACACATTTTTTATGAAGCCTCATCATTGCTTTTTCTCCAAGTGATATGAATTAATAGTTTGTCTTATTTCTTTTTCTTACTGTTTCTAAAATAAAAATATACAAATTGATTTTTTTTTTCATTTAACTTATAATGTCAGAAACATAAAATACTAAGAACTCTGTAAGAATACAAGGAATACAAAGAGAAAAGAAAGTTGAACAACCATCACTATTCATGGCATAGTGTCATGGCTTAACCCCACCTGGTAAATAATCTACCATTTCCTGGAAAGCAGGGCGCTGTCATATGTAATGGTGACTTCGGAAGACAAATGCCATCACTCCAAATGTCCCCTTCTTCCTTCTTCTTCCTCCAGCTTTAAATGTTGAGCATGATGCCATATGGTCTGTGATATCCCTTTGGTCAGTTGAGGTCAGCTGTCCTGGCTGTGGCCCCTCTCAACTTCCTGTACACGCCCAGTCTCCTCAGTGGCAGGGCAGTACAAGAAGGAAAAAGGACCTTGGCTCTGTGTCAGCACTGCTCAGCAATATCTGAAACATCCCAGAATTGTCAACACTATTTTCAGCACAAATCCAAAACACAGTCCCGTAACAACTACTATGAAGAATATTAACTCTATTCGAGACAAAACCTGCACACATAGTAGGAGATGGATCAAAGCTGATTATTGTTCTCTATCCTCAAATTCTTGGAGTATTGACAATCATTAAAAAACACTTTCAATTTTTTATCTTCAATGGAATTTTTTTTTTCATTTTTTAGGGAGAACCCATTCTCAGGTTCATGCCAATTCATGTAACTTTACTATTTTTTTTATTTTGGCTACTGCAAATTTGGGAAGACAAAACAGGAAAGCAAATTTTTTTATATAATTATTACTTCTTTTTACAGGATTTCTAAATGCATTTAGAGGAAAACTGATATAAATGGTGGATTCAGCTGTCAAAGCAGCTAGGTTTGCCTGACTGAAAACTGATTCCATTAAGTCTTCTTACTCTTTTTATGTGCATCTGCCACTAAGAAAATATATTTATAAATTTTTTATTGTTTGTTTTATAGATGAAAAAATATAATAGGAAGAAATAAATCAAGAATGAATTAGAATAAATGCCTGTTGGGCACACAGGAATCAATGACAGGGTGTGTCATATATTCCTACATTTGAACAATATTGAAAGCAAATCCAGATTTGGAATATCCATGTCATTCTTAGATACTGATTTTTGAATGTGCATGTTTATTATTGCTAAAACAATCTAAAACAAAAATATACCTTATTTGAACATATAGAGGAATCAAACTGAAAAGAAGAGCCCAAATTACCAATTTTTAGAGGTATTAGCAAATAATATTTAAGATAACATTCAAGATATAGAAACAGGTCTAGATTTCTTAATTCAAAATAATTATAGATTAGAAAATAATAGCTATATTGAAATTAATTTTTTTAAGTTTTTCTAGCTACCCATCATGTAATTCAGAAATTGTCTTAAAATACAACAGTAATTTATCCTTAAAGGCATGTAAGGACTGAAAACTAGAGTTCATTTAGAATTTGGGTTAAAGCACTTCAATATTTAACTCAAGAAAATAACCTTTTTCTTATTTTTACTCTTTTTTTTCCTTCGCTCTAGCTCTTCCTTTGTATGTACACACTCACACACCCACACATGCACACATGTATCCAGAGTCAAGGTTTAGCTACAGCCAATAATTCAGTGCATTTATTTTGAATGCTGTGGATCAGTTTCCACAAAAACTGATCAAAATAGTGACATATAGTTTTCCTCTTCAGAATTCATTCCTTTTAAAATCACTGAAATCTTATTTTCCATTATGACAACTGCTAACGTTAGCAATATAAAAACACCTAGACAAAGAAAAATTGTTAAACATGCCTTTAAAATATTATGATTAAATATAATAATGATGAAAAAGTTATCTAAACCCAGAAAGATCAGGGCTTAATAAGGTGTTGAATTTGGCTAATAGTTCCTTGGGAAATATAGAAGTTAAAACCAAGGCTGATGAAAATATTTTGCGGTTAAACTCAAAGATCCTTATGGGTCCCTTCAAAATTGAGATTTCTATTCTATTCTATTCCATTCTATTCTATTCTATGTATAGAGACAAAATATTTTGTAATTGTTGAAGTGGAAATGAATTGTGACGAAGTTGGAAGAAATTATATCGCATTTCTAGGTACATAGTTTCAAAGTTAATTATTCATAACCTATTAAGTGGAGCTAAAGACTACTTGGAAATGTTATTGCAGCTAATAAAGAAAAATAATGATTATTAAAGGAAAATAGGTTAGTTTGTTAAAAATTACATCTTAGCTGAAAGGCTACTGGTATTTATCTAGACTTATCATTTGACTACAAATTTATCAAAAAAGTGCATATTTCATGTGTACATGAAATGTATGATAATATTTGTTACCCTGTTGATATTTTAGATTTGTCCCCCAAAAATTCAAACTCAAATTTAAAGTAGGTAGCAAATCTACATATGGAAAATCCAACAAAAAACGAAGTGCGAGCTGTCTTTATTGCTAGAATGATAATTAATTCCAAAATTAGGCAAGCATTCTCACACTTGCCGTTCTACAAGACAAACACAAGATGAATGTCAGTTCTTCTGACATGACCTTGAGAAACAAGTCAAACAAATAATTCTTTAATGGGTCTTTTATCTTTAAATTGTCTAATTTGCATATTAATTAAGTATAGATGGTGCATCTCCCCCACAATTAACTTATGATATCATGTTCCATTAGCTTAAGGTAGTTTTATTGGTATTTACACTAAAGTGGCATTAAATTATAACAGCCTTCAACAAGCACACTTTAAAAAATTCTAATGCCTAAGCAACAATCCTTATGAAATAACTTCTGCATTCCAAGTATTAAACCAACCTTTTCATCTACTTAGTTTAAACGTATTTCTGTCCTAAGAAATACATACATCACATTTTTGTCCCATTACTTCTTTAGCAAAAAACCCAAACACTTTCTATGCCAAGAATAAAATCACTTGCCACTGTATTTGTCACCATTTAAAACATTTTTTCTCCAAGTTAGAAACCAAAATTCTTTCCTTACTTTTGAGTTTACTTTCTTTACTCTTAAGATGTCAGTACACACAAAAGGATATATATGGTGTTTATATGTAGTATGTGTATACATGGTATGTGTATGTATGGTATATGTATCTTAGATATAGCATTTCCAAGCTGCATAAATTTTTTTGTCATTGGAGTGGTACACAGTGGAAAAAAGAAAACTGTCATCTTCTATGTTACCGATGCCATTATTTCATATAAAAATTCTTCCTGAAGACCTTTTTGGGGTACTTCTAATTGGAAACAACATAATTTTACTTGGTGGAATTCAATAAGACTACCAACTTGTGTTATGTCTGAAGATGCAGAAATAAAGTCATTAGCATATAGATTCAAAAAAATTTATATCAGGGGCAAATCAGCTTTCAGATGGCTGTTTTACCCTGTTAAAACATTCTCTCTAGGATCCAGATTACTCAGTATTCTTGACACTTAATCAAGGTTGGCCAGCATACAGCAAGCAAGTCTAAGTGAAATATGTATCCCAGAAATATTTTAGCTTAACACTATCTTCTGCTACCTTCAGCTTTTCAATCTCTCAGCTTTCCCAGTTAGAGGCCATATTTGATCATTTCAGCATATTTCCATATCATATTCTTTTTTAAAAAATGCTTTCAAAGTAAATTAAATAAAGTATAGCATTAGGTCCAATCAGAATATCGAAGATGGAACACAACCTGTCAAGAAATAGCAACCAAAAAAAAACCAAAGTGAAAGAAGAGGAGGGAAATTTTCATTGTTCTTTTAATAGTTCGGTCTGAAATATCAAACATGGACAGATGAGTCCATCATTATTCAAAAGCATTTTGCCTTAAATTTAATATCTCAATATTCCACATGAGAAATTCCTCTATATCAAAGTTTTAATGTGTTTCAAAAAAATGTTTATACTCCAAAATATGTCTATAGAAGAAAAAAATGTTAGCCAAAATTTTTTGCTATTTCTCAAAGCTAATAAAAATTATGACCAAAATTATTCTAGATAAAATTTTAGACAGAAAAAGTCAATGAAAACTTATATCTGTTCAATAAGTCGAGAAGAGAGCTTAAAAACCTGAAGTTAAAAAGAAAATTACACCTAAAGTTATAATTTCATTTAATTTCTTCCAAAGATAAAGATGGTGCTTCTTCAACAAAACCACTTTTTGTTTTCACTTTTGCTCTCCAGTTCCAGTGCATTAGGTCTATAGGATCCAGAACTTGACTTCCACTGAAAGAGTTTGATTTTATCTTAAATGTACCTTGCTTAAAATAAGTTAAAGATGGTGCTCAGTGTAAATATTTAAATTTACTTATTTCATTGCATTAATTCTTTCCAATACAGAGATCTAGTGTAAGGCTTTTTAAAAGCCTCATTTTTCAGCAAGCAGAAAGAGGGTTCAGGTTAGGAAACAGGCATTTAAAATTCATGACATGAAAAGAAGTGCAGAAATGTTTGTGTTGTTATATAGCCCACATTTCTAATTTCTATTTTAACATGTGCTTTTAAGAATGTATGTCTTCATATTCTGTAATCAGCATTTATTTGTGTGAAATCTTAGATGATTTTCAGCTTTGAATTTATGAATGCTGAGGTTACATATTTTGTATTTTCATATGTTTTGATCCAGTCAACTTGCTAAGATGGTCTTTCTAAAAAAAAAAAAAAGAGAGAGAAAAAAAAAATCCTTCCAACATACAGTACTTGATTTCTGTAAATAGTAGGTAACAAAACAAAACAAAAACAAAAAAACAACCAAATAAAAAAAAAACAAAACAAAACAAAGAAAACCCACAACCCAAACAACAAACAGACCTGTTTGTATCACACAACTACAGCCAAATCTTTCTGAATCATTCATAAATGCCAGTGCTTTGTTATTAGGAATCAATATTGTGGCTGCAGACAGCAGTTGGTTCTTTAGACATAACTGTGTGTTAGCTTTGCAACAAATCATGCAGAAAATACTTTAATAAGGCTATGTGTAACTTATGGTTTAATTTTGGAAGATTAAGGGGAAAAACGTAACTCCGCCACTCATAAACAGTGTTCCAGATGTTATGCCACTGATGTTTCAAGTATTTTCATGTAAATTTATATTTAGATTTTTAACAACAGCAGAAATCTTCACAGATGGCATAGGTCTCTTATTTCCATCACCTTGTTTAAGATAAGATCTTAATTCTAGACATAAAAGCTTAGTTACTCTAGAAATCACATGCATATTTGAATGCAATTGAAAATATACCAGCAAGTACTGGTGTGCTGAAGTGCAGAGCATCATATTTCTCAAAAATCTTACAGTTAGTCCATTCGGGGAACAGACTTCTCATCCATGTCTCTGTTGGGTTAGCACCAAAGTTTTGTCTTTTAGATCTTTCATCATTTAATGGAATGTGTCACCCAGACTTACATAATTAGGATTCCTGAACAAATCATAATTCCTAGAGTCAAAGGCAGTAGCCAGAAGAACTAAGTTGATAAGCAAAGACATCGTTTAGAATAGGAGAGTCTGCAGTAAAAAGAATTGGAGACATTTTTGCAATCCAGCCCACCTTCTCTGCCCCCCTACAGGACTAAGATGATGTATTCTGGGCAACTTTCTCCTAGGTCAGAACCCCAAGGGAACTCAGGGGGGCTAGAGGGCAGAGTTACATAGGACCTGCAGAAAACCTGAACTGGCAGTAAGAGGTGGCAAGAGTAATCTACGACATCTGCAAGAGTAATTAAAAATATATTATACTTCTATGTAACGTAGTAGAGAAATTTTTTCAGCTAAGATGACTAGAAAGATAAATAACAGGATTTATGATGCAAAAGCAATTTTCATTCCCTCTGAGCTGCAAAAAGAATACAGCTAAGAATAATATTGGTAGTATTAGTGTGGAAAACGCTTAGCTCATGTCAACATGAAAACGTAGGCAATCATTTGAAATTAAACAGAAAATTCTGACTCACTGCCCAAAAATGCCGATTAGTAGCTACTTGTGCTTAACAGCTTAACAGCGTTGATCTGCAGACAAGTTTCCATAGACATTTATAAAGTTGGCCTGGGGAAAAAAAACTCCAAACCAACTGAACTGATGATATGGGATTCTCTGTATAAGCAATGCTCAAAACAATTACCTGTAAAAATTATTCACTTCAAACTTTCTTTGTATTTTTTTTCAGAAGATTATTGAAATCTACATTTCTCTTAAGGTGAAAATATTGAAAGCCAAAAGGGATTTC
This sequence comes from Neopelma chrysocephalum, assembly GCF_003984885.1. Classification (NCBI taxonomy): domain Eukaryota; kingdom Metazoa; phylum Chordata; class Aves; order Passeriformes; family Pipridae; genus Neopelma; species Neopelma chrysocephalum. The sequence continues at coordinate 3,814,043 of NW_020897694.1, read as the reverse complement.
TTTTTATCATTGCTCAGTGAAGACAAACTTTTTATCTCAGGATACTTATGTGATCTTGGGGATTTTATTAATTGCTATGTGCACTTATATTTTCAACCATACAATAGGAAATATGATCACCATTCTCAAGGGTTCTAATATTGAAAAGCATTAAAAGTGCTATATAAGCACTGAAAATTCTTACACTAATACCCCATGTGTGATCAGTGCAAAACTGCATGAAAAAGAGGCTCTATATTTTATATTTAGACAGCAGTGTTCTACAAATCTTTACATTTTGTGATGTTTATTTCTCTTTTACAATTATGACAATAAATACATTTAGTTAGAAAATGTTGACATTCTGAATAATTTGCTGTAAAGAAATAAATGTTGCCTTCTTCTACTAGAACTACAAGAAGTAGTATTATTAATGGCAGTGCTTGAAGATATGTAAGGACATGCTTTGGCTTATGAGGGATGTTGATTTGCTTGGGCTTTTATATTAACATTCTATGTTTCATAGTTTGATTCTGTCACTTATTTTTCTGTCTATTGGTATGTCTAATTTCCCTACTTATTACATATAGATATTATTGATCAGTTAACTACATTAGATAATATAACTTGATGACATGTTCCACAAATACTTACAATGACTTGTTCCACAGAATGCACTGTCTACACCCTCTTATGGGCTTTTTAACTTTCTCTAAAAGCAAACAAGCAAACAAACAAACAAACAAAAAACAAACAAAAAACCAAAACCCACACCTTTTTGTCCTAGAAGAGATAAATTAAACAAAGATGTAAAGATGCAGAAACTGGATTTGAACATTGTACTTACATTTGTATACATCTGATATAGGTACTGTTGTTTCTGAGAAGATCATGTCATAGATAAGATCCTATAGGATCTTGTTCCTCTCTTTTTAATGCAAACATTTATAAAAAGGTACATGAAAGAAGTTTAAATACTTTCAGAAGTTTTTTTACACAGAAAATAAAAAAGTGTTACAGATATAGACATCTAATTGTACAAGACAAATTTTAAATTACAATATCTTTTCTTACTAGCTTTTCTTACTAGTTAAGAAAAGTACTGCTTTCTACTGTATCTTTGTTTTCTTTCATAAATCAGGATTTTTATAGGGAGTGATTTCTAACAGGAGTGTGAAGTATGTAAATTCATACTTCGAATGCTCTTGCCAGTTTTCATTATATTTCAGTTAAGAAAAATAAAAATGCACAGATCTAGGAAGTTTTGTTAACAGAAAAATATTTGAAGTAAGTCTTCATAATTTTTTTTGCTAGGAAAAAGTACGTTATTATTAACTCAAATAGAATATTCACTCTTAGACTTCAATTTTGTTACCTCAGGTAGAATCCATTGCAAAATAATTTCTTCTTATGAAAAATACATATTGGAAAAATGCATATCTTACAAAAATTTTTGCTCATTTCTTCAACTGGGATTGGAAGATAACAGGGTCTATCATTTTCTAGTGACTGCGGAGCTTTGCCCCAATACAGGTAAACAGTTTTGCTGATCATCTCTGCATGACAAGAAATACAGTTATTTTCAAAGCTTTTGTTCCGATGTTATTTCCAAGGTACTAACAGCAAGAGGTGATTCAGTTCTAACAAGGACAAATAAATAAGCAAGTAAATAAATAAATAGACATATAATATTCACTGATTATTGACAATATCCTTTCCTCTTGGTGTGCAGCTCTGTATATGTTTTCTTTACATAAATTATTATGCCTAGTTAGTGGAAGCATGGGTATAGTGGATGAGTTGTTTCATCTCTCCAACCATCTTGCTCCCTAAAAGTAGATAAGAACAGATATGCAGGGAATGAAAAAAGGAAGTAGTTCAAGCAAATCCTACAGTTCATCTGGAGTAAGCAACACTTCTGTGTTGATGGGTTCTTCAAAATCTTATTTAGTCACCATTGAACATACTTCCATAATTTTGTTAGTCAGGAAAGAGTGGAAAGAATATTGCTTACCAAAAAAAAAAAAAGCCACCCTAAAAACACATCTTGAACATGAACTCTATGGACAGAAGAAAAACCTCCACGTGACTTTTCCTCCCCAAGATCAGCTTTTCCCATCTTATTCTCCAAAGACAGCTTCAGTAACCCTAGGAGGGAGGAATAATTTGGGAAAAGTCACAGATTCTGAAATGTGTAAAACTCTCTCACCTATTTGTCAATACCATTAAGCAAAATATAATACATTTAGAGTGCTTAATGGAGCATACAATCAAGATACTTGAAATCTTTCATATAGCAAACTGCCTCTAATCAAATAAAGTTACATAAATTATTTTCATGACTCAGTTCTATGGCAAAATGAAAAATATTTTATTGCAATTGATTGACCTTGTCCTAGAGTGTCACAAAGAATAGATCTTCATTTGCAGGCTATGGGTAAAGAACATTCTCATGAACAATCAAGAAATCAAAAGAAAGCAATGAAAAGAGAAGGAGGCAAAGGATTGGTAGTTTATAACGATACCTGAGAAATTTAAGCATTAAGAGTGCATAAATGAATAACGAGGATCAAGTATCACAGAGCATTTTCAATAAGAATAGTACTACATACAAACTAAGAAAAAAAGCTGGTTCTGTTAAGAGAAATTGACAACTGTATATCAAAAGAAAGGGAAGTAGCATAATCCAAGCACTTTTCCTTTAGTCTAACAAAATCAGAAGTGCACGTGTTAAATTCAGTTTTACTTTTTTTTGTAAGAATAGAATGACAATACAAGCATATCAGTGCATAATTTTCATTATTTTGCATGAGAATAAGAATAATATTAATATTTGACTTTCCTTGGGAAAGAAATGGCTCAAAATTTAAATATTAACACAAACAGTATGAAAATAAACTACAGACTTTATAAAAAATCATCAGTAATACTTTGCGTCTGAAAAGATTCATCTGTAAGAAAGAGGTTGTATTAGTTCTCCTGATGATAACTACCTAGTTATCTGAGATGACATTTTCCTAATATTTTAGTGTAATTTTTGAGACCATAATGCATATTTAGGGTAACTTTCACATTTAGATAATTAGGTGGCTAGCTCCCCGATTCCCTTAGACCTTTATTTCTGTGGTGTTCCTCAAGACAGTCTGTTATAAAATTCTCTTTGAAAACTTGGGCTATGAAATTACAAAGTTTTCAGACGGCTTTCCAGATTTGTCTTCTCTAGCTGATATGATTTGAAGGTTGGGAAAGCTTCAGTTTTATTTGAAAAACAGGATAAATTACTTAGAATGTCATAGTCTTGCTTCCATCTGGTATATCAAAGGAAGGTGCAAGGAAAATGGTGAGTGCCCTTTTCCAGAAACAGAATGAGTCTGGAAATATCAAAATATGGTGAATTCCTTCTGACACAAAGAAATTTACTTAATATAATAATGAACTCCAGGATTTTCAATTTCTTTTCGGAACGTATACCAAGAAAAAAAAAGATATTAATGAAAGCGTAATCTGGTTTCAGAGATAAAAATGTCTGACACATTTAGACAATAAGACTTTGGGAAATATGCAAAATGTGCTTAACTTTTGTACAGAAATTAATTTTATCATATTGGTTCAAACTAATCGATTGAAATAGTGTAAATCACCACTATAACAGTACAGCCATCATTTTGATAGAAAACAAGAAGAGAAACTGAAAACAAAGTTTACCATTTTTGTCAAAATATTTAAATAACTTCCGATGTAAAGATAACACATTGCCTTACTTACCTAAAAAATTGAAGTTCTTAAAAATATAAACTCTAAGAAAAAGTTTATTGACTACATTTATGCAGATAACAGTTTTCCAATAAACAAATTACTACATTTCAATTCTTTCTGCTCAGATGACAAATTGAAAGTGCATTCAATTAACAACAGATTTCCGTTGTGCAAGTTATACCAATAAAAGTTGATGGCAACTTTTTTTCTTTCCTATTACATGGGCTTTATTGTCCTTCCTATGTTTTCCTTTTGGAATACAGTAAAACTTGCTTATGTGTTTTTCTGCACTCTTGTTTTATTAGCTCTGTTTTATAATTATGTAATTTCTCTTCAGTCAGTTTGAAAATCTAGAATTATTAGTATTGAATGTAAAAATGCTCACCATTATATGTATACTGTTAATTAAATTATGAAAAATTAATGATATCAGAAGTCAAACAGTCATTCAGTAGATAAGGAGTTGACTGGATGCATGCAGACAGAGTTGTGATCAATGCCTGTATGTCCAGGCGGGGACTGGTGATGAGTAGTGTCTCTCAAGTCACTATCTTGGGACTGGTGCCCTTCAATATTTTCATCAATGACACAGACAGTGAGATTGAGTGCACCCTCAGCAAATTTACAGATGACATGAAACTGAGTTGTGCAGTTGACACAACAGAAGAATGAGATGCCATCCAGAGGGACCTGGACAAACTTGAAAGTGAGCCCACAAGAACCTCATAAGGTTCAACAAGCCCAAGTGTGGAGTGCTGCACCTGGGTTGGGGCAATCCTAGATATGAGTACAGACTGGGAGAAGTCATTGACAGCAGTCCTGTGGAGAAGGATTTGGAAGTTCTTGTGCATGAAAATCTGAACATGAGCCAAAAGTCCAGAAGGCCAAGCACAACCTGGCCTGCATGAAAAGACGCACGGACAGCAGGTTGAGGGAGGTGATTCTCTCTCTTTAATCTGCCCTCATGAGAACCCACCTTGACTACTGCTTCTAGGTCTGGGTTTTGCAGCACAAGAAAGATGTGGACTTGTTAGAATGGGCCCCAAAGACGATCCGAGGGCTGGAGCACCACTCCTATGAAGACAGGATGAGAAAGGTGGGGCTGTTCATCCTGGAGAAGGTCTCCAGATAAAGTCTCCAGGGAGACCTTATTCTGACCTTTCAGTACCTTAAGGGGGCTTATAAAAAGAACGGAGAGGACTTTTTATGTGGACAGAGAATGACTAGAGAAGGGGGCAATGGATTTAAGAGGGTAGGTTTAGATTAAGTATTAGAAGAAATTCTTTATTGTGAGGGTGGTGAGGCACTGGAACAGGTTGCCCAGAGCGGCTGTGGCTGTCCCATCCATGGAAGTGTTCAAGGCCAGGATGGATGAGGCCCTGAGCAACCTGATCTAGTGAATGATATCCCTGCCAATGGAAGAAGGGCTGGAAATAGATGATCTTTAAGGTCCCTTCCAACCCAAATCATTCTATGATTCTATGATTCTATTAAACAGAAAATAAATCAGTAAATGTTAGAGTTATCAAACCTTTGGTGTACTGATATAGACAAGACTTGAGTTTTATTGGTAGAAAAATATCTATGATTACCTGTATACAGTACCAAGGTTACAGTGAACAAGGTGAAGATGATGGACTGTGTTGTTAAAGAAATAGTATATAAATCCAGAAAGGTGGCATGTTTGTATAGTGCAGTATTTATATGTCACATTGAGTAGTGTATGTAATGCTGAAATTATAAAGCAAGAAATACAGTAGCTATGCTTGAAAGTGACAGGTATTAAAGCTTTATAAGAGGTTGAAGAAACTGATTCTGGTTTGATAGACAAAATGTCATAAACTGAGTTATTAAAATTTTGAAGTGCAATGATGAAAAAGATCCAGATATCTTCTGAATAACACTGAAAATGCATCTGTATGTTAATATATATAATTACACATATGACCCTGAATGTTATGATTTTACTATCTACCAACTACACACAGCCTCATCTCTTCTCTTTTACATTGTTTCAATCTCAGCTCAGTCTTAAAAACTTTGTTGAACTATTGATCCACATTGGCCCAAAATGAGAACTAATCAATTTAGATGGCTTGTCTGTCAGAAGTCTTGCATTTTATGCTTTTCTTTTTGTTCCTTCTGTCAATATATTTCCTTAGTGGCATCTTATAAGGAGCCAGAAGAGCAATCTATGGAATTATCAATTCCTTAGTAGAATTTAGCAACCTTAACTTTATTTGTATGGTAAAAAAGATGATGGTATCAGATTAATACAAAATATATAATTAACATACAATATATAATAGAGTATAAATAATATTTAATTAGATCATAATTTAAAAATAGCATTAGAAATATATATGCACATATGCATGTACTATGAAAAGCTTTATTAACATTGAAATAAATCATAATCTTCATGAGAGACTCAGATAAAATATTTTATTTCAGAAACTTTATTATGTGAGTGACATTCTCTTTGTTTTTACAATATGGATCATGGAGTGAAAATGAAGGGATTCACAAAATGTTGCTTTTAGATAACTGCTTTAAACAGTTATTAGAGCACATAGTAAGGTAGCGCTTATTTAGTAAGAAGCTTCATAAGTTTCAATTTCAGAGTTCCTTTATTTAAATTATCTCTTTAGACTTTTAGGACCCTGTGATTTCTTATTTAATGTTGACCATTTTAGAACTGTCTTAGAACAATATGCATTGTTACAGTGCTATATAACTAAATTATAAATTACTTTTTTTTAATTAGGTATGGAATATGCAATGCCTTTTTTAGAAAATTTTGTATATTTTTAAATACAAAATGAGAAATTCAGCAAATAAAACGTGAAAAGCGAGAAATAGCCTTTCTCCCATAACAGGAAAAAGGAGCAGATCCTCTCCCTTCTCATTATTTTTCACTGATGTGATGCCAAGGGCTTAGCCAATAACTTGAGGGGTAATACAATGCAGAAGGAATCCCTAAATATACAGCTGTTGAATCAATCCAAGCCTCACCTCCCACCGCTAATAAGATTATTTTCTGGAATGAATACTTTTTTTCTTCATTTTAAAGGGAAGTAACCCACTTCATTGCAGTCCCCTTGCTCTTCTCTCATAGCACAGAGTGTAGTTGGGTGAAGTCAAGGGCTGACAGAAACATATTCCTTTGATGAGTCCTATCTGGGAATTTGGGACCAGTGAAAATGACAGTTTTCCAGACCTTAGAGAGCTTCTGCTCTTCCAAATGATCTAAGTGTTAGGAAATGAGAGTGTGTACTTGTCTCACACCACCTTCAATCTCCCTTTAGGGATAAAAGTTAAAGAATAACAGAATGGTTGAGGTTGGAAGGCACCTCTGGAAGTCATCTGGCTCAGCCCCCCTGTTCTAGCAGAAGCACCTAGAGCTGGGTGCCCAGGAACATGTCTAAACTCCTTTTAACTATCTTAAAGGTGGGAGATTCCACAGCCACTCTGGACAACCTGTGTCAGTGATCAGTCACCCTCCCAGTAAAAGTGTTTCCTGACATTCAGAAAGAACATCCTCTGTTTCAGCCTGTGCCCATTGCCTTTGGTCCTGTCACTGAGCAGCATTGAAAAGAGCCTAGTTCTTTCTTCTTTGTAGCTTCCCTGCAGGTATTTATGCACATTGGTAAGATCCTTCCTGAACCTTCTTTTCCAAGGTGAACAGGCCCATCCACTTCTCAGTCTTTTTGATTATGTGTGAGCTGCACCAGTCCCTTCATCATCTTTGTAGCCCTTCTTTGGACTCTCTCCAGTATGTCCATGCCTCTAGGGAGCGCAGGACTGAACACAGGACTCCATATGTGGCCTCACCAGTGCTGAGTAAAGAGGAAGGATCAGTCCCTGTTTATTTGTTGGGATGGACCATTTGATCTTGGAGTAGGTGGTCCTTGAATATTAAACACCTTTTATGGGCCTCTCTTCCTGTAGTTGGTTGTAGTAGGTCTCCCACTGTCATGGTTTGAAAGCTCCCAAAAATCCAATTTCCAAGCTCCCCGCAATTTGTTTCAGTGTGAGAGAAGTTTTCAGACAGGTACAATTCAGCATGGGGGAATTATATCAAAATGTATTACTAACAGAATAAAAACTATAGAAACTAAAAAGCTAATAAATACACAGTATTAATACAATTTCTACCACCCCTGGGGCCCTCCAACATCAATTCAGAAGAAGAACCTTCAGGACAATAGCTAAAGTCTCTCTCTAATTGGGGTATAGGGGAAGCGGTCTTCTACACCCCCACCAGCTGCTCGACCTCTCCCGAGGTCTCCTCCGGGACTGCACTTGCTTCACCAGGTCTGGATCATGAGCTACAGGGAGTCAGCTTTTGAGTCCTTTCCCCCTGCTTTGTTAAGGTTGCTCCCAGGGAGTAAGATTCAGGAACTTCTCCACTTCGGGTACACTCTTCTCTCCAGGTTGAAGGATTTTCCGTGTTTTTGCTCAGTCTTATACCTCAAATAGCTTTCATCAAAGTCCTTACCCAGAAAAAGCCTGCTTGGTTTCGCTTATCTCTATCTTAGCTGCAGCATCAGCTTGACTTGCCACGTGGCAAGGGCAGGCATCCCCTCCATTCCTCATCCTTCAGTTTTTGGCTGCCCTAGTCCAAACCCCATGTAGGACACCTCCAAGCCCTCGGCCCATCTCTCTTCTGCTTCAGTTTCAACTTGAGTCGCTCCCTCCCCCCCTGCCATTGCGGGAGAGGTAGCAATGAGACTGCTTGAAGCTTCTCTCTCCTCTGTCTGGAACTCTTTCTGCTCTGCTTCACCAGGATTGCCACTGCTGACTCCCTCGCACACAGGGGGGAAACGGTGATGAACTGCCACAGCCCTGGCCATAACGTAGGGCTGCGGGGTGCCCAGGGGCACCTCGAACTCAGGACTCCCCTCTGCTACCTCATGGCTCCAATTCTCTCTGCCAACAACTTCCCTTCTGGTCTGTTGTAATATGCTAATTCCACAGGGGCGAATTGCGGCTTCTGATTGGCTCTACACCAAGAACAGTACCTCTGGGGTTAACCACTTTCCAGCCCCAGGGGAGGCTAGACGAGTGAAACCACGACACCCGCCAAACCCCAACAGACCACAGCGAAAACCCTCTAAAGGAAAAACAATATGGAATAGCAAAAGCTATAGCAAAAATATATATATATTACATATATCATAGATATATACAGTTAAAATACTATGTACATATAAACACAGGAACCCCAAACAGCTCCCAAAAAGGGAGAAGGGAAAGGGAAAAGGGAAAAAGGGACAAAAAGGGACAAAAAGGGACAAAATGGACAAAACCAAAACAGATATACACAATCGAAACCCAGGAATTAGCAAAATAAAGAATTAGCAAAATGAAATCTCACCACTTCCCTTGAGAAAAGCGGGATCATGCTAGACACGACCAGCACCCTCCACCTCCGGCATAGCAAACAACAAGCCTGAACAGGCCTCAACTCCCAGATAAGCAAGACCAACTGCAGGGACCTGCTGTCTCCCAAGTTCTCCGGAGAGAAGAGAGGAAGAGGTCTCCCTCTCCATCTTATTTATACCTCTATTTACATAAAGGTATAGGATGGAATAATTCCTTAATTTTGACCTCGGTTACCAAGGAAGCCTAAAAATCAAACTACTACACTTCCTCCCCAAGCCTTGCCCCTTAGGACTCTTCCAAGCAGACCTTTGAGCAGGCCAAAGTCTCCCATCCTGAATCTATGAGCTTATTCTTAAGCCCTCTTCCTGCCCTCAGGACCATCTCATATTTACTACAACCTAGGCTACTGTCAACCTAGACATCCCCAACAAGCCTTTCGTGTTTGAGAGTATGAGGTCCATCAGAACACCTCTTTTTTGGCTCCTCCATCACTTGAATGATGATCAGTGATCTCTGGAAAGCTCCTGAACTGCTACCCCTTTGCTATATTGGAATATAGTAGAAGGATTTTTTTATTTGTTTTGTTAAAAAAAATCCTGATACCTTTCTGATGGACATCACTTTTTTCACCTTTACAAACACTTATAGGTGAGAAAATGCTTTCTATCCATTTAGCACCTTTTTTCCTAGATCCATACCTTTATCTGACTGTTGTCATCAGAGTCACTGGAATAGACTAAGGGGCTTTCCCCCTTTATTGCATAACCTATAAAAAGGTTTCAGGTTGGAAAAGACTCCCCACAAAAAGAAGGCGTTTTGCCTGGAGGTACATCAGAAGACACTACTGTTAAGTTACTTTAAGTCTTATTATTGCAATAAATTTATCTTCAACTTCCCAAGTGAGTGTTTTATTCCCAAATATTCCTCCCAGTCCTCTTTTATTCAGAGAACAGCAGAAGTAAATGAATAAGTCAACTGAAGATCCTAAACTGACAGGCTTAGTCATTGATGCTAACCTTTATGAACCCTATAGACTCCTCTTTAAATAACTGCTCCTTAAGGAGACATAACCCAAAGTTATGATCCCTTTTGGAAGGGACTATTTACCACAGACATTGGAACAAGAGACTATTTTCTTCTAGTGTTTGGGATGGTCTCATGCAGTACTGTTAGCTTCAGTGATAGAAAAATAAACACATTCATCAATTTTATTACCAAATGTATCATCCTGGGTTGCTAAAGATAGGCTTTTAAATATGTAAAAAGAAAAGAGATTAATTACTGAAATTCCCTCTGACTCTCACTGGCTGGGTTGTTTGGGTGGGGTTGGATTTGTTTGGGGTTTGGATTTTTTTTGGCAGGGGCTTGTGGGTTATTTTTATCATAGCCTTTTGTATATATAGAATATATAGAATATATAGAATTATGTGCCTATGTATAGATATCATGTGTCTAGCTTTCAGGCACTCCTGTTTAAAAGTCTTGTGCATCACTTCATTGAGTCCATCCTCCATTCATTTGCTTATAGACTCGCAGTTTTTTGCACTTGTCAAATATAATTACAAGGTGAGGTGCGTTGACCTTGGTTGGACGTCAGATGACCACCCAGCTGCTCTATCGCTCCCCTTCCTAGCTGGAGAGGGGAGAGAGTAAGATGGAAAACAACTCATGGGTTGGGATAAGGCAGTTTATTTAAAGTAAAAGCAAAGTGAAAGCTTGTGCGTGTAAAAGTGAAGCAAAAGATAACACGGTTTATTCTCTACTTCCCGTCAGCAGCAATGGTTGGCCACCTCCAAGCAGCAGGGCTTCAGCACACATAATGGTACCTTAGCAGGCACCCATTGGAGACAATGAATGCCTGCCTTCCTGCTCCTTGCCTTAGCTTTTATATCTGAGCTGGCATCATATGGTCTGGAATATCCCTTTGGTCAGTTTGGGTCAGCTGACCTTCTTGTATCTCCTCCCAGGATCTTGCCCTCGATTGAGGAAGGAATGTTACAGTGCTGATGCTGTGCTCAGCAGTAGCCAAAACACCGGTGTGTTATCCACACCCTTCTAGCTTCCAATGCAAAGCACAGCACTGTGAGGGCTACTATGGGGAAATGAACACCAACACAGACAGATCCAATCCGTAAGGCTATAAACACTTTCAGAGTTCACTTTCAAAATTTTAAGATATAGTTAGATGTATCAAGCAATAATTAATCTTTAAAGTTAGCAAAAGGGATTTCATTCATGTTAGTATCCACTTCTAAAGAGGTAAATTACTGCTATTTCTCCATAGTCCATTGAAGGGAACCATAGTTCCTCCATACAGAAGCTTTACATATTTGCCAATAATTTAGTTTTTAATAGGACTGTCAAGTTAGTTCATGTAAATTTATTCATGAGATGGAAACATAAACCTCTGAAACTATATCTTAAATTCAAAATATTTTCCCTGGAGAATCTGTGGTAATACATAACTGGTGTTCTTCCTTCTACACAAATAAACTAAGCTCTCAGTTATATGACTCCATCAACCATTTCATATATTTTATTTAACAGCAGCTTAATTTGAGTCAGCGGGTATTTTCATCCTAAGCCCTCCTTTAAATGTAGAGGGAGAGATGACATTTCTCCATCAGGGAAACACAACGATGCTCGAGGATTTTACTGTCTTTCTGTGAATACCTGCAGATACTTCTGAGGTGATCTAAAGGTTCTTACATTCATCCCTTTTGCACAGACATTTTGTTTCAGATTATCTCATGCTCTTTTATTCTTTCTTTCTGTGTAGATAGAGTAGTGGCTAGATCAGATGAGAAAGCTGCCTGAATCTTTACACTATGTTTGAACATAAGAAATAATTTCTGCCATACACAAGCTATGAGTAAAACACTTATTTGCATTCCTTTACTTTTATGCAACCTTTTACCAATATAAAATCTATGTCTTACTGAGCACTGGCTTAGATACTTCTTTTAGAGCATTCTTTTCTATGGCAATGAGACTTTATTAGAGAAGGTATAAAAAGCATGGCATTGCAATAACAATATGTGTTTTGGTAAACCATTTCTATGTGTTATTTTCTAAACCTGGAAACATGGTATATAGCCTGGTTTTGATGTAATTTGTACCAACAGAACTCTGTTAACTTCAACAGGAGTAATTTCAGGTTTATATTAGACAAAACAATCAATCAATTAGAATAATTATTACAGTGCCTCATATACAATGTGGTTCTCTGGGGGTGACTTTTTCTTTTTTGTGGCAGACTAAAATAGTCCTACAATTTTTTATGCACAGTTCTTTGTGAGGGAAAAAAGCAATTGTTGAGTCTTCCTCACAGCCACACCTACCCATTCTTTCTTAATTTTCTATTGTCCACATAAACTTCACTTAAACTAATGATGCAGAATAGTTGGTGGAGGAGGCAGAGTCAACACATCTTCAGCAACTGTTCTTTTTCAGGTATAGTCAGAGGACAAAAATAAAAAAAAGTTTTAAGCAACTCATTTTTATACTTAACAACATTTCTTCCAAAGAGTTTCGCTTTTTACAACCAGGCAGAAAATTCCCTGAGGTGGCAGGTTGAATGAAGTATATATTTAGTTGAATGCAGACTGAAGCACTTGCTTTCCCAGTATTTCCCATTGGTACTGCAAGGACAGAGGAGAAGGAATACATCAGGCTGTGCACTTAACATCATGCAGAAATCCAAGTAAATGCAGGGAATGCCAAGGAGGTTAGAGATAGGAAAAATCTGAGAAATTCAGCATGAATCTAGGGTGTAGATTTTACCTCCCTTAGATCAAACCCTCTCAAGGTATTATTTATGAAATTTGATACTCTGCTTGGCATAACGTAATTATACGAATGCTGGTTGTTTGCTGGTTTAGCTGCCAGACATACATAGGTTCCCTTACTCAAGATAATTTTGATAGCTATAATAAGGTTAGTGAAAGAAGTTGTGGTTTTCTCAATAATACATTGTGTGTTTCTGCTTAAGTTTCAAGACTACTTTAAATTGATCAATTGCATTAAAAAGAGATCTGAAATGCCTGCAGTGTGAAGTTCTCCTAATCAGTATGCTGGTGGTGAAGTGGTGGGGCAAGTTAGTCTCTTCATGAGCATCTCAGCACAGACAAGCTGTGCATGAGCCAGCAGGGTGCCATTGTGGCCTAGAAGACCAATGATATCCTGGTCTGTATTAGGAAGAGCAGTGCCAGTAGGTCAATGGAGGTGATCCTGCCTTTCTATTCAGCTCTAGTGAGGCTGCATCTGCCATGCCCAGTTCTGGGCTCCTCATTACAGCAAACACACAAAGCTCCTGAATCAGGTCCAGTAGAGGGCTACAAAGATGATTAAGAGATTGGAGCATGTCTTACGAGGAAAGGCTGAGGGAGTTGGGTCTATTCAGCCTTGAAAAGGTAATTGACTGAGAGGGGACCTTACTAATGTATATAAGTATCTGAAAGGGAGGGTGTCAAGAGGATGGAGCCAGGCTCTTTTCTGTGATGTCAAGCAATAGTACAAGAGGCAATGAGCAGAAACTGATGCACAGGAAGTCCCACCTGAAAACGAGGAAGAACTTATTTGCTGTGCAGGTGACTAAGCACTGGAACAGATTGTCCTGGGAGACTGTGGAATCTCTCTCTCTGGAGTAATACTGAACACAATCTTGTGCAATGTGCTTGAGGATGACCTCGTTTGAGCAGGGAGGTGCTATTGGATCAGATCACTGTGGTCCCTTCCAACCTTATCCACTCTGTGATTCTGTGACTCGATGAGGTCAGCAGGTACCTGGATGAAGGAGTACAAGTTTTGAAAGAACCTGCTGAAATTATTTTGGAAGGAATGAACACAGAAGAAATGAACATTATTCAGTATGTCATAAAGAAATGGCCTAAAGGCTAGACAATATAACCTGAAACATAGACAGGGAGTCTGGAAGAAATCTGCTGGAGGAAGAGGAAATGAAGGAGAGTCACAACCAGCCACATTTTTGAAGGAAAAAGTTTTTACTGTGACAGTATGTATCCCAGCACATATACTTTATCCCTATTATGATAGTCTATAGATCATAAAAATAATTCCTATGCAAGGAAAAAAATGCACTGGTTATTTTTTGCTACTTACATATAAATTCCTTCCAATTTGTCAATATCTTTTTGGTAATGTGGTACCCAGAATTGAATACAAACAGTTTAAACAACTTGCAAATAGCTATATTATTCTTATTACTATTGCTATTAACTACAAACACTTCGTATTACAAATATACCCGTCAGGCTTAAGTTTATCATTAAAACTTTGATTTGGTATTGACAATCAATTGCAAGATTAATCAATTGTAGGTACTTTTCACACTATAAAATACTTGGTGCTGAGTTACCCTCGCCTAATTATCTGTACATTCGGTAGCTAGGTGAAACTTCTTTATGAAAAAGTCCTCTGAAATTATGCCTTGATATGTCTGTATTGCCTTTTGATTCATTTAAAATCAAACATGAGCAGAAGAACAGACTAGAAATGAGAAAGTCACAGCAGACAGTTTCATAGCTGCCAGTACTATTGTGAAGCAGAGCACTCAGGAAACATCTACAAAAGTATTTTGAAAAGGCATTTTCAACACCTTTCAAATTAATATGTTTAGGATGTGATAGATGTGAAATCTCTTTGACTCAAAGAGCATTTCAGTGACTTTTGGAAGTCCTTGAAGACTGTAAGAACAGACATGAGCCTGGCATAAATTAATTTTTCTGTGTATCAGCTTTACATGCAAACTGCAGACAGCTTCAAGGAATGCCTGGAAATGCAATGAGTCTCCCAAACCTCCTCTTGTAAGTCCTTTAAAAGAATTCAAATAAAAGGCATGCTCTCTTTGTTCAAGAAAATCTCATTTTTGTGACTCAATAGTGCGTTGTATACATTCTGGCTAATAGACCTTCCAAAAATCTTTCGCAAAAAATTCACGAGGTACCCTAAAGCTAAGCAGAATATTATTTGCAAAGGACATTTATATGATAAGTACTGTTGTTACTGCCTATATGTTTTTAAGACGTAGGCAAGAGATTTACCTGATCACCTTTTTCTCTAGGAACAGTGGTGGTACTTTTATTCCAACAATTTAGGAAAGTGTCACAGCACCAGCTGGTAAATGGGTAAATACCAAATGTGAGGGAGAGTTCTACAGGTCAATATGATGTAGAGCAATCCTCTGCAAGCAGTTAGCATGAGAAGTGTTGCTCTATAAGCATAGCAAAGGCACAAGTATGAAGCCTGACATTACCCAAACTGCTGGATTCTGCACTAAGTCTGGAATATGTTTCTGTAAGCATATGACAATACCTAAGGTAAGGTTTGTTTCAAGGCAGCAAAGGTACAAACGGAGTGAGTCTGTGAAAGTGAGTAAGAACAGTAAATTACATTCCAAGAACAATAGACTCAGGTAGTCTTAACGTCACTAAGATCACTGAACCTCTAGAAGCTTCAAGATAAAGAACATTAAATCACATGTATATAAAATTAGTGTTAGCTGGAGGATTTCTGAAATAGTTGAGTCACAGTTCTTCTCATGTTCAGTATTCCATCAAAAAGGAAGAAGTAATTGGTTTGAACATTATTCAATCTATGATAGGAATGGTGCTTCTGGTTCTTTTCACAAGCTGTTGTAGAACAAAAGCAATGGTATTAAAGCCGATGAAGTCAAAGACTGATGAAAACAAAAACTATTTAATGAGAATCCAGCCCAAACTACTGAGGCTTTACAGAACCTTTATGGTATGTGAGTACCTAGAAAATACAAACAAATTTAACTGAGACAAAATCAGTGACAGGAGAGCAAGTGTTTATGGAGTATGTAATACAAAAGGTCATGGCGTTCCTGCCTGTTGATGTACACTGGAAGTAAAACTGTAGTGGGAGTTTTAGGAAATGGCATTGTCTCAGAGTTTAGTGTAAAGCTGAATCTCAGAAATGAAAAAAACCTCAACTTATCAAGATGTTTTGTTTTCCTGAATTTAAGCTGATTCCATTCCCACTAATCCACAACCATCAAGGTATTTACTGTTTCTGGAATTACAGATGGGGATTTCAGTGAGATTTTTTCTTTGGAAAAAAGTGGTTTGAACGTTAAATGATCTGATATTAGCTTATCTGAAATGTAATTAGTATTTCATTGTAATTAGGTGTGTATGTCAGCAGGAATGGCTTCAAATTTTATTACTTTTCATGAAGGGTTGTGGTTACAAGCAGCTACCTATTGTTGTTTTCTAATATGATGCATGAGTAATGCCTCTAAAAGAATGTTATCCATAAGCTAACTCTTTCCTGCCCTGTACATAGGTACAAAGAAAAATTTTAGACTAAGCACACAAAGGAAGACTAAGTGCAGTGGCAAGGACGGAACACTTTGAGGTATTTTAATACATTAAAATTGCGTCATAATCAATTAATGATTTCTTCACACATTATTTGCTGATGAGAATTTTTTTTTACTTCAAGTAAGCAATATTTGCAAAACAAAAAGGATTACAAAATTTGGTTTTTTTCATAGGTGAGCTTGATGGGGTGGATAATAAAAAGAATCTGAAAATATTGATCTTTTTTGAATTACTTAAATTTTTGTTCTTATTTTTTCAAAAGGTAAGACAAATACTATTTCACTTGAAGCATGTGAATTCTGCCTTTGATGCGAGTGCATGGAATTAATCACATGCTCTATTGGATTAGATCATATATTGACTTCACTGGTTTGCCAGGAAAGGAAAGAAGCTGCAATCAAAGCCAAGTAATATAGGTTTATCTTGTGTACAAGATCTTTGTAGCAATGTATATAAATCTGAATGACAATTGTATTAACCTGGTATATGGCAGTGATGAAATAAGAAAAAAAAAGTGACACAGCAGTCAACATTATATGTTCACAAACATATATATCGCTTCTGTAGTCTTGCCTACCGCAAGCAGACTTGCAACATCACAGGATCATTAAGAAATCATTCAAATTGGGTTTGATTGGAAGCTGGCAAACATTGTCCCAATTTTCAAGAAGAGCAGGAAGCAGGACTCCAGAAACTACAGACCTGTCAGTCTCACTTCATTGCCTGGTAAAGTTATGGAGAGAATTATTCTGGGAGGTATTGAAAAACACCTGAAAGGCAAGACAGTCATTGGTCACAGACAGCACAGCTTCAGGAAAGGAAAGTCCTACTTATCCAACCTGATTTCCTTTTATGACAAGGTAACCCACCTAGCTGATCAAGGGAAGCCAGTTGATATAATCTTTTTGGATTTCAGTAAAGCTTTTGATACTGTCTCTCATAAGATCCTTCTAGGCAAAATGTCCAGCACACAGTTGGATAAACACATCATGTTGTGGGTGAGCAATTGGCTCATGGGTCGAGCACAGAGGGTGATAGTGATTGGGGTAACATCAGACTGGTGACCTGTCACTAGTGGGGTTCCACAGGGCTCCATCTTGGGCTCTGTGATCTTCAACATCTTCATAAATTACTTGGATACAGGACTGTCTAAGCAAATTTGCAGATGACACAAAACTGGGAGGAGCTGTTGACTCCCTCAAAGGCAGGGAGGCCCTGCAGAGAGACCTCAACAAATTACTGGACCGGGCAATCACCAACCATGTGAATTTCAACAAGAGAAAGGGTCAGATTCTGCACCTGGGATGGGACAATGCCAGATACATGTACAGACTGGAGAATGAGGTGCTAGAAAGCAGTGCCACAGCAAGGGACCTAGAGGTCCTGGTCAATGGCAAGTTGAATATGAGTCAGCAGTGCCCTGGCAGCCAGGAGGGCCAACCATGTCCTGGGGGGGGGGGGCATGAGGCAAAGCATCGCCAGCCAATCGAGGGAGGGAATTGTCCTGCTCTGCTCTGCACTGGTGTGGCCTCACCTTGAATATTGTGTGCAGTTTTGGGCATCACAATATAAGAAAGATATTAAGCTGCTAGAGAGTGTCCAAAGGAGGGCAACAAAGATATTGAAGGGCCTTGAGGGGAAGCCATATGAGGAGCAGCTGAGGTCACTTGGTCTGTTCATCCTGGAGAAGAGGAGCCTGAGGGGAGACCTCGTTGCAGTCTACAACTTCCTCTTGAGGGGAAGAGGAGGATCAGGCGCTGATCTCTCCTCTCTGCTGACCAGTGACAGACCCAAAGGAATGGCCTGAAATTGTGTCAGGGGAGACTTAGGTTGGATATTAGAAAGAGCTTCTTCATCCAGAGACTGGTTGGGCACTGGAACAGGCTCCCCCAGGAAGTGGTCACAACACCAAACCTGACAGAATTTAAGAAGCTTCTGGATGATACTCTGAGGTGATTCTTGGTGATTCTTGGTGATTCTTGGGTGATTCTTGAAGATGGTTCCGTGCAGAGCTAGAAGTGGACTTGATAATCTTTGTGGGTTCCTTCCATCTCCCCATATTCTGTGATTCTGTGATGCATGAGGTCACTGCATGCCAGTGATTTTCTGTTTCTAGTTCCAGTGCTACATATGAAAATATCATAGAATCATAAAATCAGCCAGGTTGGAAAGGATCTCCGAGATCATCAAGTCCAACCCTTGATCCACTACCACTGTGGTTACTAGACCATGGCACTAAGTGCCACATCCAGTCTCATCTTAAAAACCTCCAGGGACGGAGAATCCACCACTTCCCTGGGCAGCCCATTCCAATGCCTGATTTGCCTTTCTGTAAAGAATTTCTTCCTAATATCTAACCTAAACCTCCCCTGGCAGAGCTTATGACCATGCCCTCTTGTCCTACTGCTGGTTGCCTGGTAGAAGAGACCAACCTCCACCTGGCTACAACCTCCTTTCAAATAGTTGTAGAGAGTGATGAGGTCTCCCCTGAGCCTCCTCTTCTCCAGGCTGAACAGCCCCAGCTCCCTCAGCCTCTCCTCATAGGACTTGTGCTCGAGTCCCTTCACCAACCTTGTTGCTCTTCTCTGGACCTGCTCCAGCACCTCAATATCCTTCCTGAACTGAGGGGCCCAGAACTGGACACAGTACTCCAGGTGTGGCCTCACCAGTGCTGAGTATAGGGGAAGAATCACTTCCCTGGACCTGTTGGCCACACTGTTCCTGATCCAGGCCAGGATGCCATTGGCCTTCTTGGCCAGCTGGGCACACTGCTGGCTCATGTTCAGCTTCCTGTCAATGCGAACTCCCAGGTCTCTTTCTGCCTGGCTGCTCTTTGGTCACTTTGTCCCCAACCTGTAGTGCTGCAGGGGGTTGTTGCGGCCAGAGTGGAGGAGCCGGCACTTGGCGTTGTTGAAACTCATCCTTTTGGAATCAGCCCAACTCTCCAGCCTGTCCAGGTCCCTCTGCAGAGCCCTCCTGCCTTCCAGCTGATTGACACTCCACCCCAGCTTGGTGTCATCTGCAAATTTGCTGCTGGTGGACTCAATCCCCTCATCTAAATCTCCAATAAAGATATGAAACAGAACTAGACCCAACACTGATCCCTGGGGTACACCACTAGTGACTGGTCGCCAACTGGATGCAGCACCGTTCACCACCACTCTCTGGGCCCGGCCCTCCAGCCAGTTCCTAACCCAGCAGAGAGTGTCCCTGTCCAAGCCATGGGCTGCCAGTTTTTTCAGGAATATGTTGTGGGAGAGGGTGTCAAAGGCTTTGCTGAAGTCCAGGTAGACTACATCCACAGCCTTCCCCTCATCCACCAGGCAGGTGACCTGCTCATAAAAGGAGATCAGGTTGGTAAGACAGGACCTGCCCTTCCTAAACCCGTGCTGGCTGGGTCTGATCCCTTGTCTGTCCTGTAGGTGCTGTGTGATTGCACTTAGGATGATCTGCTCCATAACCTTGCCAGGCACTGAGGTCAGGCTGACGGGCCTGTAGTTTCCTGGCTCCTCCTTCCGGCCCTTTTTGTGGATGGGAGTGACATCTGGGACCTCCCCAGTGAATATGTTTCATATTCCATTACCTTTGTTCTTAGACTTACATATCAATCCTCAATAAAGCAGTTTGACTATTTAATATCTGCTTTTAAGTAAGAATTAAGGTTAGAAGGTATTTAGGATCTTATAATTTTCTCATTTCTCTTTCTTAAAAATAAGAGCATCCTCCTAACCCATGTTCAGGTTTATAGTGGTCTCATCATAACAACACCTTTGTCTTATCTGAATCCAGTCAAGACAAAGAGCTTTGTAAAAACAACTCAACTATTGGAGAAAGACAATTTTTATATGAACGCACATGTTTGTATGAAAATGAAAATATGAGATTTTTTTCACATAACTACTTGCTTACTGTGTTGCCACCCTTTCAAATTTCTCAAGCAATTTTAAAAAAATATTTTTTTAGTATGAATCTTCTCCTGTGCCTGTAGTTGAAAGGAAATATGCAGTTTGGGTTTAATATCTGGATATTTTACAGTTGCTAGTAGAGTTGGGGAAATCAAACTTGTACCCTGGAAGACCATATCCATGAAGTGGATTTAATCTTCTATTATAGAAGAGAGCAAACAACAAAGAACAATCTGGATCTCTTAAAGTGGTCTGGAAATTATAAAACTCTACCTGTACTGACTGCAAAGATGAAAACAAAATTAAAAAATTAATTTGTATAAGGTTATGCAGCAAGATATCTCAGAAAAAGTGAAAATATTTGCATGTTGTTTTTCCAACAGAGGATGAAGGAGTATATATATATATATTTAGCAGTTTAAGTAATTTCTTGTTTTTACAGTTTTGATCTTCAAATAAAATTACTATTTTTTTTTTGTAGAAGGAGTAGAGATGTTTATGTACTCCTTCTTCATGTCATTATGAGCAAACTGACAGACAAAAGGCCTGTCACCAAATGTGGAAGGTATAAATGGTATTTCTGCTTCACAAATAAATATATAAATACCTTAAATTATATATATATATGTATTTTTGTGCTCATAAAACAGAATCCCACTGATAAAGGAGGACATTGTTACAGAGGACAGTGTTGCAGGGAACAGGAAACTTTGCTGTGACATGCACTTCAGGCCTTTGTAAAAGGATATAGAAAACATAAGAAAGTCCAGAAAATAAAGAATATCCTTGTTTAAAAAGAGAATAGTAAGCAAGAAAGAACCAATTGTTAAATTGCACTATGTTATCAATTTAATGCTCCCTTCGGACCAAAAAACATGTAGTTTCATGTAAATAACTTGCAGCCATTGGTAAATGATCATTGCAATATTTATTCATAGTCTGCTCTTCTGATAGCCCTATAATATACACTGTTGAGCTTAGAAAAGTAAGGATTCAACCACTGGATACATCATTGGCCCAAGAATGTATATCCTCAGCAAAAAAAAAAAACCAACAAAATTAATTATCCAAATGACTATGGAACATGCACAGCACAGATAATTATGATTATTTTAAAAACCACAGTGGGTACAAACAGAGTCTAGCTTTTTCCAATAAATAGAACTAACTCAATTGAAAGCTATAGCTTTCATGTTGGCTTTATGAGCTGTCCTGTAGAATTTGTCATGAACTTCTTACAAAGCGTAAATAAGTCTATAAAAAGACTATAACTTCTTATTAATTTCTGTAATTTCTAAATAGGTTTCCTATAACACTGTATTGTTGTTACGTTGTGTTACAAGAGTACAAACATTTGTGATAAAATAGCCTAGATTGAGAAATTATATGAGAAAGAAAAAGTACAAAAGCATAAGAAAGGAGATCAGCTTTTAAAACTCCATTTTTTTTCAGTCTTTCTTTGTCATCATATGATCAAAAAGTAGCACCTGAAATGTTATCTGGACAGACTTTCCATAGTGGCTAACTTCAGCAGTCCCCCAATCAAGAGATGATATGAAAAGTTTCTAAAAAAAAAAAAAAAAAAAAAATTGTATAAACCCAACTAGAAAGTTTGTAGCAGCTCTTACTGACTACTACCCTCCAAATACATAGCCTGCTTGTGGAGGAACAAGAGTCAGAATGGCAACGTTTCCAGGCATGGAGAGACCTGTGTGGTGCTTGAAGAGAGGACAGCCTATGGACTTTCACATTTATACCCCAGTTCTGAACCCCATTTAATGTATTTCCCTATATATCTCTTGATAATCCCCTTGAGTTGTATTGCCCAGAACTTGCCTGGACTTGCCTACAGTTTTTTCCTGCCAAAAGTTGTTTACTCCTTTGCTCTCCTCTGCTTTCCCACTCATCCAACACTGATTGGCTGAGAAGTGCCGCAGTGCGGAGTGAGCTCCCATTGGTCCTCGACTCCCAACTCCTTCCAAGTTCCTCCCTCCTTTCCCTTGCCCTCCTATCCTGCTGTACCCTGAAGTGTCTGTCTCATGCTCCGCCCCGGTTATCGAACCTCCCTCAGCCAAACCCTATATAAGTTCCAGTCCTCCTCAATAAAGTGGCCATTGCACCCCAACCTTCTACCTTGTTGGAACCTTCTGTGCATTGTTGCGTCCCTATCCCTTACCCCAATGGACCGTGGCACCTTCCTGCTCAGGAGAGTGGACTGACTAAGCTGTCAATAGGGACTGATCCTAGTGATTTCTATGACATATCTGAAAATGAGAATTCTGATTCTGTGCAAGAACTCTTACACAAAGTTAGTGGTCAGTCTTCAGAACAGAGTGAGCAGTTTTTGTTTCCTGCAAAGACCTTAAACTGTCAATATAGTTCATGAGCCTACTACCCATATTTGCCTTAACTGTTGTTTTTCATTTTTGTTTTGTAATTAGATAGTGACTATAGTGTCTGTATTATATTGTCTATTGTCTTTCCCATCATCTGCTGGAAGTCTTTTAAAAAAAAAGCCGACAGGAATTAGTGTTCTCTTATCTATTGGAGATGGGTTTCAGTGACAAGTTTGTTAACTAAATACATACCTTATTTTTGTAAATGTTGGGGTTTTTTTTCTGGAATCAATTCATTAGTGATGCTGACTTGGTGCTATAGCATGTCAAGAAAGAAAGTAATAAGAGAGACAGAAAAGATAGAGAAGTTGGAACATTTCAGATAACTCATTCCCAAGGCCATTCAGCACTCATAAAAGTGCACCTTGTTTGCTTATGTATATTATCTCTCAGATGCTCTCTAATGTTTAGTGCAGTCATTTATGTAAAGGTACTTTACTTGTTGGAATTCATATTGGCTGATTCATACAATACTGTGCATGTTTAAAATCATTGTAGAATATTTCAGTTCTTTTGTGTGTTACTCTGAGTTTCTGTTAAAAATTCTTACTTCCCTAGTTCCTAGGTTTTAAAGATGGATTCAGTTTCTAATGACATAATTTTGCATGTGGAATTAACTATATCTGCATTTTCCACCTTCACAAACCTTTCTCATGTTTTCCAAAAGTCATATGATAAAAAATACTGGTAAAAGCAAACACACAAGGAAAACCCACATTATAATTGAAGTTTTGAAAGTGGAGCTCAGTTTAAGGGATATATGATATAAAATATATGGTATTAAAACTCAGATCTGAGAAATCATTTATTCAAAGACAAAATACACTGTATAGATTAAAGAGGAAAATTATAGTCTGCGTAGCTCCATCTGGGGAAGAAAGAAAAAAGGTGGCATTTTGTTATAACTGGGAGAAATTATTTTTTAAATTTTATTCAAGTTCTTATAGATCTTTTCATTAACTTCATCTTATACCTTCAGATTAAATGGCATAGCAGGCATTTCAGTCTTCTTTTTTTCAGTCTTGAAAAGCTTGAGCCAGTATCTTTTAGAAGCTTTCAGAGCTAACTGTCTATGTTGATTTACATCAGTTGAGTCACTGGCTTTTTAAATTTAGTTTAGCTAATTATTCTTGTTGAGATTATTATTGTTTTTATTTAGAAAACTAGAGAATTTATGTATTGGCAATAACTTGAGCTGAAAAGAAAAGGGAATGCAGGTCAACAGGAGAGCACCTGAAGGTGCAGCACAAAGGAATTCCAGACACTGCAGCCAGTGAGTTGTCTATAAGGGGGCAATTGGGAGTCCAACTTAAATGTCTTCATGCAAATGCACCTAGTGTGGGGAATAAACAAGAGTCAGAGATTGTGCATGCCTGTGGGGCATCACAGAGACACAGCTGATAGCTCCTGTGATTGGAATGTGGGAATGGAAGCATATGTGCGGACCACAAGAGAGCTGGAGAGTGAATTTTTACAAGGGCATGCAGTGGTCTGACAAGATGCAATGGCTTTAAACAGAAAGACAGTAGCTTTAGATTGGATATCAGGAAGAAATTCTTTATTGTGAGGGTGGTGAGACACTGGCACAGGTTGCCCAGAGAAGTTGTGGATGCCTCGTTCCTGGAAGTGTTCAAGTCCAGGCTGGGTGGGTCTTGGAGCTACCTGGTCTAGTGAACCTGCCTATGGCAGGGAATTTGTAACTAGATGATCTTCAAGATCCCTTCAAATCCAAACTATTCTACAATTCTATGAATTTCAAATCCTTGGGAGCTGTTACAACACTGTGATTCTACTTGGTTTAGACTATGAATTTAAATATTTTTATACATTTAGTCTGTGGTGACTTGTCACATGATTCAGAAGGAAATAATGTGATAAACAGTGCACTCTTCCATTTGCTCTTTGTGTTCAATTTATTCTGAAAGATCTGTGCTTATTACTCCATTACTCACTCCCTGACCACTGCATTCACTTTTATTCAAGAGCGAACCAAGAGACAAAACAAGTAAATCAGGGAGATGAGATGTAAGAGAGGATGAAGTGGTTTGGGGGAATAAAAGTATTCATTTGAAGTGATGCCTGAAAAAATGGGCATTCACCCACCTCTCCAAATCCTGAGACAGAGTTACATTTCCTGTGACACAGGAATCACAGAATCACAGAATTGTTGATGTTGGAAGGGACCTCTGGAGGTCATCTGGGACAGTTCCCTGCCAAAGCAGAGTTGCCTAGAGTAGGTTACACAAGAACATGTTCAGGTGGATTTTGAATGTCTCCAGGGAAGAAGACTCTACAATCTCCCTGGTTAGCCTTTTCCAGTACTTTGCTACCCCCAATGTAAAGAAGTTCTTCCTTATGTTGAGGTGGAACTTCTTGTGTTTTAGTTTATGATCATTGCTCCTCTCCTGTTGCTGGCCACCACTGAAAAGAGTCTGACACCATCCTCTTGACAACTGCCTTTGAGATATTCATATGCATTAATGAGATCCCCTCTGAGTCTTCTCTTCTCCAGACGAAACAGCCCCAGCTCCCACAGTATCTCATCATAAGACATACTCCAGTCTCCTCATTACCCTCTGGCCTCTGCTGGACCCTCTCCAGTAGCTCCTTGTCTTTCTTGTACTGAGGAGCCCAGAACTGGACAGAGTACTCCAGATGTGGCCTCATTAGGGCCAAATTGAGGTGGAGGATCACCTCCCTTGACCCAATGGCCACACTCTTCCTGGAGTGCCCGGGATACCATTGGCCTTCCTGGCTGCAGGGACATACTGTTGTCTCATAGTCAACTTGTCATCCACCAAAATTCCCAGGTCCTTCTCAGCAAAGATGCTCTCTAGTAGTACCTGTACTGCTACTTGGGTTTATTCTGGACCAGAATCTCTCTCCACTTCAGAAAATCCTATCTATGCTGCTGAGAAAGGTATTACCAATAAACTACAACATCAACCATACTCATCACAATGCCACACCTGTCTTTTAGGAAGTTACTTTCAGTCATTTCCTTCTTCATCAAGTCCTTTCCATTTCCTTTTTTTATTTTATTTTTATTTATAGTGCTTCTTGTCTGGGAATATACCCAGAAAATTTACCTTATTTTTATAATCTTCATAAATTAGGAATAACTTTTTATATAATTCTACAAACAATCTGCAATAGTCACACCTCTCTCATATGATTTGAGGCATCTGTCATGTTGTGCTATATTATCTTTATTTTCTTGGTTTCCTTTTCTGGGTCTTGATAATTCTTGATGTGTCTCTCTATCGAACTCTAACAAACTTTTATAAAAGGTTAGGATAAGCATTATGAAATTATGGATATGTTTGTATAGTGGTTCCCTTATATACTTCTGAAACACTTTAGCAGCATTTATGTTAGTATCAGTCACCAGTTGTCCAAACTGGTCATCCAGAAACATGCCTAACTACTTTCCTAATTAATAAATAAATAGTTATACATAAATTCCTTCTGTCTAGACATGATCAACATTTCAAATGCTGGTTTCATCCCTAAAGCTAATGTGTTTCCCAGAATGGGAAACTTTTCCCTAATATAAGAGTGCTTCCCTAATATAAGAGTTCTTCTTTTTCTGGAGAAATACAGAATGAAATAATGTGACTGTGAAATTGTTTTTTCCCAATAATATTGCATTGTATACAATAATAGTCTTATAAACACAGTCACTTGAGGATCAAATATAGTCCATATCAGTACAAAATAAAATTTCTCTTCTCCCCTTCTTCTCTCTATAACATACTGTGTAGCAGGAGGAAACCTGACTCATACAATATAGACAGACAAATGATTGACAATGCTCAGGACCCATAGCATATTTTTAAACTGATCACCTCAAACACGAAAGCAATGTACTTTGCCTTTTTTTTTCTTGTAGTCCTCTCCAACATGGTATTTTGGAGATAGTAATGGGGGCTTTCTAAACTACATCCTTGGGCAGGATGAGCTCATTAGCCTTCTGGCAGTCATCCTAGGAGAAGGACAACTCTCATCCCAAACCCGGGCAGATGGAGCTCGCTTAGCCCTGTAAGGCCATCCATCTAAGAGAAGGTCACTCTAATCAAACCTACGTCCTGAGGACCTCGCTGCCACCGTCCAAGCTTGCTCGGCCCTGGCAGATGAACCTCAGGATTAAAGGGTGGGTTCAGTTCCGCGCATACTGCATCTCACCTAAAAAATCCATTGCGCAGGCTTGA
Source organism: Neopelma chrysocephalum (assembly GCF_003984885.1). Classification (NCBI taxonomy): domain Eukaryota; kingdom Metazoa; phylum Chordata; class Aves; order Passeriformes; family Pipridae; genus Neopelma; species Neopelma chrysocephalum. The sequence goes on along the minus strand of NW_020897694.1, from coordinate 3,787,041 downwards.
AGGCTTTACCCACATGCAAAAAGTCCTGTAGTGACGGGCGAGGGTCGAAACGGTAGGTGAAAGATGCACTGGGAGCCGCAGACTCAACCCTGCATGCAGGCGGTTCAGGATATTGGTCATTTGAGACTGACGGAGATGACAGTCTCTTGGGGCAGCACCCTGAACGACCAAGCAGCCTTTTCAAGGACAGCACTGCATGCTCCACTCGGAGAGGGGCCTAGAAAAGGTGGCCTAAACAAAGCTCATCTCCACCTTCACCCGGTTGGTTAACCGCAGACCAACGGGCATCTTCTTCCAATGCGGTCGCACAAAGAGCAAAAGACAAAGGCACGCACCTGCCTCCAAAGGTGTACCTAAACTAACTCTAGCATGTTGGAACATCAGAACCATGCTCGACTCTGCGAATAGCGGACGTCCTGAGCAACGTTCTGCCCTAATTGCCCATGAACTGGTTCGTCTCAACATCGACATTGCTGCTCTCAGTGAAGTTCGCCTTCACGAGGAAGGCAGCCTCAGAGAACATGGTGCCGGTTACACACTCTTTTGGTCAGGTAAGCCCAGAACCGAAAAACATCTCTCAGGTGTCGGCTTCATGATCAAAAACTCTATTGTCCCTAAACTCGAAAATCTGCCGACAGGTCACTCTGACCACATTATCTCCCTACGCCTTTCACTAAACAACAACCAACACATTGTCATCTTCAGTATATATGCCCCAACTCTTCAAGCTGACCCTGCTGAAAAAGATAAATTTTACACTGACCTGCGCTGCCTTACCCAAAAGGTGCCCGCAGATGATAAGATCATTATCCTTGGTGATTTCAACGCCAGAGTAGGTAAGAATTTTGAAGCCTGGAAAGGAGTATTAGGCAAGCATGGTGTTGGAAACTGCAACGATAATGGTCGACTTCTGCTAGAATTCTGTGCGGAGCAACAGTTTACCATCTCTAATACTATCTTTCAGCAGAAAAATAGTCTGAAGACAACCTGGATGCACCCCAGGTCTAAGCATTGGCACCTCATTGATTATGTCTTGGTGCGACGGAGAGATGTCCGCGATGTCCTCCACACCCGCGTGATGCCCAGCGCAGAATGCCAAACAGACCATCGGCTTGTGCGCTGTAAACTCAACTTTAATCTCAAATTCAAACCCAAAAGGGGCAGTATCCCAAGGAGAAGACTCCAAGTTAACGATCTCCAATCAGCCACAGTAAGAGAAAGATTCCAGGCAAACCTTCAAACTAGGCTTGAAAACCATTCCACAGATTCTGCAGTTTCTTCCCCTGAAACAATTTGGCATCATATTAAAAGCAGTATCCTGCAATCCTCTGAAGAATCCTTAGGGTTCTCCCTCAAGAAGAACAAGGACTGGTTTGATGAAAACAATCAAGAAATCCAGGACTTGTTGAGGAAGAAGAGAACTGCCCACCAAGCACACCTTGCACTGCCATCTTGTCACGCAAGAAAAACAGCCTTTTGTCTTGCTTGCAGCAAGCTCCAACAGAAACTCCGCGACATCCAGAATAAGTGGTGGACCGATCTAGCTGCAAAAACTCAACTATGTGCAGATACAGGGGATCACAAAGGATTCTATGAGGCCCTGAAAACAGCATACAGGCCTACATACCAAGTCCAAAGCCCATTACTCAGTGCAGATGGTCAAACACTTCTGACAGATAAAACCTCCATTCTGAATAGATGGTCTGAACACTTTCAAACTCTTTTCAGTACCAACCGTGTAGTCCAAGACTCAGCAATTCAGTCCATCACACAACAACCGGTGAAATATGAATTGGATACTGCTCCCACTTTAGGAGAAACCCTCAAGGCCATACAGCAGGTGAAAATCGGCAAGGCAGCTGGGGTTGATGGAATTCCACCTGAAGTCTGGAAACATGGGGGCCTTGCACTCCATGCTAAATTTCATGAGTTTGTGGTGCGCTGTTGGGAACTAGGCGAACTACCATCAGACCTTCGTGATGCAGTCATCATCACCTTGTATAAGAAGAAAGGTACTAAATCAGACTGTTCAAATTACCGTGGTATTACTCTGCTCTCCATTGCTGGCAAAATCTTGGCAAGAATACTCCTGAACAGACTAATACCTGCTATAGCAGAAGGAATTCTACCTGAAAGTCAGTGTGGTTTCAGAGCCAACAGGAGCACCACAGACATGATATTTGCTCTCAGACAACTGTAAGAGAAGTGTAGGGAACAGAACAGAGGTCTCTATGTAACCTTTGTCGACCTCACCAAGGCTTTCGATACTGTGAGCAGAAAAGGTCTGTGGCAGATTTTGGAACATTTAGGTTGTCCCCCCAAGTTCCTTAAAATGATCATCTCACTTCATAAGGATTAGCACGGCCAAGTCAGATATGGCAACACGCTTTCTGATCCCTTTCTAATAAAGAATGGTGTGAAACAAGGCTGTGTTCTCGCTCCTACCCTATTCACAGTCTTTTTCAGCATGATGCTCCAAAGGGCCACGGCAGACCTCGATGATCAGGATGGTATCTACATACGATATCGTACTGATGGAAGCCTATTCAACCTAAGGCGACTGAAGGCCCACACCAAGACCCTAAACCATCTTGTCCGGGAGCTGCTTTATGCTGATGACGCGGCCCTTGTTGCCCACACAGAAGCAGCTCTGCAGCGTTTAACATCCTGCTTTGCAGACGCTGCTGAGCTCTTTGGGCTGGAAGTCAGCCTAAAGAAGACTGAAGTTCTCCATCAATCTGCACCTCAGGAAGTCCTCCATCATCCCCACATCACCATCGGCCAATCAGAACTCAAATCAGTCCAACAGTTTAATTACCTAGGCAGCCTCATCTCCTCGGATGGTAAGATTGACGGGGAGATAGATAACAGGTTAGCGAAGGCATATAGTGCTTTTGGAAAGCTTCATAAAAGAGTCTGGCGAAATAAACACTTGAAGAAAAGTACCAAGATCAGTGCTGTCTACTCTTTTATATGGCTCCGAATCATGGGTCATCTACCGCCACCACCTGCGACTCCTAGAACGCTTCCATCAACGCTGCCTCCACACAATCCTAAACATCCACTGGTCAGACTATGTGACCAATACATCTGTTCTCGAACAGGCAGCAATCACAAGTATTGAGGCCATGTTGCTGAGAACACAGCTGCGTTCGGCTGGGCACGTCTCTAGGATGAAGGACCACTGCCTCCCCAAGATCCTGCTTTATGGTGAACTTGCTGCCGCAAGAGAGGAGCCCCAAAGAAAAGATACAAGGACTCCCTGAAGCAACAACTCAGCCTCGGGCATATTGATCACCATAACTGGTCTACTCTGGCCTCCAATCGGGAGGCCTGGAGACAAACCATTTATAATGCTGCTGATGCTTTTGAGAAAGTGCGCAGGATCACCCTTGAGGAGAAAAGACAACGCAGAAAGAATCGAGCCTTACAGAATATACCACCTAAGGAGTCTTTCTGCTGTGTCTTTTGCAACCGGACATGCCTTTCTCGTATTGGCCTTTTTAGCCACCAACGCGCTTGCAAGAAACGTGGGTAGAGCCCTTCCCAAATCTTCGTTCGCAAAGCCTAGCCATGATGAATGGGGGTTTTCAGTAAAATCAACCAACAAGAACTTCTCTTCAGACTGTGATGGCTTATAAGGTTCTCTGAATATCAAAGCAGTTAACGTGGTTTAGATGGAAAATTAGAATAGAGAGCCAAAGGACAGCAGCTGCTAACTGAGAAAAGTGCAGGAAACTGGAATTGGCACTTAGTTATCTTTGATACCTCTATACTCTGTCAAACCTGGCTAGAACCAATATATTCAAAAGCCCTAGGAACGGGGAAGAGACATATACATATACAGACAAATGTACGCACAGATCTTGCTCCCATAATGAACGCTGCTAAAAGCCTATTTGGCTTATGTGTGCAAGGGATGTTCCATGCTGCTCAAAGGGCCAGCACGCACCATGATAAGTGGCCACATCTGTGTGAAGCAGAAAGGACATTCACCAGGCTTACATCGAGATGTACCTCACTTGTAGTCTGGATGCTGCAGAAGTGCTTTGTGTTGCTTCCTCACGCACACACAGTCACACACAGTCACAAGTAGGTTAAAGAAACAAAGTCAAAGGCTATTTCATCCAAATGTTCCCCTGTTTATTGGACTGTTCGGTAGGAAATATGGCTCCATAAGGCACATCTATTTCCCCTATACTCTGTAGGCTGGAACAGATGGGCAATACGAATGTCTACTTGAATCAAAGGTAAATGCTGTCAGCTTGTTCTCTGTGGTGCCTGAAAGAATGGCATTTCAACAGGCTATGCATTGCCTTAGAGAGATCTTCACCCCCCCCCCAAAATTCAACCCCCAGATAGTGTTGTACTGGATGAAACTGGAGATAAAAGCAGACAGAAATAAGTTGAAAGGAGGGACCAGTGAAAATTTCATGTATAAGGTAGGATAGTTACAAGGGCATTAAGGGTTCACCAAATTCTGATCAAGAACTAGACTTATATTTTCACAATTCTTGAAATCTAGCAGCTCAAAGTCTGATTAATTACTCTTTCTCTACTGAAAAACCTTTTCATCATATCTACATATACATATGTATGTATGCATATGTGTGTATATATTGGCAGTTTACCTTTTGTCTGAGTTTAAAATAGTCCTTTTATGGCATTCAATTTTACTTTTATCTTCATACATAAAGGATTAGATTGACCTGGGTCTAGATCTTCAAAGAATTTTTCTTTCCATTTTAACCTATACCAAGGTGAAAGAAAGTACTATTTTCTCATTTGAGTATTCTTCTCTCATTCTTGGAATATTCTTCTTACATGTGAAAAAATTTCTATTTTTAAATGTTTACTCCCGAACATTTAAGGTATAAATCATCTCATAAGCATCTCTAACTAACCCTAGCAATGTAACAGTACAGGGATATTTTAATGGATTTTTTTTAATTTGTCTGCATCTGTATCAAAACTGAAACTCCATTTATTATGTGATATGATGATGATAGTGTCACTCTTTTGTGCTTATCCCTTTCTCCATTTTTTCTGCATAATGCAATGGGGTTTCTGGGGTATATCAACAAATCTAAGTACTTGAAAAAGTACCTAAGGTCTCCTATTCAAAACAAGGCTGTACTATTGGTGATGATCTACTAATGTCCATTTTAACAGTTCCTTCAGTAACCAAGCAATTGATCACTTCAAACCATATATTTTGAACAATGACCATGACTCCTGACTGCATTTTTTTAAAGGAAGGATCTTTTGTGAGCTGACTCAAGGATGGTCAATTTGTCTAACTACTCATCCGTGGGTAAAATCCTAAGATGCAAAATAAAGTATGTAATACAACAAAAGAAACAGAATCTTCTATCCGACAAAGACACAGCATATTTTAAAGGGCTCTTCAATAATGATTGATAAATATAGATTTTATTTAAAAAAAAATTATTCTGCTGTTTCAAATTAAAATATATTTTCCCTGAATTTTCTTTGCTTTACTTTCACTATGACAGATGCTATAAACTAGGTGTGGAAGGGTGCAGAGTGGAGATAAACATTCCTAGAAATGAGAAATTATTCAAGAGGCATCATGGGAGGATTAGAACTATTTCATTGGATAGGCAATTGGGTACTTCTACAGTGAAGACAGAAGAGAGAAACAGGGCCATGCTTAAACCTTGTCCTGATACAGCTCTCTAAGGAGACAAGGTATACAAGTCGTGGATCCAATAAAAACTTCTAGGTGACTCTTCACCCAAGCCGAGTGATCTGTGGTTGTAAAAAGGACATTTTTCTAGATATTGTCTAGATATATCTGTGATGAAAAGCTGCAATTTATTTTTCAGTTGTTTCACCAAACAGAAGTTTCTAACTAGCAAAAGTCAGTCATTAAAATGCAAATGTTGATTTAAACATTTATACTACTGTATGTGCCTACATTTAGGAGTCTTTATTTTGTCCATTGTGTACCATAAATCATTGATCAAGTTACATCATCTGTTACCTCAAAAAATTCACAGCAAAAAGGCAAGGGGAATTAGGAGGGGAAGAGGAATAGGAATGGGAAAGGCAAAGAAAAGCATCTCAGTTGATTTTAGAAGCTACTTGCAATCCTCTGTTAGCACTGAGGTAATCTACATCTATACATAAATAAGAATATCTCTAATCCCGTACTAGGCTGACAGTCCTGGTTTCCTTTAGTCAGAATACTGTCTGGCTGATTCAGAACATATTTCTAGAAAAAAAACCCCAACCCAATCCAAACCAAATGGTGGGGTTTTTTTCCCTCTTTTCCCATTAGTATGGAGGCACTGGTTGTGATCAAATTCAGAGATCCCAACATATTGAGATAAGTTATTGTTCTAGGAGTGTGCACAGCAGTAGGGAGGTCAAACTTTGGTACGCTGTAATTATATATATGTTAGCAAAAAGCACTAACAAAAGATGATGTCTAAAGACAAAGAATTGGTGCTGAGAAACTAATGTTTACACAATACTCATGTAGGGTGGGTTACCCCTTCCCTTTTCCTTTTAGTTGAATAAAAACTATCTTTAGTCTTGTCCCTGATGGGGAATGCTCATCCACAACTGGAAGGCATTAAGTGTGTGCCTGAAGAACATCCTCCAACAGTTCCATTGGAAAGAAATACAGCTGTGCTCCAACAATTTTCTTGATATGAGCTGAATCAAAATGAGCAGAAACCATTGCAAAATTAATTGAAAAGCACATTTATGTTTCAAACTAAGCAGCATTGCAAACTCAACCTGTAAAATAGTTCTACTCACTTACATTAAATAAAATCTGTTTATTTACCAACATGCAAAATAATGTTACAGTGACTTCAATACTACAAAAAAAGGCAGAGAGACAAAAATTGTCTGTTCCATGACGTTTAATCTAACTAAAAATTCTAACTATTTCTTTGCAAATTTTTATTATTGTTTCTAGATGTATAAACAGTTCTTCATTGGTCTTAACACTGTTCACTGATGTTAACACTATGAACTTCTGAAATCCAGTCACATATGTAATGAAATCTGGGATATAATCCAAAATTTCTACCCTAATAATTGTAATTATGAAGAAAAAAAAAAGAGAGAAAGAAAATAGAGAGGAGAGAATAATAACTCTGGTTTTTCCCCCACCCTCTGTCTCTCTAGATTGCTAGTCTTTCAAAGACTGAATCTTTTTATATCTACAAACTGTAATTAACACAAGTGAGCCCTGATCTCAGGTCTTTACTTCCATAACATCAGCAGAAGCAGGCGAACAAAAGACTTCGCTGGTATTACTCCTACACTTAAAGTTATGTATGCACTTAAGTGCTTTGCTGATTTTGACCTAGATGAGAAGCTGAGAGGGAACTTGCTACTTGAGGCATAGAGTAGTTATTGAATGTTCGTAAATTCCACCTCATTGGTCAGCATATTTCAAGTAGTCATATTATTTCACAGCTTACTAATTGATATTCACCCTCCAGTGATGGAGAAAAAAGCTTAGATGAAGTTACATTGTTGTTGCTATTGTCAATTTTTACCAATTTTGCTAATTTTTCTTCAACATATTTTAGATAGGTACATTACAATAAATGTTAGTTGGATAAAACATTTGGCTGATAAACTCTTTTAACTGTTTCCTCCAACAACTGAATTTTCTTAAAGTTTAGTTAATTGGGTGTATATTTAAGATGACCAGCACTAAAACACTTCGTTAATAGAGTTGCATGCTTTGCTGATCTTAACAGTTGAATGGTATATTTCATTTGTGTTCATTTGCATAATTTGCTGATTAAACTACGCGTTTGATCTGTTGACCTTTACACTGTACTTATCCCACATTTACAGAGATGTAACCAATGTGCAGACTTTACTGAATGCAGTAAAGACATCTCAAAGCTTATTTACCCCTTGGAAATTTCTTTTAAAGCTATCAACACACTGTCTCATAGCTGTTTATTGGTGTTCCTTCTCTTACTCCCTAAGGCTGACTGGATGGAAAATCAAAATAATCCACATAGATAATAAACAAACAATATATTTATCATAGGCTATATCTAGTCCTGAAATGAAGGATGCAAAACACTGACCCCAAAATTGCCGAGGTAGTAAAATCAGCAAAACCAAATCCAATGAGGTAAGGGTGAACAGACAGAGATTGCTATCTGGGGAGGGAGAAAAGGGAGGATTTGATAAAAACAGTCATGTGACCAAGGCTTTTTGGGGGCAACTGTTTAGCAGATTGGCATCTGATCAAAACGGTATGGAGCAAAAATATAAACCTGCTGTTCTTTCCATACCATGCATGTCTGACTCACTTCTGTGAGCACTGGTTCCTGAAATGCTTCCCATAACACTGATGATGAGACATCTTGGGGATGATAGGAGCTGATTGAAGCATCCCTTACACTTTATTTGTTGATAAAGAACTAAGGAGAATTCACATAAAAAGTGAGTCCTGGCAGAAAGCCCTACATTAGTGCTCCCTCTCTCATCTTGGTCTATCTGGGACCAAAATGCAAAAGCAAGAACGAAATTTTTGTCAAGAGCTACATCCAAACCACTGTGTATCAGTCAGGGAGTGGTTTTTTTGCAAAATAAATGCACCATCTTCAACACACTTTTTTACCTTCTTTTCCCATATTCTTATAACCAAAGAAAGAAGCATTCAGAAGTTTTCATTCTCACAACCAGTGAAACCAATCCCTTTTTTTTTTCCAGCCATTTGTCACTTATTAAGCCAGGAATCACTTCTTGATTCTGAAGGCCAAAATCATTCAGAAAGAAAACACTGAGCATGTGAGAACTACCTGGTATTTAAGAAGAACATCATGGACCACATTCTTGGTACATCGAAAGGGCAATAGTCTGGACACAATCTTGTGTAAGGTGCTTTTGGATGACCCTGTTTGGGCAGGGAAGTTGGACCAGAAGATCCACTGTGGTCCTCTTCAACCTTACCCATTCTGTGAGGGCAGTAAGTTATGTTCAAAGCACCTCAGAGCAGCTCTGGCTGCCGTTGCAACAGATCTTCAGGGGTTTCATTGACTGGCTGAAGACTAGATCATGGAGTTGTGTACAAGGCAACCCTGTTTTGTTATCTTTGGAATGTCGTCTGTCAACCTCATGACCAGTACTATCCTGCATCAAGTCACAAAATTAGTTCTTGTGTGGGAGTCATAAATACTAGGGAGCTGCCAGAGGCTGTAAAGCCATAGACTATCTACCACTAAGTGTAACAATGAACTTTTTTGTCATTTATGGTGTGCATAATAACATCATTGGTGAGATTTATCCCTTTCATCAGTCTATTTGAATCATGACCTTTCACTGAGTGGAGACAATTTGCTTTTCTGTTCAAGTAGAGAATTGACAGTATAAAATACAAGCTAATGCATCTTTCAGAGAATGAGGTGGACATTTGCAGAAGAAAGCCATGATAAAGGTTTCAATTTGTTCAGTTTGAGAATCTACTTTGGTTTTGCACATCTGTATTCATTCCAGCTGAGAATAACGTTCTGTAGGGAACACTATAAACTGTGAAGCAGATACTGCAAGGCCATATGAATATGACAAGCTAGCCTGTGGTGAGCTTTTGGAGAATTTAGTAAAAGGGAACATGAAGGGCTTTGAGAGAGGAACATACACTGTATTGGAGAAAACCTCAAGGAATTTATACTATAGCTGAAGCAGCATGACCAGGGGGAAAAAGTGGTTGCTGATACAAATTCAGTCCCAGATGGGCAGCCCAAGGCTGGCCCAGTCAGTAGCAATCTGGATACCCAAGGGCTGTTAGCAAAAATAGCAATGTAACAGAAACAACTGGAATTAAAGCTGAAGAAACAGAATTGGGAGGTGGCTAAAAAATAAAAATATCTGGAAGTTGCTGAAATGGAGACCCAGAGGCAGGCAAAACTAATGAAAATGGAAAATGTTCTTGCATTCCTATGGAGACAAGGCAGTGAACAGGATCCCAAGAGCCTCCACCAGTTCAAATCACAATCTTTGGTAAATTGCATCAACATGTAGAACAACTTTCACATCTAAGTAGTTTTTATGCCTAATGAAACTGTACATTTGGCATAAGATAGCAAAAGTCTGTAAGGTATGCCTCTAACTATCCAGGCAGGAGGGACAAAGACTATCTGTTCTCCCCACCCTATTTCCAGATGAACTTTTTATGTCACAACTTACGTACGGAAAACTTTACTTAGAAAGTTCAGCAATACTCTGTTTTTTCACCATCAGTAATTATGGAACTTGACAAAGCAGAAGGAAAGGAGTTTTATGAAAATATCTATGCATTCTATACTTTGATGTGATAAAAGTGAAGAATCCATGGTCAATGATACATTACTGATTTTTTTCTTTAGTAGTGTCACACTGACAAAAAATTATAAAAGTTAAAGAAACTCAGAAAAACTGAATAAATAAGTACAAAGTCTGCCTTACTCATGAGCATTTAGAAACTAGTTTTTAGCAGCAGAAAACAGGAAAAAATAGAAACTTCACTATGCATAAAGAAAGAGAAGAAAACTGAAACTAATCAGACATGAGCTTAGGTTTCATCTCTAAAGTCATATAATACCCACTATTTGTGTGGATCAGCAAAACTTCTGCACCCACAACATCCTATGTTGGTAAAAAGTGAATCTGAACCTCAGATTGTCCAGGGAGATGCACAGAAGAAACCACAGTAAATTATAAGTATGCTTGAGGTGGAGGGAGCCAGATACTTCTTATCAAAGGAGACATAATCCCAGGTGAAGTAGTAAGAATTGATGTGAAATAAATAGAAATGCCAGTACTGACAGTAAGATAGCAAGAAGGTATGAAATGCCCCTGCAAAGAAAACTGTCTGTGATCTAGGTTGTATAGTAAATTATAGTGATAATTGTGTGAATTTCAGAAGCTACAGTGGCAGAAATATTCAGTTAAAGCCTTGGCATTTAGGATAAGGATAAAAGAAGTTTGGGAAGAAATTAGGAATAAAAGGGTTATGAGCTTCATACATTTAGTGAAACAGTAAAAAAAAGATCACGTGGTAAGTGACTGCCCCTGATACATTCTACCTCATAAAATTATTCTTACTAATCTAATCCATAACTTTTGCTTAAACCACCTTAAAGAAACTCCTTTTTGAAACAAGAGTTTGTGGGGGAACATCCACATGAAGGAAGTTGGATTGCCAGTGGTGATCCACTGATTTTATGTGGTAAGTACGGAGTTGAGCTAAAACACACCTACATTTCCACAGGTTGTCTCGGGCTATAGCAAAGTTATGACTAATTTAAGAAACATTTTTCCTAGTCTAATAGACAGAGTGATGTAAAGGACTGTGGTAGACTGTGATTTATTTCAGAAGAGAAAAACAGTTCTCTGGAGCTGAAAAAGATATACACAATCTTCTTAAGTGAGACCAAAACAGAGAAATTTTCATACCTCTGGTTCCCTTTTGTATCTTTATATACTACTTTCATGTAACATTTACACTCCTATTGCCTGAATGTGAATTGCAACATACAACAAACTGTAAATATGTTTTCACTTTTAAGATGTGACAATTCTTAAAAAAGAAACCCTTAGATGACTGTTACAGTGCACAACATCCCAATATAGTAGAATTCCTAAACAGAAGAGGGAATTTTCTCCATTAATGAAATATTTGACACCACTGAAATATCCTGGATGCATTAAATAAATCTATAAGTCTTGCAAATTCTGTTCTTAAGATAGACCAGAAAGTCATATGGTAGCCTGAGTTACCTACAAAATGCTTGTCAAAGAGCAATATACTGAAGCCTGTCTGAATCCATATGCTCCCAAAATATTTGTGACAAACTGATGCTCTGTTTTTGTATTTTCGTTATAACTGAGCAAATTTGCTTGACTTACCTAAAACTTCTGGTTGTAGTATTGTATATTATGGAAAAAAAACATAAAATAACTGAAAAACCAACCAACCAAACAAACAGACCCAAACCAACCAACCAACCAACCACCATCACCAAAAACAAACAAACAAACAGCAAACAAATGAAAAACAAATCCACAAACAAAACAAAATGAAACCGAAAAAACAATTAGGTTTTAGGTTTGTTGGGGGTTTTTTGTTTGTTTCCTAAAACTGATTATCAAAATACTGTAATCACTTTAATTAACATAGAGCATAGTGTGACTACCAATTTTATTGAAGATCAAGAATCAGACTGGATCACCAAAGTGTGCAGCTGGATCCATAAAATATCTAATTGGAACATCAAAGTATGCAGTGTAACACAGAGGCAGTATTTGTACATTTTTAGGCACTAAAATCTGCACCTGAATCAATAAAATATTGTTTATCAGAAGAGGATATGAAAAGAACACACAATTAAAATGTACAAGTGAATCATGAAGATGTTAAATGTGAACAGTGAAAAAGGTCAATTATTATGTAAGCACTGTAAGTACTATAGAGTAATCTGAGTAAAAAATACATGAAACCAAAACTAACAACATCTGTGAAATAGAGTTTCAGAACACTATGCCAAGCAAAAACAAAGCCTAGCAGGATTTTAACTTTGAATAGCATTTCTTTGCTCAATATCTATGAAGGGTGGCTGCAATGATGCTTTTTGGATATTGCCGGCATTATGTGTCATATGTCAATCAGTCCAGCTTCACCGGACTCATGATTTACACTAGCAAGGTATTTATGTTAACTCTGTGTCTGGTCTTCCCAATATAAGTCTGAAACATATTTTTGAAGTTTCACTTTCTGCATCAGTTTGTATCAGATAAGGCGCAGATGTACCAGAGTACTCCAACTGCTGTGCAGTGAGGCAAAGCAATTACAAACCTAGCTTCACATGACAAGTTTGTCGCTACTTTGGCATTCTGGAAGAGTACAGAGCAAGAAGAGTGTATCCATAAATGTAGACTCATGGCTCCTGCAGCTATGTCATTTTGATTTAAAGTTGATTATCCATTCATGCCTTCAAATTTGCTGTGTACGTATAATATGATTTCCTTCTTTTGTTGCCCACAGATCCTTTTTTTTCTTAGTATGCCCAGTGAGTATTAAGATTTCTTTAGATTATAGATAAAGAGAAATCATACAGACTTTACAGACTATACTTGTGTAGGAATAACTCTGGGAATGACTCAGTCAAAAGAATAACTCCATTAAAGTCAATAGATTACAGAAATAAAAGTGTAATGCAGTTACAGAACAGGTACATAAACATCAAAAGGGAAGTAAAAATATCTATCTACAAAACAGAAAAGGCATAGACTAAAGGGAGAAGTTCTGAATCTTTTGGAAGTAGATTTACTGTAAATTAGTTTTATCTATATGGTGGATAAAAATGTATATTTTAAAGCATATTTATTTGTATTGCTCCTTATATTGGGGTGACTAGAAAATATGTTATATAAAAAAACCTTTATATTAATTGCTTTATTTCTGTCAGTTTGCTCTTCCTCTTAAAAAACTAGCAACTTTTGTCAAGCCCTGCAGAATGATATTCTTGAATTTTATGATTTTCTTTTACTTTATTTTAAATAAAAAAAATTAAGAAATTTGTGATCCAGAAAGAGCAAAGTGTTATTTTACCACATTTTCAGAGGGAAACTTGTTGAAAAGAAATTGAAGGGGTGATATTATTATTATTAAACAATTTGCATAAGCAACAGGCGTGTTTGGGCATATATTTTAGAAACGTACAAAATCCTAAAAAGAATGCACTTTTTGCCCTTTGGTGTTTCATTGGGATAACCATTACAAATCTTCCTCTGACTGTGTTACTATGCCTGAAAATTTTGTTCAGTCTTTCTCAGTCCTTTAACATGCATATTTTGTCCACAGAGGTGGTTCATTGGCTCATGATTTTTGCAGAAAATAATCTGAAATTCTTACCTGCTAGTGGCTGTAACTATCTCTAGGGCATAATACACAGTGCCCTTTCAGAGAAATTTTTCTGTCATTTTTAAGGTTCCTAGGAGAAATTCTCTCAGTTTACGGTGCCAAGGTATTCCTATCCCTGTCCTCACCCTGCCTCTCTGAAGCTCCATTTGGATGGAACTTGAATGGAACTTTCACTAATTGTAGTTCCTAGAGTCTGGTTCTATACTGACGTCCTGCCAACAAGCAAATATGATATATAAGGACGCAAGCCTTGTGTTGGTTAAATTTCACAAGTGTTTGAGTCTAGTTGTAAGGTGCATCAGTTAGTGTGAGCTTTAGTCTTGTGGTTTTCACACCTTTTGTAGTTATCAGCTGTTTGCATTTTGTATATGTTATCACAGAATCACAGAATGGATAAGGTTGCAAGTGAGCACAGTGGGTCACCAATTCCAACCTCCCTGCTCAAGCAGGGTCATCCTAGAGCACATTGCACAGCACTGTGTCCAGACAGTTCTTGAATATCTCCAGTGAGGGAGATTCTAGAACCTCTCTGGGCAACCTCTTCCAGTGCTCAGTCACCTGCGCAGTAAGGAAGTTCTTCCTTATATTCAGGTGGAACGTCCTGCGCATCAGTTTCTGCCCATTGCCTCTTGTAATACTGCTGGGCACCACCAAGATCCTGGCTCCAAACTTTTGACAACCTCCCTTCAGATGCTTATATATATGGATAAGTCCCCTCTCCATCAATTATATTTTATAGTTGAAACTTAAGAAGATAGCTCCCAGTAAAGTGCCTGTTCAAATCAAGAATGTTATAAATTCTGTTTCACAGGCATATATTCTTTTCGTGTATTTACTGGTATGACAACACTTCTCAGTGGTCACAATATTTGTGCTACCAGACTTTGCTGGCTATCAAGCTGGCACAATATTTCCTTACCACCTGCTTCCCATTGCTATTTCTGTTATGCATCTCATTTTCTGTGCTTCTGCACTTACTTAATTTTTTCATTATATCATTGTTACTTTATTTTCATTTTATTGGTATTATAACATATGTTTTATACCAGATCTTCTGTTAATCCACTCTTAATATTTGCCTTTCTGTAGTTGCTCATGGACACCTGACAATTTTGTTGTTGTTGACTCCTGGACTTTTTTCAGTTACCTTCTACCTGCATTCTTTTTATACAGGAAGTTTCAACATTACTCTTTTGTCTTTTCTCCCATCTGACTCAGTATTACCTCAGAATACAAGAAAATTCCCTGTGCTCCACTTATGTCTGGAACTATCAGGGATTCACATACACACGTATCTGCCTCGATGGTCCTTGTAACATAAAAAAAAGAAAGTTCTATGCAATATTTTTAGTGCTATGGAATTTTCCCCCCAAGTAGGCTAAATAATGTGATTGGAAACTGGCAGTAATGTGACACTTCAAAACACCTCAACAAAATCCTATTCCATGACGATTGTCTAAACGGTATCAAAATCTGGATATAGATGTATTGAATTAAAAGAAAAATCCTTAGAACTCATATGGAGATTTTCCCTGTTAATTAAAGCCCTTAGGTGTACCCCAAATATTTATCTCTCAGTATGATGAAAATCTGCCTGGCTCTAAGTATACCTAGACATAGCAGCATACATGAACTAGGTGTTCCTACCTATTGGATAAAGTGCCACAGGTATGCTGGAAGCCAAATAACTTATTACTCCACAAAAGATACAACTGCTTAAACAGGAAGATTTGAGTGGTTGTTCCAAGACCCCCTTTTAAGTCAAGATCAGAGCACGTACGTGCAAAATAGGATGGACAAAAAAGACACAGAAAGCCTTCCTCAGACAAAGAACTTTGTACCACAAAGGGTTTTCCCCTTTGTCTGGAGATACTGACCTTGGTAGTATTATGACAATTAAGATCTATGCCAGCTTTTAGTAAGTGTGAAGAGGGCAGTGTTTCTACATATAGGTGAAGGCTAGGGATTATGAACTGGGGACTTCAGTCATAGCCTCCTATTCAAAATTTCCTATTACCTAGCCTGTAAGAAATAATCAGCATTTTCTAAGGGCTTTTGTGACTCACACAAATCTTTGCAGACATGATACAGAAAATTGAAGGCTTTAATTCACTAGCAAGTAAGGTATATAAAGTTAAGGCACTGCAACAGCTTTAAAATTGATGAGGAAAGAGAATAGAATTGAACCTTCAGTACTGATTAGAAGGAAAATAGAAAAAAACAAGACAGGAATTTTATTTTGCATCAGAAGAAAACCTACTTGGTAAACATAGTTTGGAGGGTTTTTTAAAATCTAAGTATATGAGCAAGAGAGAAAATTAAATTAATGGAGAACTAAAAAGAACCTAATTGGCATGTATTTCTAAAATCTCTCACTAAGAATTAAAAGATAGCAAACAAGGAATAATAAGACTGTCAATACCAATAGGACTACCTGTACGCTTACTGATAGACTTTCTAAGGGGACACTCAAATAATATATTCATATCAATAGGAGAGTGAGTGAAACTAGGCCCTGGTCCAGTTATTACTGAAGCTGGTGGCAATATGACAGAAGTATAATTTCAGTATTTAAAGGCCACATGTGTCAACTGTCTGCAGAATGACCAGATCTTTCTGTTATATTCTGCAATCTTACACTGTTTCCCTACCTTAACTCTGTAATATTCACTGAGTTATGACATATCTTTACTGTATCAACAGATTATTTCTCAGTGCATTCACACTTTTGTGCAAGAAAATAAGTATATAGACCACATCATGCTCTACCAGAAAACAAAATATTATATAGAAAAATATTCAAATAGTTGATGTTCCATAAAGAGAGTGTTTTATAGCAAAAAGAAGCAGTCCTGAACAAATGTCTGTCCAGATATGCATCTAAGTGATTTCACACATTTTTATAAGCCCAGTTCCTGATGTTTGTCAGCACTCAGCATACAACACCAAGCAATAAAGCGTATCTGATAAAGAAGGAACAATATGAAGTGCTACTGTTATTATAATTATTGTCATTCTTTGGTGGAAGACTGAATGAAGGTGTTATGTGAAGGAGTCTATCTGAATCAAAAATATTGCCCCTGTATTAACAAGGGTTGAATGGTAGCAATATCTTTCTTAAAGTTTAAAACAGAGACTTGAGAAGCATAAATTAGCATATTGTTTCATCTTTATACTGTTCTATACCAGTACCTATGGTTCTATTTGTCTGCAATCTGCAAACACAAATTCTTACGTAAAGCAGGTTTACCCCACCAATTTATTCCTAAATCTGCTCAGAATGACTGGTATCTCCCTGAGCACACTGTGTAGGATAATCCAGTGTTTTTCCAAAATCACAAGTTTTTTTCATGGAAAACCATTACAAACTCAGGCCTCAGACCAGAGAACATGCAACGAACAGAAAGCAGGTAAGACTTTTCAGGACAAGAGAATAAAATCCCATCCATCCCTTTCCTTAATAGTGTTATAGCCTAGCATGTATAAGCATTAGTACAGCTACATTCCTTGGATCACCCCATTCATATCTTAGAAGAAATATTCTTTTGGTAAATGCAAAAACAAATAAACTAAAATAATAAGAAAATAAGATGTCATAACACATTTTTCAGAAAATAAATTTATACAAAACAGCAGTTACATAACTTCCCTGTAAGTGTTTTTTTGAGTAATCTTCCCTTCCACTAATAAAAATATAAATATCATTACCAGATTATTGCATAAGCAACTGGCATTTCCTGTTCAATCCCATAGCTACCCAGGAGAGTTTTAACAGGGACAGAAATCCCTTTAGGAGAAAAGAGGCAAATTTGAATATTAAAAATATATTAACATATATTTAATATACATATATATATACAAATATATATTAAAATATTTTTCTCTTCAAAAATACATTGTTTCTGTCCATAATGTCAAATAAAATCACTTCTGAATGCTCGCACTTTAAAAGTACTATATAGATACTGAGCATTTTAAATAATTTTAAGTGACTTGCTAAAATTAGTCATGAAAATGGATCTCAAAGAGAAGTGGAAGAGAAAAACATCTTTAACAACTAATTTCCCCTTTGTATTTTCCCTTCTTTTTTTTATTTCTTTTTTAGCCCTCCTTTCACTGATGTTGAATCTTTTAATTCAACAGAGCTAACTTTCATGATATGATGGTGTGAATTGTCTAAACTAGAATAAGTTCCTGAGTCAGCTTTTAGTCTTTAACACAAATGCAGAAAACAGATCTTACTTTCACATGACTTGAAAGTGACCTTAATGATCATCTAGTTCTAATCCCCCTGCCATGGGCAGGGACACCTTTCACTAGACCATATTTGTCAGAGCCCCATTCATCGTCCAGGGATGGGGCATCCACAGATTCTCTTGGCAACATGTTCCAGTGCCACACCACCCCACAGTAAAGAATTTCTTCCTAATATCTATACAAATCCTTGTATAAAGTCGTTCTCCATCTTTCTTGTAGTTTCCTTCAGGTACTGGAAGGCTGAAATTAGGGCATCCCAAAGACTTTTCCCGGCTGAACAATTTCATTGCTCTCAGTCTTAATCCTTGTAGGAGAAGTGCTCCATCTCTCTAATCCTCTTGGTGGCTGTCCTCCAGACTAGCTCCAAGAAGTCAATGTCTTTCCTGTGCTGAGTGCCCCAGAGCTGTATGCAGTACTCTAGATGAGGTTTTCATGAGGGTAGAGTAGAGGAATAGAATCACCTCCCTCAGCCTACTGGCCTCACTGTCTTTGGTGCAGCCCAGGAAACAACTGGCTTTCTGGGCTGCAAGCACACATTGCCAGCTCATGTCCATTCTTTGTTCTCTGTTTTTGACATCAAAATTATTTTCACAGAAGCTAATGATTATGTCACAAATATTACATCAAGTAGTGAATAAATAAGATGACATCTGTTAGCTTTGGGGACCATCTGTTAGACTGGAGAATTATGGATGTGATGTTAAATTTAAATTATATTAATTGTAAGCACAATAGGATGGTGGAATAGGCAGTATAAGAGACTAGTATCTTTCTGATTTCTCTCATGAAAAGCAGGAAATGTGGCTGTAGTTGAGGGAATTGCTATAACAGAACGTAAGGGAGAGGTTATATTTGTGAAGCACAGAAAAATAATTTTAGAAAAGGAGAAACCAAGAAATAACTTTTGCATAGTCATGGATATTGGATTACGTTTATGTTTTTAGGTCCTCATTTAAGAAAGCGTTTAAGCACATGCAGGACTAGAAGTACACACTTAAATATGAGGTAAATTACCAAAATATGAGAGAGATTTCAAGAAATTGAAACTTTGCAGCAGAGACTCTTCATTTTCAGAGTCAGGCACTTTCACTTGTATTAGGTGGTTTTGATGCCAGAATTACATAGTAAGTAAATCTTATTACATGTAAGCATAATGGACAGATTTAAGCACAGTCTCAGAGTGGCAACCAGGAGTGTTGGAGGTAGAATATACAAAGAAAATACTCCTGCAAAGTCAGGTGATATATGAATGTATGTATGACATAATATATATTATTATGTTTTATGTACACGTGTAACCTCTGTTTGAGCCTGAAGCACATCTATTCTGCATGCTTTGAACAGATGCAAACACTAAGTGCTCAGGTTGTCTTACAAAGCTGATTTTTTTCCTCTTCACAGAAGTTTATCCAAATAGCAAAATATCAATTTCTGAACAACTGCAATACTGGTTAGTTATCTGAAAGATGATTTAGTAGTATTCCTCTTCTGTCTGTTCCCTTGAAAGGCAATGGGTATTCACATGGAGTATTTTCACTGCCTCAACTTAAACTTGCAAGAAATTTAAGATCTGGTATGGTTTTTGCAAACCATATTTTACACAATCTCTCTCCTACTTCATAGAGGGTCTCATGTTTTTCCTCATACTTCTTTACTGCTTCAGGTAATTCAATCTGTTTATCCCATTTTTATTCTCTCCAATTGCATTTTTCTCTGTATCCTCCCTCATAATAACTATAAATTTATTACTTTACCTCGTCTCTTCTCACTTAGATATCTCTTTCCACATTTGTTTCTACAGAATGCACTGAACTCTGTTGACTCTTCCTTCCTGTTGAATTTAACAGTTGTAAAAAAGCAGGAAAGACAGTACTTTTGAGAAAAGGAAGGTTAAAGTAATTAATAAAACATCATCTCAGTCACTGTCTTGAATTCTATTTCATCCACACTTCCCTCAGTCAGTCATTGTCAAATTCATTTGCAGATTCCTCAGAGCAGAATAGCAGTTTTTCTCACTCTTTTCAAGCCATTCTAACACACTGGAAGTGCCCTGTAAAAGATATCGGGAACACAATGTTTTTCCATGCATTAATATCGTAGTCAGAAGCTGGGATAAGATAAGATTCAATGTTTGGATAACAGTGGCTAATACAAAAGCAGAAGACATTTCTCAGTATTCCTGTTGCATCACATCACTATTGTTTTTTGACTCCTTAACCTTTTAGTGTTCATTGTGGTGAAACATTAAACTGTTACATGTTTCTGGTGTCCCATCAATGTTTTCCATTCTCCATAGGAGAACTTCAGTAGCAACTGAGCTTCATGGAGCCTTCTGCTATTAAATTTCTATTTCCATTATATTCCATACTCATAGCATAACTGCAGGAAGTTATTGTGGGCTTCCCAAATATGATTCACTCCTGATCCACTGAAAAGGAGACTGTTCAAAGCTTGAATACAACTTGGTATAAAGTGAGGAGAATAGAATTGTGATTTTTGAGAGCAAAGAAGGTTTTTTTATTCTTCCATAGAGTTAACAATAGAAGCATGATTTTTCCTTTATCAAATATGAAAAGTGAATGTACTCTCCAGTTCTAACTTCCTGAAAGAGTAAGACTGACAATTCACTCATTGTTTCATGAATGAGTTTCATTCAGATTGCCATTAGTTCTTCATTGTAAAAAAGATTTCAAAATTCTTTCAGGCCTGGTTTCAGCTTCCATCTGCTGCAAGATATCACCCTTCTCTCAAAAGAGATCTGGAAGACTTTTTTGAAGTTAAATAGGCAAAAAAGATTAAGACTATATTTAAGTGTAACTATGCAAAGGGTGAATTTACACAAATGTGTAAGAGAGAGAGAGAAGACTCACAAGAAAAGAAGAAAGAAAAGAGAAAGACTGGTGTTTAATGACGTGCTTGGGAGGACACAGATTCTTTTTCTCTGCAAGTCTAAATGGTAAAAGATAAACGATGAAGTCCATGAATCAGGAGTGGATTTGTCAGTTTTAATTTGTTGTGACTGAAGAGTGACAATTAGAAACTTAAGCATAAGATGAGGAAAGGGTCATTTCCATGTAATATACAGCCATAACATTTCTGGCTTTTTAAAACCTTAGTAATAGTATTTGAAATAACAATAAATTCCAAGGGTTCCCATCCTCATGTAGTATTATGTGAGACAAGTGTATAAAACCAGTTTGAAATGGAAAATGTTCAATCTAATTTTTTCCCCAGGGTTTCTTCACTGTTTGATTAGAGAATGGCTGCATTTGAACATATTACCATTCTATCAGCAGCGCTCACCGACTTGTACTTTCTCTGCATGATAAATGAAGTTTACACAGTTTATGTTGAGCGAGGACAGAGTGTAGTGATTCAGTGATGCCTATGTGATTTGTAAGTGTATGATTTGGTTAATCATTAAACACCATGCAGTCTTAAAGTTTCACGAATTCTGTGCAAATATGGAAACTGGGTGGAAATGATCCTGGCGTAGTGTACATCACCCTATACCAAGGAAGTAAGGAAAACATACTAGCTTCTACCATGAATGATCTGACTGACAGAGTTTTTTCCCAGTTATACATGTTAAAGAATTGTATTTAAAATTAATCTTGTGTTTAAACAAGTTCTTTTCTTGACACGGTACATACATTCCCTTAAGATGTTGCTTGGCGAGCAGTACATATGCAAAATATGTAAAAATTAAATGATTGTTTTGTTCTGCATTTTTTTTACACAAACTGTTCAACCATTCTAGAAGTTGATGTATCAATTTAATGATATTTACAGAAGGTCTGCATCTCTGTGAAGGAATCTTGAAAGTTGGTCTTCTGAGGTTTTTTTAGGGGAATATAAGACATGACTTGTTCACAATTCAAAAATGCCTGGAAAAAAAGAAGATAGTCCTGACAGTAGAAGACTTTTCCACTCACCAGATAAGAAACACAACCACTCAACAACTGAACACTGATGTTAGCAATGATCACATGAAAATCATGCAGTATTGCAGTAAAAAGTTAGAGCAGACCGTACATTCTCCATTTCAACTAGCATTTCAAACTGGAATATTTCTAAACACTTTTATTTGACTCAAAATAACCATGGCTTGACAGCGGCAGGTCTTTTGATTTTGGAAAAATTCCAGACTAGATGATCCCAATAGTCCATCCTAGTATTAAAATACATATATACAAACAGCTAGGGGAAAAAAAAAAAGAGAGGGAAAATCCTCATGCTTGAAATCATGAGTTAGACTTAACTATAGTAGGCAGTAGGAATAATTTTGAAGTGATAGATCACCCCTAGGTGGTCTGCAGCACTTTTCCATGGTGTTGCTCACAGGCAGAGCCAAAGGACTTGACTAACAATAACTTTTTCCATAACTGTGTAGCACTGTCACCCAAACTGCAGTCTCAGAGCTCCAATCTGCCTATGACCTCCAGGCCATAGACCCAATGATTCAGTGCCCTTGACTTTATGGAAATACATATTTATTGACTGAGGGAATAAAACCATGTAGTTTGTTCTATCTGTATGTTTATCTTAATACAAAATCTACCCTCAGGTAAATATTCAAAGTTTCCAAATACCATCTTTAGCTATATAAATATCTCTTACATAGAAAATCATCAGTGTTTTCAGACAGTTAATGTCATACATAAGTGTAATAGGTCACACTGACAGGAAACTTATTCAAGGTGTTCTGTTTCTTGGGTGCAAGACATCACTATATATCACTGAGTACATCCTGTGAATAATCTACTACAAATAAAATCTACAGATTTTTTTAATTGCTTTCCCATTAACCTGAAGGATTAGGAATCCTAAAACAGCTATAAAAATAACCTAAAGAAATGTGCCATACGTGAGTCTTATCTTTCCTTCTTAATCCATGACTAACATTCTTCTTTCCAGATAAATTACTGGGGTTTTTTTGTTTTGTTCTGTTTTTCTTCTATATCAGTGAAAAAAGCAGGGTCATGGTTAAAAGTAAAATGCATATTTCCTTTACAGAACACCTTTAAATATAACTGAATATAACAAAAATATATGTATTCACAAGATATTTTATTTCATGCTCTTGTTTATATTTAATCATGAATTAGTTTTTACAGGTGTTTCTGAAATATTTTATGATATAGTTATCAACTCATGTCTGTTAACCTTCTCTCAGGCTTTCAGTGGGCCTAAAAGAGCCCAGTTTGAGCACCATAACTTTTCTGTATCAGTTTAGTTTGCACCTTTTTCTGCTAAAGAAAAGTACTGAGCTGGCTTCAGAGTTTGCACATTTCATATGACAGGGTGATTATACAGAGCAAAGGATCTTCAGATTAAGGAAAGAAAAAATAATTAACATCTTAAATGAAAACAATCGAGGTGTTAACATTGCCTTCATTAAAAGAAATGTACTAAATGGAATGAAACATTCATTAACATTCATTATCTGTACAGGAGTCCTATAGGAGAATAGTCTTATAGGAGAGCTTGCTGTTCTCAGTCAGCAGGAAATTCCCCTTAACCCAAAATCACTGTGTTCTCATCCTCTATGTGCTCTTTCTCTCCATCACATTTTTCTACATATCTTCATAAACCTTTATATCCTTCCTTACCTTTCTCTTTTCTGGTCTTACTTTGATGCTCAGTTCTTGACTCTAACTCATTTAAAATTAATAACCAAAAAGCTTACAAAAAATAATTGCAATTATTACCTTTCCTCCTTATTCTCCTTCTGTGTTGAATATTTATGAGCTGATTTATAATACATATAACTTATTCTTTTTCTAAAATCAGTGAGTCTTACACCAAAAGTAAAACAGCTTTAAAGCATTTAATAGTGTTATGGCCTTGTTAAACAGATATAGAAGTAAGTATACATTTTTATCATTTTATTGCTGACTTAGCTCCATAGTTTTAAACTGACAGATGGTTTGGATCATAAATAAGAAAAACATAATCATATTGCTTAGGGAAGAATTTGTTCTCCTACAGGATGGATCAGCAACTCATAGTAACTTTAATGTATTGCTCAGTGTAATAGGAAGAGGCAGCATGTGCAGAATATTTTATTTAAATATATTGATCTTTTGACATACAGTTAAAAATAAAGAAGAAACTCTAGGAGATCCAATGCAAAAAACATTGAATTATATTTTAAAGTAGGTTTGCATATATCAACTGGCCACACTAAACCAAAATTATTTACAAATATATTAATGCTTGAGCTACTCATTTATCATATAAGTGTCAGACAAGACTTATAAGTCTCTTTCATACATTGTTGATGAAGATCACGGAAAGGCAGACTTTCAAATTACTTTCTCTCTCCTTAAAATACTGCAATGAAATTGTTAAATGAACATGTCAAGAATACTATATGATTTTCAGTGTCATACAATTCTCATAAGTGATCCTTTCACA
Source organism: Neopelma chrysocephalum (assembly GCF_003984885.1). NCBI lineage: Eukaryota > Metazoa > Chordata > Aves > Passeriformes > Pipridae > Neopelma > Neopelma chrysocephalum. The sequence goes on along the minus strand of NW_020897694.1, from coordinate 3,762,455 downwards.
TGAAATGCAGACTACCAGATGCTAAAGCTGTAACAGGGCAAGTCTATCCCCGGCTGTTGCTGTTCTATCTACTAGTTTGCCTGTTTGCCAAGATGAGGTGGAAAGCAGTTCACTTGTGTCTTTTAAATCTTTCAAAAGGTAAAGAAGTTCTGTGTTCAGAACTTAATGGGTTCTATAAATAGCTGTGGGACATAGCAGCTGGTGTAATCATTACTGCAAGGAAACAAGGTCTCCTTTCTGCCTCATCCAATTAAACATTTTGTTGTGGAACTTAAAACCGAGGATACACTGACTTGTGGTCTCTGTTCACCAGAATCTTACACCAACCATTGGACAACAGAGTTGATCTTCCTGAGAAATATGATGCTCCTAAGGAAAGAGAATATGCATAGAGAATATCTGAGAAGTCACATGTATGCATCTGGATGACGGTGACTAGATGTTGCTGCTGGGTTTTGTGTAATCTCTAAATCATTTTATACTGAATCAAGACCCCTTTGACAAACTAGGACACCACTAGCAAGCAAAAAAGAGATAACAATTCTCTTTTAATTCTAAGCAAATATTTCAGAATTAAAGGTTTCCTAACCTTCTTAAAAACACAACTCCTCTTGATCGTGAAGTTCCATCTTTGCCTGGAAAAGGAAGTTCTTATATTTCTTGTACATTGTTTATGTCAACTTCTCAAACATTTTTACTTGAAGTTGCAAGTTATCACACTTATCCTCTATGGAGCATTGATTCTCTTATGTAGGAGATTATGCACATTTTTTTTTTGCAGTTTGATCATGAGAAGAGTAAAACGCTAATTCTCACTTTTGCTCATGAGTCACCTCTTCAAGAAAACTGAGCAGAGAAAAAAAGATAAACAACAAAAATCAAACATTCCTACCGGAACTGTCCATTCTATATAAATTGAGGAACGTCCATTTCTCCTCCTTCTCTGAACCCTCTTTTCTCCTCTGTCTCATCCACTGAATGGGCATCATGAGTCTGTTCAACAGCACAGAGAACACACAGGGGACTGTAAGAACTGTGAATGGAAAGCCCAGAATGTGAAGTGAAAGCTTGACTGAATGAATTAGTCAGAATTTTCTAATTAATATCAGTAGGTATACAGGACAATTCTATCTTGCTAGGCATACATGAGATATGAATTAAATGAAGAATAAAAAAAATGAGAGGGAGAGAGAAATAATAATGTGCCTGGTTTGGCAACAGCAGCTCTAATAACATCAATACAGAAAAGAGACTAAAAGAAAAATTACAGAAAAGTTATGATTGAGAACTTCTTAGCTATTTATCACCTTTTTTATTTAGTGTTGTTTTATTTCTGGCTGGTTGGGTATGCATTTATGACTGATGAATTTAGCATATCAACCATTTTCACAGTGTATTTATAAAATACTTCTAATGGCTTATAATGGAATATTTTGCTTTCTGATAAAAAGAATAATCCATCAACACAACAGGCAGAATGGAAATGGAAGAAAACATTTGTTCAGAAAGCTTTTAAATTATGTTGTTTGTTCATGTTAGCATTTTTTTTCCTATTGCTATGTCAACTCTTCTTCCACAAGGACCAAATCAAACAATTGATACTGTAAGGTAGTGTTGCTGGGTTTTTTTCTATGTAATTGCTTGATTGATGCGGAAACTGCGATAATCAATAGAATGCAGAACAGCCCCTCACCTATGTGTATCCATTGATTCAGGAGGCAGGAGATGAAGCCAAATGACCTGAGGACAGTTTTTACATGTACTCAACTTCACAGAATCACAGAATATGCTGACTTGGAAGGGACCTACAAGGATCAACGAGTCCAACTCTTACCCCTGCACAGGACCATCCCCAAGAGTCATGCCATGTGTCCAAGAGTATTGTCCAAATTTTCCTTAAACTCTGTCAGGTTTGATGCTGTGACCACTTCCTGGGGGAGCCTGTTCCAGTGCCCAACTAGTCTCTGGATGAAGAATCTCTTTCTAATATCCAACCTAAGTCTCCCCTGACACAATTTCAGGCCATTCCTTTGGGTCTGTCACTGGTCAGCAGAGAGAAGAGATAAGTGCCTGATCTTCCTCTTCCCCTCAAGAGGAAGTTGTAGACTGCAATGAGGTCTCCCCTCACGCTCCTCTTCTCCAGAATGAACGCAACATGAACAGACCAAGTGACCTCAGCTGCTCCTCATATGGCTTCCCCTCAAGACCCTTCACCATCTTTGTTGCCCTCCTTTGGACCCTCTCTAAGAGCTTAATATCTTTCTTATATTGTGGTACCCAACACTGCACACAGTATTCAAGGTGAGGCCGCCCCAGTGCAGAGCAGAGCAGGACAATTCTCTCCCTCGATTGGCTGGCGATGCTTTGCCTGATGCTCCCCAGGACATGGTTGGCCATCCTGGCTGCCAGGGTACTGCTGACTCATATTCAACTTGCCATTGACCAGGACCTCTAGGTCCCTTGCTGTGGCACTGCTTTCCAGCATCTCATTCCCCAGTCTGTATGTACATCCAAAAGTTTCCTGGATGAATCTAAGCTCCAAAACAATTTTGCAGTATCTAATGTAATAACAATGATAATAGAATGAGCAGGAACAGACTTAAAAAAAAAAAAAAAAAGAGAGAACCCCTAGATAATAGTATATGTTCAGAAGAAGTCAAACTGCACTTACTGGAAATAACCATGAACTCCATAGAATTTTCTATACATAATTCTAAAAGCAAAATAAAATGGGGTCCAAGATGTAGCTCTTTAAAATATCAATAATGCACTATATTTGAGAAAGTCTTTGTGTGAGACTCTCCTCACCAGTAAAAGAGAGTGATACCAACTTTGGTACAGTTTTGTGTATTCATTATGTACTAAAGTAGTGTGGGAGTGAAAATTTAAAATTAAATATGTACAACAGCCCATCCAAGGTTACTTGGCCTATGAAAATACTAGAACAAAACTAGAACAGTTTCTCTTTTTTCAAGTGGATGAAGGTAAGTGGGCCGGATAAGTCATGGACATTTTTAACTTGCAATTTTAGAATAATTTTTCTGAACAAGATTCAAATATTTACCCGTGGATTCCCATGAATATTAAGATATCATGCCATCATTACATAAAATTGATTAATATTTCACTCTTAAAGAACTATGGAAACATTAATTAATATCAGTGAATATATGTGGTCTTATTATACATATGCCCCATGGTAGAGTATCTGCCTTTTGTAATTCTGTTTGGAAGCGGTCTGCCCTGTGGACAGATGTGACCATGAAATTCAATGCCTGAAGCCCATTTGCTGACCTTCAGCAAGCTCTGAATTTTTATGTTGCAACATTATTTTGTTTTATTATTTTACTCGAAGAGAGCACTCTATGATCAGCAAAGAGATGGTTTTATCTTAATAATTGTTTCCATATTCATAAATATTCAAATTTTCAGTCTCCCAGGAACACCGTTCACTATTTCTTGGTCTTGACAAAAAGCAATGAAATAGTTTCAATGAGAGTTTAATACAGAGAAGCTGATAGTCCAGTTATGGTAGTAGCATAAGACAATTTTGGTTTGTGCTTGTTTAATTCTGTAAAATTCTAAGCTTGTAGTTTACAAATCTTTCACATTAGGTTTAGCTCTATTTAATTCAAGAGGAATACTTGAAGAGTATCAAGCTTAAATTTGCAAAATTTGGAGGAAAGCATTTTCTTTATTCTTACTAGCAGTTTCTGGTAGAGTTGACTTGTGATTAAACGTGTCGTGGACCAAGGAATAAGCCAATACTTTAAAAAAAGACAAAACCAATTCCAGGCTGAAACTTGACACCGATATAAATCTGGAATATTGTCATTAAATTTAATAGATTAAAACAGGTACTTAGAAACAACCTGTCCAAAGTGTCTTAGAAGGGGCAGAAGAAATTCAAAGAACTTTCAAAATCATCTCCATAGAAGACATAAATATAGAAAAGTTTTATGATACAGTGAATTCAGTAAGTTGTCATCAAGTCATAAGCCTTCGATTCAGTATGGTGTTAGAATAAGCTATGTATATTTTTTGTAAACATATTTGCATTGGAATGAGAATGTCTGAAACACAATGGTGACTATGACTTTGATAATCTCCTGCAGACAACAAATTATATATTTTTACATTATCTTCATTCATTTTACATGAGTTTCACACAAATACTAAGAAAACCAACCAAAAGCTTAAACAGAATATACGTTACACATAATATATAGAGCTATATATATATATGTCATTTTATTGAGGGTTTTTTATGCTTTTACTTATGAGGATACTCCATTACCAAGTGCTAGCGAAAAGAAAAATTCTTAAATTTCAGTGTTTTAGATTATGTAGTCACTTGAGTATCAGGACGCTGCCTAAAGTTCTTACTTTATTATGCCTATCTCTACTCTAATTTAAGATATTCATGTAGCTGCAAAATTTTAGACCAGGATAAACGTACAAAATACCTGTCTCAAACACTTGGTCTTGACAAACAAAATTTTGGAGGTTGGTAGAGTGAAAAGACTTGTCATACTACTTTGAATCTTCAATATCATATTTCTAAATGTTATTATAGGTAATATTTTTCCTCCATTAAAAATTGAGTGAGAAGGATTATAAAGTTTAAAATTTTAAGACTGTAAGCATCTTAAGTATCTGAAGTAAAGGATTTGTGCCCTCTAAATTTTATGTTTGTCGGCCATGAACAAATTAGATTTTGTCAAGTAATCAATAATTAAGAAAACTAAAAAATTTGCTTGAGCATTGAGAATAAACCTTGTATTGAGTAGTCAAATAGTGGTCCAATAGTCATAGGATACTTTGTCTGCCAGTACCCCAAAATAAATCATCTTCTGTATATTAGGATGTGGGGTGTTTTTTCAGTAAGTGTCTTTTGGCAGTGAAGCCAAAAGAATCTAGGGAATAATTCTCCTAATAGTTTTTTTAATAGGGAATGCATTGCATGATTTGCAAAGAAATCTCTGTTGCCACCATGAAGAACTGAGAATTGAAGCCTGTCTCAAGAAAGCAAAGCTCCATCTCTTTATTCTGATATAATTATTAGCATTTTCAAATCATTTTAGTAATAATTAAAAACCAGTTAATAATTTTTTGCAAAAAAACCTTTCCTTTCTAACACAATGCTCTCGCATGAACAAGTAGTATTAGTTAAACAAATTTTAATTAGAAATCAGGGAAAAAAAAAATCTAATATCACTGAATGTACAAGTTCTTGAAGAAACAGGGAACACTCACAGTTTGATAGGTGCTTAACTTACTGCATGTTTCAGAGACATTAGCTCCACTTCAAAAGTAAATAATTTCTACTTCTCTTAGTACTTTATTCCAAGCCTAAACAAACATGGCTATTAAAAATGAACTACTTATTTGCAACCATTTAATCCCATGAAATCTTTTTTTTTTATTTTCTTCATTGGTTCTGGGATTTTACTAGCACTTGACAAGTGTTCTCATAACCTCAGTTGTAAAGAAATTATTGTGTATTATTCCAGATTGCTTGGATCAAATGCATTTATGTAGCAACAGTATGACCAACTTGATTAACTAGTATTTTTTACAATGGAATTCTACAAAAAACACATAGGCATCTGGATACTATGGAGAAAGAGTCAAACAGCAACAGTGTATTTAAATATTTCCACTCTGTTCGTTCTTCTATTTTGGAAGGAGTAGCTTAGAAACTAATTTTGACATTGCTATGACTATCTGGGAATTTGGAGAGGAGCACAGGGGAAAAAGAAGGTGATTTGTTGGGAGAGCAACTGAGGCAAATATTGCATAAATACGTACAAAAGAAAAAAGAAGAGCTCTCATTTTAAATTTTTTGCTACTTTAAATGTTCTCCACATTGGTGTTAATATGATGTTGTCTGATTAGCCTACAAGAGAGCCACTTCTAGGACAGTATGGAGGTCATTCTTTGCTAGTTACTATAAAGGTAAAAAGGTCTGATATTTAGCCTGGTTTTTTACCTCATCTCTTTCGCTAGCTGTTTTCTCCCTGACTTTGCAAACATGATATGGAAAATGAAGCAACAAAAGCAAAGCGGGAAAAAGAGGGACAAAGAATCCATTCTCAGACATGGAGGTACTGCCTGATGACTGGCACTATCCAAGATAATTAAGTCTTCAGTTTGTTGTGTTTTTTTTTTCTCATGAAGAAAACAGCAGTAGAATAATAATAACAACATTAAAATTAACAACACTAGGGAAGTTTCCTATTGCCTAATTTCTCACCAGCAGGGTTTACCAACTGCCTAGTTAATGAATATGGAATTTGTTCTGGATATTATCTTAAAATAAAAGTGTTTTCACCTAGGATAACATATGCAGCATTTTAAAGTGAAAAATAAGATATATAAAATAGTGCTTTACCTATCTAATCCTACAAATATATAGTCCTTGACAACATATCTGAAAATTATAAAGCCATTATGAATCTTTTATCCTCATAATATCTCTCAGATGCAATAGACAGGGACAAAAGTAAACCCTCCATTTTACAGATGAAAAAAAACCCCGCAAAGTAGATTATAACTTACCTAAACTGACACAGCTGATGTGTGGTTACACTGGGAACTATAAAAGTCTTAATGTTATGGACCCTTTTATGGATAAAAACTTCCACAGATTGCTTTTCCTAATTCATAAATATGGCATATGAAAATAAATTACGATATTGCAAAATAAACACAGTAAGAAAAGAAGCAAATATAAATGCTTGATTCGTGCACAGTGCAGATTTTATACAATTTCATTATCATATAAATAGCTCACATATATAATCTTTCGTGCGTTAATTCTGATAAATGTTACAGTAAAAATTAAGATTAATTGAAGTTATTTTGAAAGATTTGCTAGGCGTTGTATCTGCGGTACTTTTTAGCCTAGTTACATTATGTTCTAAAAAGTTTCAGTATTCTACTAGTGATTTACGATATCTGCTTACTCGTATTTTTATAGACTGCTAAACTGTGTAAAATTGCTTTTTTCAGTCTTAACTTTTGATGCTTAGAATTCTTCTATGCTTTTTATTTTTTAAGCTTGAGTCTTCAGAATATACTGAGATTTGCTAGAAGACTGAATTGCTAAATGTTTTGGAAATTAATACATGATAGCTGAGAAGAAGCATTAAATCTGCATAAACCTACAAAGGTTCATAGCTAAAATGGGTTACAAAAAAAAAGTGAAGGGCAAACATTATTTGTTGTCATTGAAGGACACTAAGTTTTCTCACAGTCAAAAAGGTGTCTAGGGATATATTAATTCTTTCTTTGGATCTTACACGTACAGAAATACTGCATACCCTTCTGTGTAGGCAGACATTCAAATAAGGCAACAGTGAGCAGGGAAGAACTTTATCTGGCATGTTTACTAAAATATGCAGTGAAAAACTAGAAGTCTGATTTTTTCCTAACTTATACCTGGTACACATATTTTTTGTGTTTAAAAACTTAATGAAAAGAAGATTTAAAATATAACCACAGCAGAATGCCAACATTTTATGCTCACTTTGCATATATTTACAAAACTACCTGTTATATATAATACACTATGAAAAGCACATTTCAGTATAAGAGCCTCTCATTTCACAGCTGTACCAATCATAGCCTTTCTTTTCAGAACCCAGAAAAAGCTTTGTGTCACACTACTGCATCCTGAAAGCCCATGAACACAGGCTGCAGATTCGGACACCTTCATTTCTATTAGTGCACTGTATCAGAATCTTGTCTTTCAGTAGCAGTTCAGCATTTGCAAATTTTCACAAAATGAATCAAATTTACTTAGATCTCCTCTTTCCTAGTTTTACCCTTTCTTCTCCTGCATACTGACAGTTTTCCTATGAATGTCATCCATGCAGTCATGCTAGAGGACTATAGGCAAACCAGATTTTCTTGGGTGCCATTAAACCACCCTGCTGCTTTGGTACTCTATCCAGAATAAATAGGCATAAAGTATCTTCAGTCAGTAGTGCCAGGCTCAACAATGCTTAGCAATGAAATTCCCCAGAAAATTTAGTAAAATATGAAAAGCATTTATCCCATTTTCAGTGGATAAATGCCATTTCCCATAGTTAGTGTCATACCATAAAATCACACAATAACATATTAATGAATAGGGTTATTCTTTGTTGTTATTTCACAGTCTGTAGAATTCTATAATGCATATCATGCAAGTGTTCCTCTGGGATGAAACAGCAATAAATCTTTAATAAACTATGAACAACATTTCAGTCTGAGCAACAAACCATTTCTTACAAAAGTATTACTGTATATATTATAATAAAAATAAACAAATGAGAAGATATTATTAAAAGTTTGCCTCTTTTTCCAGATAGGTGTCTCATATTGCTTGGAATTAAACAGCAGTAAATCTTGCATGAGGTATGAACGAATATACCAATCACTTCAGATTTATTGGCACATCAATATCCATAGAATAGTATCTTATTAAACTACTGCAGTTCCTTTCTTGATAGGCATTATATATTCAGTATTAATAATACATGAGCATTTTTAATTCATTTCAGTTGTTACACCCTGTCCTTACTCTTGCAGCAACATTATTAAATCTGATTTTATAAATATAATTTTCTCCAGATACAGGTGTTAAGTGTGACTGGTACTGAAGAGTTTTAAGTGTAGCTGAGTTTAAAATTCCTAATTTATTACTGATAAATAATACATGACTTAACAAACAGAATAGCATTATGTTTAAACTGTTCTTTCTACGAGATTGACCCAGAAGGAAGGAGAAAGCTCTTTCTTCTACAAGTCTGACCTATATTTGTAAATTACTAATTTGCAAAGATCAGAAAGCTGTGCAACTGTGAATGCTGATCTTGACATCTGGCTTCTCAGGGTTCTCACTGTAGTACCATTCAAACCTTTTTTACGCTTCCACATGTCAATTGCTGCACTGAAGTCATGGTTCTAATCTGATTCAGAGTACTGCATCCCTCTAAAGACAGAGAAAACTCAGTTTCCCTTGGCTTCTATCTGTACCTGATACAGCGTCACTTACAACTGTTTTCTACCAGACCAAAATATTGAAAGGTTTTGCTGTGACATTGCCCTCCTGTCCTCCCAAGTCAATTGGACAAACACATAAAGCAGTACTGCTTAGAAATGAGACAGAGTGAGAACTGCATTTTGTAAATGTATATTTAAACCACTTGGCAGAATTTAAGGTCCTCCAAAACAAGGGAAAAGCTGCTTCTATATTCTGCACTGTTTAACTACACTCGTGACCAAGGGTTTTTTTCCTTAATCACTTCATAATTTTACTTCATGAATGTCAAATCACTTTCCAGTGACTAATGAATGATTTCTTGTGAGATCTATGCCTAACAAGTAAAACGTAAGTATTGTTTCCTGAGATCACTGATAAGGACAGCTAAACTCAGAGACATGATGTGATTAGCAAACATAATCCCTGATCGTCTCTGTCAGGGCTGGATCTCTTAAAAGATATTACTAAGCTTTTCCAAAAGGCATTTTGTATTTCATGTTTCTATAGATGATTTACTGCCCTTTTACTGATGTATTTTAAATAGAACACCTTTACTAAATGTGATCATGTCAATGCTAATAATGATTTTGATAATGGTGATATTTAAATGTTCATCTGGAATCCTGTTAACAGTTGGTTACTTACGGAGCTCCAAATTTTGAATACAAGATAGAAGGACTTTGCAAGGGTCGAAGGTAGAAGAAGATCACATACAATAGAAAAGATGGTGATCAGTGTCTAGAAATTCATCTGGAGGCTAGGCACAAATACAGGCTGGGGGATGAACAGATTGAGAGCAGCCCTGCTGAGGACTTGGAGATACTCTTGGATGAAAAGCCAGACTCAAGCTGGCATTGTGTACCCGCAACCCAGAAAACCAATCGTATCCTGGGATCCATCAAAAGCAGCATGGACAGCAGGTTGAGGGAGATGATTCTTCCCCTGTACTCCACTCGCATGAGTCCCAACCTGGAGTAGTGCTTCCAGCTCCAGGCTCCCCAGCACGGGAAAGACATGGACCTGTTGTAGCAGGTCCAGATGAAGACCACAAAGATAATCAAAATGTTAGAGCACCTCTCCCATGAAACAAGGCTGAGAGAGTTGAGGTCGTTAAGCCTGGAGAAGAGAAGGTTCCAGAGAATTATACAGCAGTCTTTCAGTACTTGAAGGAAGCCTATATGAAAGATGGGGATGGATTTTATGAGGACCTGTTGTTATAGGACTAGGGGTAATGGTTTTAAAATAAACTAGGATATATTTGGACTATATATATAAGAAATATTTTACACTGGAACAGGTTGACCTGTTGACATGTATGTATATATATATATATATATGTATATCATATATGAGGTATATGTAGATGCCTCAACACTAGAAACTTTCAAGGTCAGGTTGCATAGGGCTCTGAGCAACGAGATGTAGTTCACAGAATTACAGAATCATAGAATACACCAAGTTGGAAGGGACTCATAACGATCATCAAGTCCAACTCCTGGCCCTTCAGAGGACCATTCCCAAGAATTACACCATGTGCCTGAAAGTATCATCCAAACACTTCTTGAACTCTGTCAGGCTTGGTGCTGTGACTTCTTCTCTAGAGAGCCTGTACCAGTGCCCACTACCTTCTGGGTGAAGAATCTTTTTCTAACATCCAACCTAAACCTCCTCTGACACAACTTCAGGCCATTCCCTTGGGTCCTTTCATTCTGCCAGAGTGTGTGGTGGGGTAGTGTTGGATTCTGCATGGTGAGCAATCGCATAGAAATGAGTTGTTTGTCTATATTTTAATCTCTGTTATTAGTATTCTTGTTCATTTTCTTATTTTGTTGTTGTTTCTAGAAAATATTTCTTATCTCAACCCATGAACTGTGTCTTTTTATGAGTCCAATTCTCCTCTCTGTCCCGCTGCAGGGGAAGGAGGGGAGGAAGTGTGTGAGAGGCGTGTAGTCCAGGGTGTTTTGATGGGAACACCAAATTGGGGAATACCATTCCTAAACCAAGACAACTACATAAAAATATTTGCAAGCCACAGTGTTTCCATGTATTGTGAAACTTCTTTCATGATTAAATTGCACTCAGGTCTGATAAGCTATTATGAAGATCACTTGACTAGTACTAACATCATAGGAAAAAAATTACTATCAAAGAATTGGCACTCTGAACAGTATGAAATAGACAATCAAACTACCAGTTATGACCTGTGCAGTATTCTCTTCAGTGAACTCTAAGGTGCTGGGTTTTTTCCAATTTTTAAGATTTCTGTAAATTCTTCTGTCACAGGCAGCTCAGAAGCAGAACTAGATAATTTTTATTTGCATTAAATCTCAAACCAATTTATTCTTTTCCACTTCTGTGGTGGAAATATCTAAATGACAGATAAAAACTACTACTAAACAAGATATTCAAAACAAAACAAAATAAAACCAACACCAAAAAAGCCCCTGGAAATAAAGAGAAATCTTCCCCCAGAAGTATGTAGATTTATGCACCTCAGGGCTCTCAAGGCCACTTCACCACTCCAGGTGCTGGTGCAGACCTCCTCAGTCACACATGCAGACACAGGCACATGGAGCTCTGTAGCACCTGGTCAGTACCCACCGCTCCCAGGCCACATACACACACAGGCAAAGAGTGAGAAATTGAGTTTAATGCAGGGATAGGACAGACTGTGCTGATCAGACCAAAGGCATGGCCCCACAAGCATATCCACTAGAAACTGGCTTTCCATAACTAGCCCTTTCTATACCCTTATCCATTTTCCCACCCTTGATATATCCAAATTCACCTAGACCTCTCTTTTTCCTAGTTCTTTCCCATCATGTCTTCTGTAATATTGAAATGCTTTCTCCAGACTTCCCGTAATGTCCCCTACAGCAGAGGTCAGTAACCCCCTTTGAACAGGTGCTCTGGAGAGTTGCCCCGATGACTTATCTTGATGGGTTTCATGTCTAGATGCTGGGACTGAGGTTATCCTGGAACAGCCCTGGATGGGGCCTGGTCAGAATATCCCTTCTCCTCAGCCCATAATTTGGCTTCCCTCTACCTGTTTTTGTCACATGTTATTATGGTCCTCTGGATTTGTGGAGGTGAGCCTCTGATGCCCTGATGGCTCCTGTGGTGTAACTGTGTGGGACAGTATTTTTTATCCTTCAGCTGTCATTGTCTCTCTCTGAGCTTCTCTGTGGGTGTGTAGATGAGCTTTTCTTCACATAACAAAAAAAAATGGCAGATAAATCATATTCAAAAATATCTTTTTTCTATAAATGGAACACAGAGAAAATATTAGAGACATAAACATATTGTAGAAATCATAGTTAAAGACTTCGGACTTCAGACATGACTAAGTTTTCAGAGAGTCTATTGTCCTGGTACACTACACATTTTTTGCCTCTAACAGGAAGTATTTTTACCACTCGCCCTCTGTATCTCGAATACTACTATTTTTTCTGAAGTTATCTCAAGCTCTGTTTTCACTTTCTCTAAAAGTAGAGATGAGAATATTTAGTTTTACTGTCTTTCTGCATTAAAAAAGTGGGTTTGGGTTTCTTTTTTATGACTTTGCTCCAAGCTATGGTCTCTGTAGAAGGACGGAAATGGTGTTTGAAATATATGCCTTCCTTAACAGAGTCCAGAGTAAAAGAGGATATTTCAGTAAATTTTGTGCATGTTTACTTGCAAGTATATATTCATATGAACACCAACAGTTCCAAATGAGAAACTTCCTAAAGGACATACATTTGCAATTTTTATTATTCTGGGAACAGTTACAGTGGTTTTTTTCTTCTTTATTACTATTAGGGGCAGAGGTGAGTTCATTGAATTTGCTTTTTGGTGCTTACTGTGTCTGATAAAACACTTCAACTTATATTTACCAGATTTTTTTAATCAGTTCCAGGTATTGAGTAGTTACTTTTGCATGCCTTTCAACACTTGGCAAAGTCATTTTAAGTGCTTATGTGTGACATAAAACATCAGTATACATTTAAAATAAATAAGTGGTTGCCTTTTAAGTGTAATGTAATATTTAATAATTTATATTTCTGCACCCTCTTTAATGAAGAAATATAAAATCATATTAATTAAGCTTCCCAACCCACATGTGACACTTCAAGTTTCTGTAATACTCTATTTTTACTGAAATAAAGAGAAGAAAATATAGAATATAATTATACAAAACCAAGGGCAAAGAATAGTATTGATTTCCCCATCAGCTTGGTAGATCCAAGAATACAAGATGGAATCCTACTAGAATATAAGACAGAGACTGTTCTTTCCTTAACTACCATTGGCATAGTGGGAAACTGGACCATTGCAGCTTCCCTCAGTAATGAAGGGATCCAATAAAGTTCATCACGATGTTCACTCTTCAGAATAATCCTGTTTTAATTAAGGTGATTCATTATTGAATTGGACACAGAGTAAATGCTATTGCTATCAGAATAATAGGCTATAATAGTGTCTATAATGAATTTGGTACCTCATACATAGGAGAATTCTTTCTCACTGTGTTTGTTATGATCACAACTGACCAAGCCCTCAGAAGAGCAGTGGTAATGCTGATACTGAATCAGAGTTCATGATCATCTGCAACTGCCAGATTAACACCATGACATGAGACTGGAATTTTGTGTGACTCTCTACCCCACAGAAACAGGGAAGACAGACCCCTCAAGCAAAGGAGACAAAGGAAAACAGCAGTCTTCTGGGAGAAGATATTTTTAGTGTCTCCCATGAAACTCAGGCCCTGTACCAACAGGAGGCTGGCTTTTAGTTTAGCAACCTTATGTAGGAATACAGTAATATTTGAGTAGGACAACATGATTATTAGTTTTCACTCCTGTCTCCTGCAGGTATATCTAATGACTTTCATATACTTCAAAAACTCAATCTTAAATTTAAGTTTTCTCACCCATCCTATTCTAAAATATCACTATTCAAATAGCAAAACCTTTCCTACTTTCAAGTCTAAATGCATTCAGAGGTAACACTGTATGTTTTAGATTTCTATTTCCCTAACTGGAGTATATTGACTTTTTTGTCTTTCTCCATGTGATTTCATAGATTATTACTCATATAACATTGTTTTAACAGCTCTTTTGTTATGTCTTATGATAGGAAGAATGTCTAATTTACAGCATGATCTTTATATAGCAAGAATAGAATTGTCTCCAGCATCTTTAGGGATTTGTTTTCATGGTTTGGGACTGTCTGTTAACCAATACCAATAGTTTTCTTACAGCAGCAAATATTACATTCTGCTCCACTTTTGCAGCTTATTTATCTCCAGTCCATTCAAGTACACTTAGGAACGCACTGGAATAATTTCTATGGCTACAAAGCAAATAAGTGGCGCAAATAAATGTTGATTTTCTAAATAGTAATACTGTTCCTCACTGCTATTTCTTTATGAATATTTCATGATTGATATCCAAATAATGATTATTTAAATGTGATTTGCCAATCAGATTGACTGATTGCAAGTCAAGCCTGCTTTGTATTAGTATACTTATTGACACCACCAAAGAGCTAGTGTTAGTTAGGCAATTGGTGTTGAATACTCTCAAGTGCCCAGGGAGTAAAAATATAGCATGTATACAAATAGAAACAGAAAGAGAAAGTGTGCCTGTTATTTCTGAAGCTTTTTCTTTAAGTCATTTCTGCATGTTTCATGTATTACATTATTACCTTAACATTCTGTCTTTCAGTGGGTTTATCAAAGGATATAATATGTGATGAAATTTAAGAAATGGCCAAACCCAAACTTTTTCTAGAAGCCTTCAAAATCTTCTATGAAGTTACTTGAACTTTCTCTAGATAAAAAAAAAAAAATGAGATGATGCTGAAATGAAATATACTGTGCTAATTCTAACAATGGAGATGTGGTGGGTTGACCCTGGCTGCGTGCCAGGTGCTCACCAAAGCTTCTCCATGGCTCTCCTCCTCCAGATGGACAGAGGAAAGTAAAAAGAAAGGCTTGTGGATCAAAATAAGGACACAGAGAAATGACTCACCAATTACCACCACAGGCAAAATTGACTCAACTTGGAGAAATTAATTTAATTTACTACCAATCAAATCAGAGTAGGGTAATGAGAAATAAAAACTAAATCTTAAAACACTTTCCCCCCCACCCCTCCCTTCTTCCCCGGCTCAACTTCATCCACTATTTCCTCTAACTCCTCTCCACAGAGGTGCAGATGGATGGGGAATGTGAGCTGTGGTCAGTTCATCACACGTTGTCTCTGCTTCTCTCCTCAGGGGGAGGACTCCTATAATTATTCCCCTGCTTCAGTGTGGTATTCCTCCCACACGAGACAGTTCTCCATGAACTTCTCCAATGTGAGTCCTTTCCATGGGCTGCAGTTCACTTATTGCTGCTATGTTGGTCCCTTCCGTGGGGTGTAGTCATTCAGGAGCAAACTGTGGAGTCACAAGTCCTGCCAGCAGACCTGCTCCAGCTGGGCTCTTCTCTCCATGTGGCCAAAGGTCCTGTGAGGAGCCTGCTCCAGCGTGGCTTTCCATGGCATCGCATCTTCCTTGAGGGCTCATCCATCTACTCCTGTGTGGGGTCCTCCATGGGCTGCAGGTGTATATCTCTTCCATCATGGACCTCCATGTGCTGTAGGTGAACAGCCTGCCTTATCCTGGTCTCCAACGCAGGCTGTAGGGAAATCTCTGTTATGGAATCTGGAGCACTTTCTTGACCACCTGGGCACGCTGCTGGCTCATGTTCAGTAGCAGAGCAGAAGATTTTTCAGCAGTTAAGACAAGCGTGAAGGCTCAAGGAGTCAGCAGAAAAGGAAAGGCCAAGCACCCGAAACATTATACAAAAATATGAATGGTATAAAAAAGAATTAGAATCTGTGAGCTGTGGAAGAGGAAAACGTTGAAGATGAATCCTAGGTTAAGAGTCTGAGTGACAAGAAGGGGGACGATGTTGTCAACACTGGTAGGGAATGGGAAGGAGGGAGGCTTGAAAGGGAAAGAAAACAGCTGAGTTTTGTTGTATGTATTAAGTCTTAGCTAGCTGGTAGGATGTCCTCCAGGCACGAGGGCAGGAAAGACAGGGGAAAGGAAAGTGGAAGGGGAAGGGGAAGGGAACGCAAACATTATTTTTGAGCTTAATCTTGGTGTTCCTTCCAGTGGGAACAAGAGCAATATATGTGATTACTATATTATTTTTATTTCATGACAAAACACAATTTCATTTCTATTGCAGTAGACTTCACATAAAAGATTTAAATAAGGAAGTCCATAAGAAATGAAAGTCACCTAGATATCATAACAATAAGTTTAGTCAAAATTCTGTATTACAGCATAAATTATTAATGACATTAAAAGTGGATATAGAAAATCCTTGATAGAGATTCTCATTTAGTTTTTACTGTATTCATTCAATTCCTGTGTTGTTGTACAGCTAAAATGTTTCTTTTTTGATTTTTATATTTTTTTCCTTTTTTAGGACATCAAAAGTAAACAATCTTGCCTGAGTAGCAGCCCAACTGGGTTTTCAATGTCATTATTTTATATCAAAAACCATTTCTCTCTATATGAAAAAAACACATTAAAAGAAAATTATCACTAGAAATAATTTCTTTGACTACATGTCTTCATATTAGCAATGAAAACCAGATGATAACATAGTGTATTACCAAACTACCTGATAGGTTTATTTGCTAAGACCTAGACCTTGCCTGCATATGGTAACCGAAAAAAAGGGATAACTTAACAGCAATGTCAAGTTATGGGCTTGACTGCATACAGTTTTGACAGACAAAATACGATGTGTACCCAAGAGGGGAAAAAAAAAAGAGAAAAAAAATCTGGCACATTGGATGAAGGCTCATAACTGGAGCTACAAAGCAGAAGATGCGAGTTTGTTTAGTTTGGATGAAAGGAACAAAAAACATAAAACCATATGTCTGTCAAAATCTGAACTAGTGAGTATATATTCACAGTGTAGATATATGTCAAAAGAGAGATAAATTAAACCCTAGAAATGTCTATTTGTCTTCATTGGTTAGTAAAGAAGAGTCTGAAGTTATGCATTAAGATAAACATTTCTACTTTGAAAATAACTAAAATTCAGTAAGATGATTCCAGTGAGATGCACAGGACTTGAGGAAATATATATATATATCAAAATATTAATAAGATATTAATACAGAGATGATAC
Organism: Neopelma chrysocephalum; assembly: GCF_003984885.1. NCBI lineage: Eukaryota > Metazoa > Chordata > Aves > Passeriformes > Pipridae > Neopelma > Neopelma chrysocephalum. The sequence goes on along the minus strand of NW_020897694.1, from coordinate 3,745,245 downwards.
ATGGACTTGTGTTTGCAGGTAAGCTTACCTAAGCTGAGGCAGAGAACATACTGAAGACTGCTCTTCCTGAGTTTATCTGGTGGGAGGGTGCGTGTGTGTGTGTGTGTGTGTGTATCGTACAGGAGGGTGGATGGGAAATGAAGATTATCTGATAGTCACTACACTAATACATGAAATGAGAGTCAAAGTTAAGACCTTGCCACAAAGCAGAGGACGAAGATACTTAAATGTACCCAATTTTGCACTTTAGGTAAGTTCCTCACTGCTACACTTTTGAAATATTCTCACAACAAGGAGGAAGAGCTCTTTGTCTTAGCCTAATACCATTTTGATACAAAAGATGATTGGGGGCAAGTTGAACATAAGGACACATATGTAAATAAAACAAAAGATACTATGTTTGTTGCTCAATCCATGTACCGCCTGATGCATTCTGGATCAAAGCTGGCTTGGATCTGCTCTTCCTCTGTGTGATGAGGTGCACCAGGTACAACAATGAAGTACAGCTTTTGATACTTTGGGCCTACAATCTTGGTCTCATCTGCTTGAGCAGCAATGTTATGAAGCAACATATATTGAGAGAGGCAAACAGGCCTTTGGTTATTTGTAAGACCTTTTAAATGAAAAACGGAATGAAAGAACCTGATGGAATGGTCTGAAGTTGTGTCAGAGAAGGTTTAGGTTGGATATTAGAAAAAGCTTCTTCACCCAGAGGGTGATTGGGTGCTGGAACAGGCTCCCCAGGGAAGTGGTCACAGCACCAAGCCTAACAGAGTTCAAGAAGCATCTGGATGATAGTCAGGAACACAGTGAGACTCCTGGGGATCGTCCTGGGAAGGGCTAAGGGTTGGACTCGATGATTCTTGTAGGTCCCTTCCAACTCAGCATATTCTGTGATTCTGTAAAAAGCAGATTGAAACTGGGAAGCAGTGAGGTCATGAAAAAATCCCTGGACAAAACCAAAGCAGTTTTGAGATCTCTTAGGGGTTTTCTCAGAATCAGGTCTTGTGGGAACAAGCAGAGTTACTCTGCACCTGCATTTAGTTAATCGGAATCAAAAGGGAGGATTGACCTTGACTAAGTGCTTTGAGAGAGAGAATGTTGTTTCTCAAAGTGGAAAACCACTTTAAACAACCTGTATGATAAGCGTGTGTTTTTCTCTGGTGGCTGAACACAGTCACCACATGATGCGAGTGTCAATGTGTGGGATCAGGGCACAGGTTTGGGACATTCCTGGGAATTCCAGGTGACTAAAAGAAAAACACCGGATGCTGTTTACAAGAGAATATGAATAAAAGGGGAATGCCAAAAAGTGTCGGTGGACAAGTCCCAAAATCGAACTCTGTGTGTGCAGCCTCATTTTCTCCTTCAGTGCCCATAAGGTCTGGCTCCAGCACTTATTCAGCATTACATTCCACCATGTTATGTGATGACAGTACAGAACAAGTTTAAATTTATTATGTACTGGATTAGACAAATAAAACAAAAAAATTGGTGAACCAGACAATTCTATTGAATGTATTCATTGCAAGCACAATTGGCAGGCAGCTTGCTGTACAATTGTGTTTGGTAGCTCATAAGGGAGAAAGGGGAGGAAGCATCAACTCATACTTTGATCCTTCCTGAGCCTCCAATTGTGAAAACCATTCCTGCTAGCTCTGATACTTTGAAGGATTATGTCCTTCCCTTCTGTGACTTTAAAACTCACTTTCTCCTGGAAGGTTTGGACAAAGATTAGTCCTTACCAGGAGAATGACTTCATATGTTTTTGGCAAACCCCTTGACTGCAGGAAAGATCTTGTTCTTGGCTTTTTTCTCCCTCTGAAAAGGATCAGGCTTAGCTGAGCGAGCTCCAAGAACTCTGCTAAGACTGCTGTGATTGCCCACATTTGATTGTCTATAGCTATTTCCTTTTGTTAGATCCCTAGAAACATGAAGGGATTTGAAAGTACCCTAAACCATATCAAAACATTGCATGAATTTTAGGAATCTTGGCACCATTAAATTGTACAACTGCTATCTTGCATAGGATGTATCCTTACTGTGGTTATACACTTTTCCTGTTTTATTAAGCTCCTTTACAGCTGGCTTGAATGCCCAGCCAGTCTGCCAGTGCTTTTGGGACTCCTCTCCCCACCCACACATTCAGAAACCTGTAAATAGTCTGTGGAGCAATAAGAGCTTTGACCTTACAGTCCCCTTTGGACAGTAACGTAAAATAAATAACCCACTGCAATAGCAGCGTAGGTATTTATGAGTCCTGTGTGGAAGTCATACTCAGCATAGAGAAGAATATTTCAGTAAACACTTCAGATCACACATGCTTTGTTTTATTTCCTTTCTAATCTTACAAATAAGCAAATTCTCTTTTTTGTTGTTATATTCATACTGTATCACAGTTTGCAAAACATTGAGCTAACTTGAAGAAAGCTCAAGTTGCTCTTGAATCATTTTTTTGGTCTAAAGTTTGGATATCGTCTCACTTGTATAATCAAATGTCTATCAGTCAAAACTCTCACAGCTTCATTTATCTAATTCAAAATATGTTTCTGCTTTTGTTCTCACTGCCTACATTAAGCCTCGTGTAGTAATCTTTTTGCTACAATTGCAATATACATGTCTTATTTCGAGTCTCTCCTTTATTCCCAGCAGCTGTCATAGTTTTCCATTTCTTTTAGAGTAATATTTGCCTTACTTTAGTGATTTGTTTTATTATATCCAGTTGGTGTACCTAACTTTATTATTTTCCTATTACCTCACTAGTCTTCTGTTATTTTGATTTCTTCTCCCCAGTTTTTACCTTATGCACTTATATCATTCTTTTGTTACTGTGTTCAGAATTTCTCTTCATTTTCTTTTCTTATATGTTTCTCCTCTGGGATTTACCTTATTGGTCTTGCCAGATATTTACATCACATTCACCAGTTGTCTGGTTTATATATTTGTTTTAATATTTATTTTGTCTTGTGTTTTTCCTCATGATAAATGCAATAAAGTCTCTCTTTGCTTCTCATATTAAAATATATCTCACCTCAGTAATATAGAAAGTTGATGACATGACAACTTGTACCTCAAACTCATTGCTCCTTTCAACTAGAACAGTGACAAAGTTAAAGGTTTCAGAGATAAAACAGGAAATGTCTCTCATGCAAAAATGCTGTCTCCTGCACTATTGTTTTTAAGTATATCTGGAACTCCCGGTCTTTCCAAGTGACCTTCTTGTATGTCAATACACAAGGAAAAGTGATAGCATGAGTACATTCAGTGAAGAGTAGAGTAGGGCTACCTCTGTTAGAAACTTGGATGTTCTCTTCTTGATAGCAATCTCCTCTCCTGTTTCCCTTATTCTCTTACAGTCCCTTTCTTCATGAACAGTGTGGTAGGCTTTGTGGACCTTGTTCTGAGAGGAGAAATGTGTTTTATGCTTTCTCATGACTACTACAGTTAAACAAATTCCAGTAATTAACTGCTAAACCTTAGTGACTAGTTCATTTGTAGAGATACTTACAGTGTAGTGGGTCTGGCTGAGACGGAGTTCATTTTTCCCATTGCTAATCCACAATAAAGTTCAATATTTGCCTAACCTGTAGAGGAGAAATGGGGTGATTTTTTCCCCCTTTACTGGGTTCTGTATGCCTACTGCGTACAATGCCATACTGCATTGCAAAATAGTGCTTATTTCTTTGACTCTACATGCCTTGACGTGGCTAAAGAATAATTCCTCATTTATGTAAACAGGGAAAAGATCATATTATGTTTTCCCTTCCTACTCTTTTCCTTTCATTAATTCACTCTTCCCTCTCATTTACTCTTGCTTTCTTTACTTTCTTTCTCTATTTTCAGAATGACAATGGAAATCTTACTGCTCTGAGAGGACTGTCAAACTGCTAACACATTCAGAACTCTGCATCAGTCAGGTAAAATGTTTTACCTCTTCATAATCACTCAGGAAGTCACCACCACATCTCCACATATCACCAGTTTTAAGAAAATTTTAAATAAAGAACTGTGCATTTGAAAAAAACGAGCTATTAAAAGCTGAAGGATTATGAGAGTTCATTTTGTACTGGAGTTTACAGCTGGAATTTATGGAGAAACCTGATATTTGAGGCAGTTCTTGTACAAGGATTTTTTATTTACAGTCAGTAGAAAACTGAATAGCTTGAACTGAATTGCTGTCCCACATTGGCAGTCCTCTTTCAAAAGCAATTCCATTTTCATTTTGCTGGTGTCAGAGGCAACTGTTCCTGAAAACATTCATAATGTGTTTCACAAAACCAGTCTGACTAAGTTTTGCCTTACATCTTAAGTAGGTACTTGCTGCACAAATTCTGAACTTCTAAAGGGGCATGCTCACACCCATGCCCCTGTATCACCTCCTGCCGAGACATCAGTACACATCAACAGGTCGTCTCCAAAAAGAATGATTCAAGAGCATTACTGCTAGTTCAAGTCAAACCAAATTAGTCCGATTTTGGTTTATACTACAAGACCATGAAATCGTGGAACAAAAGTAACCTGCAATTACTGTACTCTAAATGTCAAGAAGAAGGCAATGCCAAAATTAACAGAATGTGGAACAGGATTCTGCAATCCATCACTACCTTCCTCTCAGCTGGAGGTGGGGTTGTCAAACAGATGTGTCGGGATTTCTGCAGAGAAAGGAGAAAGAACATAGAGAAACATAAAAGGAAAGTATACTCCACTGAGGACGTCTTGAGAGAGGATGGATTGAGAAGGACTCTGCTATCCCACTCAAAATATCCAGATATTACCTATAATGTTTTTCTCTTTTACACAGGTAAAAGTACTGAGGAAAGTGTCACAACAGAAGGCATTTTATCCTTCTATCCTTCAAGTCTGTCTACAAAGCAAAATGAAAAGCAGTCTGGTTCCCAATATTTTAGGAATTTTTTATCCCTGATTTTGGCACGACACACAGCCTTCACTCTGATTGTAGATTTTTGTTTAGTCTGGATATAAGTAGGCCAGCGAGATTTTATGAACCATGTGGCTGGTGAGAAAGAAACTGTATGCAGAGAGTATAGAACAAGCTCACAGAAACATCTCAAGACTTTCTCCATCAAGCTCAAGGGTGGATTTTTTTAATTTTTCTTTTTACTTGAAAGCAACATACCTTCGGAACTAGGGAAATAAACAAGAAGTGACAGATCATGGTTAACATAGCAAGACATTGCTAAAGAATAAAAAGACTAGCTGACAGTGTTTTGGACAAGTTGGTATGGTAGGTTTCATGTATTGATTACATATATTATTATGTTTGGAGTCAATGATTATTCAGGAAGCTAACTGGAAAATTTACTTTTCAGCCATATTGCTTTCAGCTTATCTAAACATAACACTTCAAGCTATGGCTGTGCATAATGAGGCAGAAAAGTAATTCTAGAATTTTATTAATTTGCTTCAGATAGATGAGTTTGACTAAAAAGTAAAATCTTCAAATACATACCATCCTGGTCATTGCTGTTTGCACTTTTCAAGCACTTGATATGTCTTTCCTTCAGATGCTTGGCATTTCTCAGCATGACAGACATACGAATGTATAAAGCTTTCCAAAAGAAAGTGAATAATTATTAGGAGTGGAAGTTGGAAATGGGGAATTTAATATCACTTCTGTGTTATCTTTCAGAATAAGAAAGAGACAAATGACAGCAAATGAAAGCTGTCTTTCTTGCTGGAGTGGTAACTACAGTCCCAATAGGGCATGGACTTAGCAACTTGAAAACTCTGAAAAAGCAGTTAAAAATCTGTGTATTCCAATATTTCAGGTTAGACTATTCATTTCTTACCTGAAAGTCAGTATTTCTTTCTGTCTCACTCCTTGATATGGAATACTTTCTGAATTGTATCCATCTGATTAACGATAGGATTTTTTTCATCAATGTGAATAACCAAATCAATTGTGGTAGCAGGATCATTATCTTCAGGTAGTAGTGGGATTGAATATATTACTATTTGCACATCTCTTGAAACAATCCCATTATGTATAAATAGGAATTTGATTTAAGCATCTAATTTATAAGACTTGAACCAAGACTTTGGTTTATGTTTCCAACCCATGATTAATAAATCTGCCTAGTAAATCAGTCTTTTTTAACAAATAAACTGGGTTTCACAAAACAGATCTTAATACCCAGACTGACTGGGTATTATATGAAGTCCTGACTTATAAATCACAGATACGACTTAAAATCAGTCGTATCACATATAAATCAACAATGCTACTTTAAAAAGTATCATGCTTCTAAAAAACTGCAAGACAAATGTTCCTTACTTTATATATGTATATTTAATTTAGGTATTTAAAGTGAAAGCAATTATAAAGCTGCTTCTGAAATGGTTATTTGAAAAACAGTACCTTAAAGACATGATAGAGCAGAAGGGGAATTTTATTGGTATTCATAAATGTGCACCTTGCCATTTGTAACTGTCTTTGTACTCTCCCCTCTGCACAGGCTGCCTATCAGAGTTTTAGTATGCTGTCAAGATTGTTGCAGGTCTGATGCTTGTTATTCTCCTGTTTACTTTTTTCAAATATGCCCTTGCCAGTCTCAGTAGCAAGAGATCGACTGCTTTAATTTATTCATTTCCAGATGTTATTTTAAAGGTTGGGGCTAAACCACAGTTTACAACCTCCAACTTTGAGTAGATGGAAAAAGTGAGAGGAAGAGATTAACAGATCCATAAAAATATTTGAAAGTAGTATTTTTTTCTCATATTCTTCAGTGAGTTTCTGCTTTTCTTGTGTTTGGTGGTAGCATTTGCAAATGATTCCATATCCTTCCCTGAAAGAAGAGACTTCCTTTCCTTCCTCCCCCTTAAACCCATAGTATGTCCTGCACAGATCAAAACTGATTAATTTTAATCTGAGTTGGCAAAGACTCAAGTTCTCACCCTCCTTCATTCTGCATTTCTCCCATGCTGGACGAGCACCCTGACTGGAAGGATGCTAGATGGAATAACATAAGGAAATAACTCTTTCAGTTTTCCCTACAATACTTTGCATAATTATTATATTAAAATATAATCAGTGCAAGCTTTCAAATATATCCTCTAACAAAAGTAGATATTTGTAACAAACACATATGGTCTGCTCTGTATTTCTCTTTCTCTGATTTCAATAGGAATTTTTAAATATTATTTCTTCTTTTATGTAACCAATGTTCTTAACAGAAATGTTCAAATTAATTGAGAATTTCTGAAAAAAAAATTTCTCTAAAAAATCTATATCCTATCAAGCTTTACTTTAAAGCATATTTCCTTCACAGATTTCTTTTCCTTCTTTTCATATAACTAAAAAGGAAATCTTAAAAAAAGGGTCTAGTATTTTAGTAGATTTTTTATATACTATTTGATCTGTCAGTTTTAGCTCTTATTTTTTTTTTTTTAATGTCTGAGACACAGGGAGGAGTAGTAGTAACCAAGGTGTCTGTTTGCCTTGTCAGTACTTTGGGGGTTTTTGTGGACACATTTGTTGGTGTCATGTTTTTCCTGCAATTATTATCCAGGACACCAGTTGCAATGGTGGTAATACTATAAACTTGAAACTAGAGAAATGGAATTCAATAGACAAAATTTAACCATCTAATTCTGTCTATGTAGTGTGATGTTATAGTCCTGTCACTCTCACTATGATGGTGCAAGGATATAAAGAAATCCAAGGCTTTAAGAGAGCTTATTAACCCAACAGAGACCTATACTGAGAGAACAACTCTTTCCTGTTTTCCATGTCTCTGTTGCTAGAGAATACACAATACTGTAAATCTGTTCCTTTAAAAACACTCTGTGTGTGTGTGTGTGTGTGTGTGTGTGTGTGTGTGTGTGTATGATTTGTGTCCTTTGGGTTACTATTCCTACCATCTCTGTGCCTCAGTATCCCCTCTAAAAAATGCAGATTATAATGATGTTTTGTAATCTTCTTTTTTTTCCTTTTTTTTGTGTGTTTTTTTTTTCCTCCAGTCTATATTTTATGCATCTTGTTCTTTTGTAATCATTTTTTGGCAATATCAAAAATATGAGTAAGTGTCTTGTCCATGCCACAGATATACCGAGCCTTATGCCATATAAAGGGGACTCCTGGTCACAAGATCTCTAGCATCTAGCATGTAGATGCTCTCTAGCATCTACAGGAAAGACAATAAATAGAAGTAATATTATACTATTGTTTTAATTACTTTAGTGTCATTGTGGTCAGAAATAATTTCCTGTATCAATACACAATACAACAAAAATGAATATTGTGAACTTGGGAAGGAAGAGACAGAAGCAAACACAAAGCCAACAAAAGGCAAGTTTACCACTAAGGGATTTGGTAAGGTATGCTCATGTTAACACTGGCGCTAAGGGACAGAAGCTGAAGAGTGAAGGAGCTGCTGGGAAGAACTTGAATTTGATGCTGTGAATGTTGGGAGAGAGTGGTGTTACTTCAGACTGAAGGTGGTCTCTTCCACAGGCTGAATGCACATCGGCAGGTAGGAATTGTTGTGTGCCCTCCTGCCACTCACTGTTTCTTTGCACTTTCACCTGGAAGGAATGAGTTTCATGTGTTCTGAGACTAACCTGCTGCTAACTAAGACACGATGTGTAAGAAAGGCAAGAGAATCACTTTCAAAAGCAAATACTGAGTATTTGGCTGCATAAGGACATCTTGGTCAAACTGAAACACAGGAGGGAAATGAGCAGGCAGTGAAAGCAGTGACATGCATCCTCGAAAGAATATAGGGATGTGGCTTGGGAGTAGGTATGGGATCAGGAAAGATAAGGTACAATTGAAGCTGAATTTGGGAAGGGATTTGAAGGATAAAAAGAAAGGCTTCGACGTGTAAATTAATCAGAGAAGAAAGACAACAGAAATTGTACACCCCCTCCCCCCGATTAATGGGATCAGATCTGATGACAACTAACGAGAAGTTTAAAGTAGTCAGCAATATTTTTTGCCTCAGTTTTCACTGGTGGTTGCTCTTCCTATGCCTCTGAAGTCCTCAAATCTCAAAGCAGAGACTGAGGGAATGAAGACCCACCCATTGCAGGAGAGGATGGGGTCAAGAGCATCCGAGGAACCTGAGCACATGCAAACCCATGGGATCTGATGAGATGCATCTCAGTGTCCTGAGGGAATTGATTGATACAATTGCCAAGCCACTCCCCATCATATTTGAAAAGTCATGTCAGTAAGGCAAAGTCCCCAGTGACTGAAAAAAGAGAAAACATTGCAATGGTTTTTTCAAAAACGGGTAAAAAGGAGGACCCTGGGAACTACCAATCAATCAGTCTCACCTCTGTGTCCAGTGACATCATGGAACAGGTTGTCTTGGAAGATATATCAATACGTATGGAAGATAAGGACATGATTAGAGACAGTCGGCTTGATTTCACCAAGGGAAAGTCATGCCTGAATGATCTGATGACCTTCTGCAATTTTGGCTGTTTTGGTGGATAAAGAAAACACGGTTGGTGTCATCTACCTTGACATCTATAAGGCTTTTGACAGGGTTCCCCACAACATTCTTATCTCTAAATTGGAGAGCTATGAGTTTGACGGATGAAAAATTTGATAGTTAAGGAATATGCTAGATGGCCACATCCAAAAAGTTGCAGTCAATCGTTCAATATCCAAATTGAAATAACTAACAAGTGGTGTCCCTCATGGCTCTGTATTGGGACCGGTACTGTTCAATATCTTTAATAATAATAGTCAGTGGAAATCAACAAACCCTTCTGGATGCCATCCAGAGGGACCTTGACTAGCTTGAAAAGTGTGCCTTCATGAAGTTCAGCAAGGCCAAGTGCAATGAACTGTAGGTGGGTTGAGGCAGTCACTAGTATCAGTACAGGCTGAGGGATGAATGGATTGAGTGTCTCTCTGTGGAAAAGGACCTGTTAGATGAAAATACTGTTAGATGAAAAATTTTAATATGAGCCAATAATATGTGCTTGTGGCCCAGAACACCGGTCATATCCTGGGCTGCATCAAAAGAGTGGCCAGCAGGATGAGAGAGGTGATTCTGCCCCTATACTTCACTCTCATGAGACCTGTTCTGGAGAACTGCATCCAGGTCAGAGGTCCTAAGCCCAGGAAAGACATAGAGCTGTTAGAGAGGGTCTAGTGAAGGGCCATGGAAATGGCCAGAAGGATGGAATACCTCTCCTGTGAAGGGAGGATTGTTCAGCCTAGAGACAGGAAGGCTCTGGGAAGACCTTGTTGAAGCCTTTCAATATACACAGGGGTATTATGTGAAAGATGGAGAGAGACTCTTTGTCTGGGTGTGTAGTGACAGAACAAGGGATAACAGTTTTAAAACAAGAGATGGTAGGTTTAGGTTTGATATAAGGAAGATATTTTTTATTAAGAGGGTGGTGAAGACACAGGTTGTGAATGCCTCATCATTGGAAGTGCTCAAGTTCAAGTGGGATGGTGTTTTGAGTAGTCTAATCAAGTAAAAGATGCCTCTGCTCATGGAATGTGGGTTGGACTAGATGACCTTTCAAGGTCCTTTCCCAACCCAAACCATTATGTGATTCTATGATTTTATGAAGGCAAAAATAGAGACTATTTAAAGTAATGTTTTGCATGTAGGGTTGGATTTTTTTCAAAATTTACTGATTAAATTATCATATTTGCAATGGAGGTAAATGTTTTGTTTCCTCATTACTATCAGAGTACTGAGCCCAAAACAAATATATTAAAAACACAGGTACTGGAAAAAGCCATGTACCTTTGAAAACATTTCTTTCATTATTAATCTTCCGCAACAGCAAGTTAATGCTTCATACATTACTTGAATGCAGTGGGAACAATATCAACATTTGGGCTGAAATGCAGCACCTTGAATCTAAGAGACCCTTCATTCATTAAACTGCAATTTCTTGACTCTTCTAGTGAGGAGCATTGAAGACAGGAATGCCATAAAAATTAGGAACATCACAGAAAATAGCAGACTTCCAGTAGAGTGGGAAGCTTACTGAGAATTACTTTATGCCTATTGTTCTCTCACTTTTTTTATTCAACAGGTTCTGATCAGTCTGTCAGGGGGAAACCTGACAGATGCCTGTCAGGTGTTTCTATGGATGCCTGTGGCTCTAGCTGGTTCTTTTCCATTTTGCAGTTGTTTCTGTTTATTTTTTCTTTTTTTTTCTCCACCGAGCAGTTTTAAGGCTTAATAAAAAAGAAAAGTCCTTTTTTAAACATTATATGTTGTATTTTTTCATTGAGGATGGTATTTAGTCAAAAGTACTGCTTGGCTTTAGATGATTAGTGAACCAGTATTTCTGTACTTACTAAATTTCTATAAATATTCTATAGGGAAAAGTAGTTGGCTTGGAATAAATCCAGAGTGGTTTTGTGTAAGTAAGTGCCTAATTTTAGGAATATACAGATAGTTGTCTCCTTCTGTTTAATAATATAGGAGGTATTCACTTCAGAAAAACAGATTAAACTGCAATCTAAAATACTGCCACATGCCAGATGTTTGACATAGACAAACCAACTCTTTTTTCTCTCATTCTTTTAAGAAATACAAGGAAATATATTTTAACAATGGGAATAATTCAATTCCCAAGTGAATGTAGAAAAAGTCACTGAAGGTCAAACAGTTGATTACACAAGTGGAGAAAGATTATTTTTTTGGAAAAAAAAGATGTACTGTGGCATAAAAATGATAACAGTCATAAGTAAGATGCTGAGCTTTGGGTAAATGTTTGAAATGCATGTATTTATGCTTCAAGAACATCACAAAAGATAACACTTATGAATGAGATGGAAAAAGAGTGCCTCAAGGTGAGACAAACAACATTTTACTGAAAATTTAAAGTCCCAGAAAGCTTTAAGAAAGAGGAAGAAAAGACTGATAAAATGTAACTATCATTGTGCTTTTATGTTTCTAGTGTCAATTCTCCTTTCACGTCGGTCCTAAAACAACTAAGGCAACTGTTTGTGTCTGGAAGATGGATTGCTGTCAAAAATAGAAATTTGCAACGAGCAACAAGAAAAAAAAATATTTTACCTAATGGCTTTACTTCTTCACATCACAAACTGAGTAATAACTACAAAATATTTCATTTGATTTGAAACTGCAAATGAACTACTCATCATCGATATTTGAAAATATCTATTTTCATTTTATATTTTATCAACCATAGCTGCTTTTTACAAGAAAGAAGACAGAGTTTTTAAACAGTGAAGGTCATGTCTACATGATTTCAGATTTAATACAGCTCTAAATTTTCACCCACTGATTTATTTATTTATTTATTTATTTATTTATTTATTTATATATTATATGATCTCTTTGAATAACAGGTTACAGAGTGATTCAAAAATTGCTGGTCTTCAAATGTGCTGGAATTTTCCAAGTAGTTAGGACTATTGGTTTGGTTACAAAAGTTTATGTAATAACAGATTATTTTGCACCTGATATTTAAATCCTCTCCTCTCTACAGTGCCCCACTAGCTCCAGTGGGAAACTTTCATGCCAATAGAATTTAGTGAAAGATGGAAAATTTATCAAAATTAAAGTTTACCAAAGACCATTATAGCTTTATACAATATTAAATCCTGCTGTAAGATCACTGACCAAAAGATTTAGTTTTGTGTGTGTGTGTAAATTTTTGTTCTAAAGAGTAAAAGCTGTCTCTGTTAGATAATTGATTAAAAAAGGATAAATCAAAACTCCAACCATGATGGAAAACAATAATTAACCTTAATAAGAAAAGTCAAACATAAACAGATGGATGAATATATGCTAAGTAAAAGGTAGATGCAAAGAGTAATCACTAAAATATAGAATTTCAGATTCTGTTTTTATTTGTCTGTTTTACCTTAAATAAATTTCAAAATGTTAGGTTACAAATATAAGCACAATTCCACCAAGTACCATCGTAGTAAAACAATCAAATATATCCAGATAGATAAGGCTCCAGAAGCAATGAGCCCTAAATGGTACGTCAAGTGTATTGCTGAAATGAGGACAAAATTAGATAGAAAAGAATGTTTGCTGTACCTCATTATGGTAAGGCTATCTTACCTATCAATCTCCTATTCATCAGTCTTTCAATTTGAATGCATTTATCACAATTTTCAGCAACTGCTAATTCCAAAGTACTGAAAAAAGTTTTCCAAACTTCACCAACTTCACAGCTACAGATATAACAAGAAAAACAATGGGGAGAAACGGTATATTTTTTTTAAAAATTACAAGAAAAATCACAAACAACCAAAAAAAAAGTCCACCAAAAAAAGCCCATACAACATCTGTTTTCTGCTTATTTTGAACAAGTTTTTCACTAATTCTCTTTTTTCTGGGTACTGGAATGATGTTTTATTGCTAAAGATGTAGGGTCCAAGTTTGATTCCATTATGATGAATAGAAAGGGTTGTTGGGGTTTTTTTTGTCTGTTCTTCAGTCTGTATTTTCTAAAGTATTGATTCTGTTGAAAGAGAGGGTGGAGACCCAAACAAATGAACAATTACTCAAAACTGAAACTGTATCTTGGCAAAGATTTTGGATATAGATTGTTCTGTGAGAACGAGGGGATCATAAAACACTCTTCACTCTCATTAACAGTTGCAAAAGCTTAAAGGAGCAAGAAATACTGGATATGTTAATTATTGTAATTTAATTAACACTACTGATTTTCATTACCATTCTCCACACGGTTAGCAGGTACACATTCATCTCTCACCTCCAATGCGAAATAGATACCTTTAGGAAAGATGAAAAAAGGCAAGAGTTGGAGCCCTGCTACCCATAGTTATGGGTCATGCTGATTTCAAAGAGCAATTAGAAACAGTCTCTGTTATGTTACCCTGTGTACACATTTTTATGAAGTGTACAAATCATACTTCAGAAGACTCACAGTGAATTTTTTTTGTGTGAAACAATTCTTCTCCAAAGCTAGTTTCAGTGTTCTATTAAATAAGTACTGAAAATTCCTTTGCAAAGGATCAAAAAATCTTAGCATGATTCAGTGTTATAAACAGAAGTACCAGAAATGTGCAGTTCTGAAACTATTTGAAATCAAAGAAATTCATTATTAATCAATAATGTTAAGAGCCTCCTACAGGAGAGTTTCAAATATGTGGCTTCTCCTATGTGAAACTACAGAACTACCATAATTTCACATGTCAGGGTAATTTAATCTACATAATTGAGCCAGATAAACACCTTTTTCTTGTTTTTCTTTTTCTTTAATCTTTATGAATTGAAGGATAAAGCCACTCTAGGACTTTACAGTGTTTCCCTGTCCCTGATGTTTTACCTTGTGGAACAAACATATGGAACTGAAAAGGGCTTCCTGGCTTAACAATTTCAGATCTTTGCTATCACAGATATCTGTCACATATAATCCATTTATAAAATAATTCATTTTAAGAATAATCAGGATTTTGTTTGTTTTGCACTGCTGCTGCTAGGAAGCAATTACAAGTTCCTATTCCTCTATTTCTTAAAATTACTTTAGCCTGAGTGCTGGGACTGTATTTGAATATCCTCAAATAACATGCTATTGCTGAAACAATTTATTCTATCTCCCTACAGTTTTTTTGAATATTTTTCAGATTTATTTTTAAAAGTTTTAAGTTTTAACATACCACTGATCTCAATTATTTTTTGCTACTTATTTTATTAGAACAAGCTAGCCTTTCAACACAGCATTATCCTGACTATACATTTTCAAATCTTTGTACATTATCTTTGTGTTGGGTATGTATGGCAAGGTTTAGATTGTGGGATGGTACAGCAGTGGCTTCTGTGAGAAGCTGACAGAAGCTTCCCCTGTGTATGACAAAGCCAATACCAGTTGAGTCCAAGACTGAACCCCTGCTCTGACCAAGACTCAGCTCATAGGTGACATTGATAGCACCTCTGGGATAACAGAGTTCAAAGGGGGGAAATCTGCTGGGCAACAGCAACCAGAGAGAGGAATGATAATATGTGATAGGAAAAGTCCTGCAGACTTCAAGGCCAGGAAAGAACAAAGGAGACAAGGTGCTCCAGGTGCTAGAGCAGAGATTCCCCTGCAGCCTGTGATGCAGACCATGGTAAAGCAGACTACCCCTCTGCAGCCCATGGAGGTCCATGCTGGAGCAGATATCCACCCGCAGCCCATGCAGGACTCCACGCCAGAGCAGACTTCTGGCTCTGAAGCCTCTGAAGGAGGCTGTGATGCTAAGGGAAGCCCGCAGCAGGTTCCTGGCAGGGCCTGTGGCCTCATAGAGAGAGAAACACACACTGGAGCAGGTTTGCTGGCAGGACTTGTGACTCTACAAGGAACCTATGCCTGCTCCTGAAGGACTGCACCTTGTGGGAGGAACCCACGCTGGAGCAGTTCAAAAAGAACAACAGCCTATGGGAAGGACTCGCATTGGAGAAGTTCATGGAGGGTTGTCTCCTGTGGGAGGGACCCTTGCTGGAGCAGGGCAAGAGTATGTAGAGTTCTCCCCCCGAAAAAGAAGGAGCAGCAGAGACAGCCTGTGATGAACTCAGCTGGGAAGGAGTTGAGAAATGTTTCTCCATTTGAAACTACTTTTTTGAGAAGTGCTTTTCATTCATTCGTTAGTTCATATATTATGTGCTGAATGTCATGCTGTCAAACATCTGATAAATGCCTAATATTATTAGATATATACTTCTAATTTTATCAACAAAAGTTTTACTAGCATCGAGGAATGAAAATAAAGTTTTACAAGAGTTGTTTTCCATAAACATGTATTAACACATAATTATATCCATATACCTTATTCCTCAATCAATTTAATTCATTGAATCTATTTCATTGTTTTCCTTGGATTGATCTCGGATTGAAGGTTACATTTATGTGATCATGCTACTTGGTTTGCTCATTTGGTTTTAATTGGTCTAATAAAAGATCTCTTTAATTTCCTTGATATACTCAGATATATTCAGAACAAAGATAGACAAACTGCAGATCTGTTTAAGCTAACTTTTCTTGGTCTCTGACAATAAGGTGGACTTTAGTCAAAGTTGTTCTCCTTGGCCATGGAAGTACACTGTTTTGTCAAGACAAAGATTTATTTTTAGTAATTAACATTTTTTTCTTTGTATATTTCAGGGTTTATTTCTCAATCATTTGCCTAACATTTTGATTAATTCTGGGAAAATAAAACTTCTGAAAAGAAAATTAGATGTATGTGAGCAGATTACTGCTTCAAACTGTCTTGTATATTAAAGTCAAGCCATGATCTTGTTCCTATATGAAAGGTAATGACTTTTATTCTTTTTGGCATCCTCCCAGGCTTTGCTGAATGAGTTGCAATTTACAATCATTCACAGCCTCTCTCCAGGTTCCAGCAATACCACTCATATCAAATTTATTCAAAATAATAAGGAATTCCAGTACCTCATGAATGTTTTCCAGATTCCTAAAACTTTGCAATAAGCAAGTGAAAAACTTCATTATCTTGGACAAATTGCTGCAATTTACTCACAGCAGGAAGAGTTTGCATCTGCCCCTCATATTTAACTTCAAATTAAAGGCAATGAGTAGATTTTTATTTCTATTTAGGATCAAACCTGCTATTTATCCTGGTTATATCTAATCCTCATTTTTTGTACATTTCTCCTATGTCCATATGTGTATATATATGTAGGTGGATCACCTTGCTGTGATGTGACCTGAAAGCACAAAATTGCCCTTCAAGTACAGCAATACAAATTCACTATAAGATATCAAAACAGACTGGGTTTTTTTCTCCTATGCCATCATTTTCATCTCTTTTTATCTCCTATTTCAATGGATAGCAAGCACAGGACAGAAATTTAAAATACAAACTTTCATCTTCAATTCACATACTGTATCTTTGAAATTATGCCACATATGGAATACGTGCAAGCTACATCCTGATCTGAGGTTTCAACAAACCATGAAAACCCTACATTTCACTGGAGCAAATTTCCTATTTTAATTGACGATTGCTTTTCTTTTTCTTTTTCTTTTTCTTTTTTACATGGAGATGTGGGAATAATGAATATTTGCTGCTGAAACTGTATAAAACCCCCAGAACTTTAAAAGCTCATTCCTTCAAGGTTTCACACAGTGCTCTGGACCGCTGAGGATGGCATGACTGATGGATGTTAGAGCAGTCTCTGTATAATCCACAAGTCTTTTTGTGTTATGATCTTTTCCTAAACTCAATCCAAAAAGAATGTGAGAAATTCTCACTCCCAACCACAGAGCCTGCCTTCTTAAATTGGGCTGCAGGGAATTGTGCTTCCAGCTCTCAAAGTCCCCCATGTATGCACAGTGGCAAAGGCAAGGGGCTGTAAAACGCTTCTTGTCAGGGAACGGGTAGTCATGGGTAGATAGCACGGCTGAGGAGTGGTGACATACAAGTGCTGTAGATGCCTCTGCCAGAGAATAATTTCAGCTGCAGTTCCAACTTAGGCAATTAGGAACAAAATACAAAGATAAATGTAGAAGGAGGGGTTGAAAGCTGCATCTAGGTGGGAACCATGGGGGCAGTCAGGAAAAACACTACACTAAGCAGAAATGAAAGTAAAGCCTTGATGGGGAAGACAAGGACCTTGAACACAACTAAAGGGATAGTAAGCAGTAAAAGAATTTTAATTGGGGAGTTTCATGGCCTGAGCTTCAGGAGATAAAACTGACTTTCACAGCAGCATTCTGGAAGGATTTAAGGGAAACAAAGCAAATAGCCTGGCTTTTATCATAACCTGTGCAATGGTTAAATGGAGTTTTATGTACGTCTGTTATCCTTAGCTTTATAATGATTTTTTAAAAGACTTGGGAAGGGGTCAAAAGAGAGAAAGTTTTATCTGTGCTTTATGAAGGATATATTCTGAGGGATAGAGAGTCGGTTGTCTTTATAAGCTGATCATCAGAGCTAAAACTATACCATGTTGTCCAGCACACAAATGAGGGCCCAAGTAAACAAAGAAATCTCAGCATAGAAGATAATAAACTCCTTCCAAATTGTATCATGTTTACAGTAGATCATGGTCTTGTTTTGCAAATCTAGTCCTGTTAAAAACACACAACGAAATATGGACCCACTTTGCTAAATTAATTCTATTACTGTCAACTCAAATAAACTTTCAAATTTTTTTCACTGAAAGCCTATACATAATGCATTTGTCATTTAAAAATATACATTACTTTTTACAAGTTAATACTAATGGTTACTATACAATTCAAGAAAACTCTGCTCTACTCACGACAATACACACATTTAGTAGTCTATAATGGTTACGAAACAAGGGCAACACTGGAATTTTAAATTAATTACTAGTCTTCAGGTAGCTCACTGACTGAATCTTACAATTATTATCTGAACACACCAGATAGTTAAGGATCTCCACGATAACACAAAGGATCTCCTAATTCATAAATTCCATAAGCATTGTTTCAAACTAGAGCAATTTTTCTATGAAGATTTGTTAAAATGCAAATGCATTTGAAAACTAAAGTTTGGCATTGTCTTAAAAGTGACAGTGTGATCATTCAGAAAAAAAAAAGCTACATTAACAATAGAGAGGATCTGAAGTTATGAAAGGTATCTTTGTCAGTGTTCCACTCCTATCCATTCAAAAGAGATAACATTTTGCCAATATTATGTCTATGGCTACCCCTGTTAAAAAAATGATTGGCAGGCAGAGCTCAACCTCTTCAAAGGCTTCCTGGAGCTTTTATATCTCATACCTTTGTCTCCCATTTTGGGCTTACTCTAACAATCTTGAGAAAGGGTCATGATTTCATGTCAGAGCTCCAATATATTTTGAGTTTGTGAGTCATTAAAAATAATAATAAAGAAGTAAGCAAGTAGTCACCACTTTTATATGCAGTAGTCACCAGTTTGCATGTATTTGGATTATAAGAAACTGATACCTCTGCAACCAATGTAACCAGGATGAGTTATTATTCTTAGAGCCATCAGAAATTTTTGAATTATAAAAGTAAATCTGATAAACATGAAATTCAGATCCATTTGTTAGTGATATTCTGACATTTGTATCTGATCATAATGAAGGGCAGTAACAATTTACACACCATTCTTTAAAGTACATTAGAGTATTTGAGGACTGACTATCACCAAGGTCAAACATCAAGAATAAAATTGAATCCTGAGACTGGTGAAATGAGAAGTTTTACCATGATCTGCTCAGTGGGTGCAGTCCTGGAGTAGACAGAGAAGGCAATCTATATGTACATATATTAGGGCTTGTTGGCTGATGATGTATCCACACTGGAGTTTACAACTGGATCAACATCAGATATCACTACATGGTATTCCAGTTCAAGTCAGACAGATAAATGTAAACCACTACCTCTAGGGATATTTCCTGTTTTACTCCTATATTAAATATTCAGCTGATGAACATAGAACATTTGTACTGAAACCACAAGTGAGTTTGAGATACGTGTGGATTAAGTCCTATTTTGTTTTAAATTAGGACAGAATGGTGGCAAAGCATTTAAACAGGTCTCAGACAGTACAGTACATGTACAGTACAAATGCACAGCCAAGACAACAGCTGCTTGTACATCTTTTCACACACTTCCACTCTAGTTTGTCTCCCCTTTGCTAAAGATGGTTTCCAGACACTAGTAGGATTGTAGCAGTGGGCTGAGAGTTAGAAAGCAAATTCAGCTTGCACTAACCACGCACTGTAGACACAACTCAGATTACAATTGCACATTTTTTACAGTCATCACTGCATATGTTTGCTGACCTGGTGGGTCTCCCACCAGCAGCTGGAATTTTCAACTATGTCACCTCATTATGAAGTGCTCATTCTGCTAAAGATGTGGCAGAACTTGCGAACATAAAGATTAAGAAAGTAGCTCAAGACCACTAAATGTCTTGCATGAAGCTACTATGTTTCAGAATGGGATGAACAGTTTGGATTATTCCTGTACCTCCTCAAAATGATGTTGTGTTACCAGGTTGCTAGAATTCGGAAGACTCTTCCCTGAAGAAGAATATTTCCCTTTTCCTCTTACAATGACGGTAATAATCATTTTAGTACTAACAGAATAAGAAGGAGACCTGATCTATGCCAAAGATCCTCTTATACTAGTCCTTCCACAGGAAGCTATTCGCCATCAATGTGACACCAAAATCTCTGACTTATCCCATCACTGTTATATGATAGTTAAATAAGTACAGCAGAATTGTTAAAAGGAACTGACATGTTATTAACTTATTTCTTATTACATTAACAATAACAGTAATTCCTGAAGGATTATGTATATTACAGCCATTATTTGAGACATAACACTGTCTTCTTAATGGAAAATTCTAGTTTGAATGCTACATCCTCCCCTCCCCATCATTAGACAGCACTAACTGCTTCCCTTCCATATTTGTTCTTCTTCTTTCTACATATCAACAAAACACATTTCTTCTGCAACAGAAATATCTCTCTCCTAATTGAGGTTTCCAGAGAAGCAAAGTAAGATAATTTAATTACTCCAAATAGCTACTGTACCTTAAACTGTTCGAATCTCTTCAAATCAATCCTCACATAATGGATGGAGTGCACATATTTTTACAAAAGTGAATAAGTATCCTGGGCAATATATACCTTAGACTAAGATTGACAAATGAAATTTAAAAAACCCAAAAACTTTATAGCTCAGCTCTTTACACAGGAAACCAACCACAACATTCATGTTCCCAGATCCTAAGCATAACTCTATGTCACGTGCTTTGAAGACTAGAGAATGCACCAAAGCAGTTCAGACATTTTTGGTAACTTCAGAAAAGGAACAAGTCTGACAGTATATAAATTCTACTTTGCCAGAATTGGACTAATTCTTCCTCTGATTATCATAGAATCACAGAATCATAGAATCAACCAGGTTGGAAAAGACCTCTGAGATCATCAAGTCCAACCCTTGATCCAACACCACTGTGCTTACTAGACCATGGTACTAAGTGTCACATTCAGTCTCATCTTTAAAACCTCCAGTGACAGTGAATCCACCTGGGCAGCCCATTCCAATGTCTGATTACTCTCTCTGTAAAAAATTTCTTCCTGATATCCAACCTAAACCTCCCCTGACAGAGCTTAAGTCTGTGCCCTCTTGTCCTACTGCTGGTTGTCTGGGAGAAGAGATTGATGCCCACCTGGCTACAACCTCCTTTCAGGTAGTTTTAGAGAGTGATGAGGTCTCCCCTGAGCCTCCTCTTCTCCAGGCTGAACAACCCCAGCTCCCTCAGCCTTTCCTCATAGGACTTGCGCTCAAGACTAATCAGACTTCTTTCAGGAAATTACCAGGTGTACTTAAATGCCCTCTATTAGCACACTGTCTGAGCATTTCACAAACCTTACTGAACTTGTCTAATGCAGATGCAGAACCTACGATGCATCTCATTAGTGCAAGATAACTGAGGTCACGTTAAGAATGGTCCTTGATGGAACATCAATGTTGAAGGACTAGAACTCAACAGAGAGCACAGAATTTTAAGTCTTGATCACTTATGGTTATTCAAGCTCCCTTGGATTTTTCTCACTGAACTAGAAAGATAGTAAATTGTAAAGAAACTGGAGTTGACTTCTAAGTAAACTTTTTGAGATTAAATTAGCATGCAGCTCACTATGAACCTGAAAGTTCAGTGAACTAGGACCATAGTCCTGCCTCTGTTTTTGCAGTTGTACAGAAGAAATGTCTCTACGTGAGATGCTTAGTTCATGCTACGTTTGATACAAGATGACAAAGTGCATTCTACAAAGGGACTGATATGATTAGCCATCAGGGGAAGGAGATTGAGGGGACAGGTTGGAAAGACTGCATTAATGTTATTTGAAAATAAAAGATCTCCTCCCTGACTTTGACACATATGAATTAATGAAAGTTTGTTACCAAATAAATTTTCTGTTACTTTCTCTTTAGTTCCTTGCTGTGTTTGAATATGAGCACTTCTGTGACTTTTGTGGAAAAGTATTTCTTTCTCTGGCAATTATAGATAAGAGTCTCCTAATGGCTGGATGATTATGCAGTTTGGTGACCTTGGGGCTAGATTGCAGTGGCATGTTGCACTTAAATACCTGTAACCACATAAGGTGGTTACAGCGGATTCAGTTAGGAAGAACAGTATTTATTGGACTAACAAAGGGTATTCTGACTTCATTCAGCACTGAAAAGATGGAAATACTTTATAGGGATTTGTCTCTATTACCTTTAGTAGAAGTTTCTGAAGGCTGATGATATCCCATAGGATGAAACACGTATGGACATACAGCAAAGAGATGTAAGAGAGAAGACCTTAATGTATTGTGACAACACATAACAAAGGACAGTTTCACATGTTATCCTCTCAGAAACATAAAGATAAATTATTTCCCAAAGAAAGACTGAAGAAACTTTCCAGACAAATGAATACTAAGACTTGATGCCAAAAATGTGAAAGCACAAAAAGTCTTTCCTAATTCTTCTCCTTTTTCAAATAAATTCTATCAGATAATAAAGGTAAAAGATGGTAGATGCAGAGGGTAACAGTATCCAGAAATCAGAAATAGTTCATACTAGAGAGGGAACAAGAACGAGAACCTGAACTAGGATGCACTGATGAAACCACCACTCATAGACAGGCTAAAATGAAGGAAAACTGAAGCAAATGAAAAAGACATAAAGAACTTCATTTAGATTGCCAGGAACAGAAAGAAGTACAATAATTTGAAATTGGAGGTGATGTCAGGAAGCAAGAAGAAACGAAAATTGTTAAACCTGAAATAGAATGCAATTAAGGAACCATTAAGAGACAACTCCAAGAAAATGATTACTAAAAGGGCACACAGAAGTTGGTTTCTTATGTCTGCAATGGGTAGGATGCTCAGAGATACAATTGTCAAAATCTATTACTATCAGCTGGAGAACCTCCTTCTTTTTGGGATAAGAAGATATTTTTTCACAGGTTTCCAAAGTACTAGTCTTCTAGAAGCTCTTAATAGTGACATTTGAGCGAAAAAAAGAGGTGAAGAAAAAAGTAATGCGGAATTATTTAGATAGAGGTGAGACCTCCCTTTAAATTTCTGTTTTCTTTTGACAGTTTTACAGTTTTCAGCTGTTACCTTTTACCTATTATATAAAATTAGGAGGTGCTCACAAATGGCAAAAGAAAATGACTATTGCACAAGAAAGAAGTGACAATAAAGATATGTTTTCAGGTTTGTTCCTTTTTCATAATTCCACCTTAAAGATACCAACAAAGAAGAAATTAAAAAAACAAAGGCCTTGAATCACCATAAGCCTGCAATAGTGCAAACCCAGAAGAAAGATACAGTCCCATCAATCTTTTGCCAAGAGATGCCCTGTGAAGGGTCAGGAAGCAGAATGAGAGAGAACATGACTGAAGGTATATTTTGAAACAAGGTCATAGGGTCTCTTATGCTCTCAAACTTAACATAGTAAGAGTTCTCAACCCATTCATTTAATGTAAACCTCTGAAGATGCATTTTTGTGGGAAGATTCCTTATATTGAAGACTGCTAATACAAATGTAAATGAAGCATAGATCAGGTTATTGGATGTCATAAATTAATTTTAGGTTCACGTTACATTGGGTCTCTGAAGCTCAAGAATTTTGTATTAAAAGCTTAACTACCATCATGTAGGTATTTTACCTGGTTGATATGCCATGTACATTTGAGGTACTTCCCTCAAAAGTACATCAGACAAAGACAGATTATAAAATATACAAGTGGGATACCACTGTAGGAGTCCTCACAACAAAGGAGGGGGAAAAGAAGAATTTGATAAATAGCAAAGAACATGAAATAATATCCGTACTTTGCGATGTTGAAAGCTTTTTCTGTAGGATGGTAGAAAATAAAAGCTAGTGAAAAAATCCGTAATGATTGTCTCTTAGAGTATTGCTTGGGAAAAGAGATAGGAATTTAAAAAAAAAACCAGGCATGGGTATAGTAAATAAAATTACTAAAAGTATTAAAAACCTGTGAGAAAAAATTGTTAAGAAACAGCACAAGTACAAAGAATGAGCTCTTTACAGTCTGCTTAATCACTAATTTTTTTGGCAATGGTACAGAAGAAACATGGTTTTTATCAGATCACTTTTTTTGAAAGAAATAGGATTATATTTTATTACAACATATATCAAGATACACTTCTAGTGTATCGAGTGAGAATAGTGACCATGAATAACCTCATTAAATTAATCTGCATTAATGTAAAAGACCTTAACAGTATAATAAAAAGGAGAGAAAAATACAAAGAACTTAGAAAGCTCCTAGCAGACATTAGGAGACACATTTCATAGATGCAAGAACCATTATTCAGAGAAAATTGGTTTAATTAGGCTTCTTCCTTCTTGTACCTTTCTGAAAAGAAAGAATTTGGTGTAACTGTAGAGAAACATAACTCACTTATAAAAAAGGAAAAAAAAAAGAAAGAAAAAAAAGAATACAAAATAACAGTCACAGTTTAACCTCAGAGACTACTATAGGATCAGACAATGCCTCAAGCAAGTACAAGCAGACTTTTACCATAGTTTCAAATGTAGCAAAGTCTGGTGTGAAAGCTTTCACATTCAGCTTGTAAAGCAGAATTCTGGAGCATCTGGTGCAACTGTTGCTCTCCAGATGTCTGCTTGCAGACTTGGGTGGGATTCAACTGCCTGACTTAAAGGTTTAGTAGTTGGATAGTCTAAATTTTAAACATAATAATAAAAGCCTAACTTACCACTTTAATCACTCTTTATATTAGTTGGCAGGTAGTCTCCAGGGGGCTATTTATCTCCTCTTGGAGTAGTTATGTAACACAGGCCATGAGAGAACCTTAGATGTAGATTACTAATTTACTTGTATACATTTAAGGCAGAAATGTCCCAACAGTCATGGTAACCAATTTTCAGGATAACAAAGCTCTCAAGGCTTTCTGCTCTTATGCTTTCATTAACTTTATGATAAATTATTTCTTAAATAAACCACAGACTAGATTAATACAGACTCCTTCTCCTACTCTTTCTGTATTGAAAAAAAATATTCCTAGCCTTTATTCTGGCCTTTTTAGTCCTCAATAAACATTGATTCAATAAATAGGACCTGCTGGTCCTGTTTCCAATGATTATAACATTATTTTTTTCTTGTGAACTTGAAAGAACTTTGACTTATTTTTCCTCTCATCTAAAAAGAAATAATGTATATTTATTTCCTTATCAGTTCAAGTTGCCTAATATATACTTTGCTGGGGGTGCTCTGTAAGCTACCATTCCCAGAATGCTTTCCTAGTTCTATGCCACATGTCTGTCCAAGGGAACTTACAACTTTTGAATGTGTAAACTGGATAACTCCATTTTCTGCCACTCAATTTGCACTTGCAAATGTCAGTTTGCCCATAGAAATGAAATTATTACACACGTAATATTTGCATTTACAGGTTTTGAAAATTTGCCTCTAGACAGACAATCACATTAACCTAGAGCAAATTGTTCCTCTTCTTAAAAGTAAAAAAGTTACCAAACCTTCAGATGAAAGGGACACTTCAGCTAAATGTCAGGAAATCCCGCTGTAATTTGTCTTTAACTAGTGCTTTAGATCTCAACTTTTAATTCTAATTAAAGATTGAGGTAGAAGTATGAAATTCTAATGAGGAAGCTGTAGGGTATATTTTTCAGTGTTACACCATGTCCTCTGTTATTCTAAAAGCAGAATATAATTTTCGTATACTTAGCATAATTTGATGGTTGGTTTTCTCACAGAGAGGAACATGAAATTTACAGAAAGGAACATGGAAGTTCTATGAATAACACCTGACTACTGGTATACGGGATAAAACAAAATAGTATATTCCCTTATTTAATTACATTTTTCTGCTGTTTAATTTTTAAGTCAGTTTTTGGAAATTCCAGAGACTGACTTTTATTTTTATTTATAGTTTGTTCATCTTTTCTGAAGGCCGAGAAATCTCAATGTCCTATTGAGATTCTTCTTGTTTTGTGCCCCCTATGCTGGCTAGCAATTGGAAAAAAGGGCTATGTTTGCCATTAAAACTTAGCTCTATACTAAGAAAACTAATTACAAGACTGTTAGCTGGCATTTCAGCATTTGCATACACACTAACAAAACCTGATTAATGCTGGTCACTTTGTCCAAGGTTCGTGCAGATTGTGACATATTCCTTCAATTGGCTTTTGATTTATGTCTTTTGTTCAGACACCTGTTGACTTGCTAGAAATGCAGTCTAGATTATTGAATTCATCAAGCCCGGAATTGTGTTATACGGTCTAACGCAGAAGTTGCATCATTAAACATTTCTATGTAGAGATCTTTGTTCTACCTTTGCTACCTGCCATTGCCGTACAGCTAAATTTGTTTTCTTAGTTTTCCAAATATTAAAGAGCATGTACCATACATTCAAATTCCTAATCACCGCAGTAGTTTTTAAATGATGTTTTAATGGTTTGTAGCTTCTTACATTCATGCTTCATACAAGAGAGACACATTCTACCATACTCAATTTCAGTATCCTAAATGCACTTAGTTTCCCTCTTTAAAGCTGAAGGACTAGCTGACTTGACCACATCATTCTCTCAGTACAACTGTTGATTTCACTCTGTCTCAGAAGAAAGACGGGATTTTTTAAGCCATAAAATTCTCTATTTTGAATTACTGTAATCTTAATGAGCTTCATATTGGTCCAATAATGCTAAAAACTGGGCATTATTTTCTGACTAGGAGCTTAATTCTTTGATTTGCCCCAGGTGTACCTGGGCAAGGAATATGCAGCCTTATTATTCTCCTTTGATTCACTGAAATCAGAACAAAATTCTCTTGATACAAAGTCCAGTTTATATTGTCAAAGTTAGGCATTTTTTCCTTGTCTAACCAGTATAGGATAAGATCTGGTTTTGGCCTTGTTTCACCTCTTTCTTCTTTGGGATTTATTTGGAACCCTCATAAAGTACTGGACACTCCTTCAAAGAGGCAAAAAGCTAAACCTGTAGGATGTTGGCAGACTTTCTATTCTCTTAGGTTATGAGTTGTTTTCATCCCTGTCTGGTATCTTTTGACACCAGAAATTATTTTCCTCAACACATGACATCCTGTTTCTTTGGTGGAGTTTTGATGATATTCACCACAGGTGTTTGAAAGTACTCAACACTGGCTTCTTCACAAAGATTTCTAAGGTCCAGTAATCAGGTTGCATCTTCTGCTTGTGCCTGGATCTGAAGGATAGAATTCTTCTGTTCAAAGAATCACAGCTTGTTTCACTGCCTAAACTTTTGGTTGTTCTATGGCTTTTATTACTCCTCTGGGCAATCAACGCTGCTTGCCCTCTTTAAAAGTCATAATTTTGTAACTTCAGAAGATTCAGATGCCAGAAAAAAAAAAAAAAGAAGAAGAGTAAATGACTTTAAAAAAATTCTTGCCAAAGGGTCAATATAGAGAACTTACTGGTCAACCTCACTTTCAGCCCTGGGAAAATCACAGAGTGAATCGTCTTGGAATACATTTGTGAGCACATGGAAGTAACTGGGAACAGTCAGCAAGGCTTTACAAATTCTTTGTCTTCTATGATAAATTCAATTAATTTGTAAATGGAGTGGAAGTAGTGGGCATCATTCATCTTGACTTTAGTAAGGTTTTAAACACTATTTTGCCAAGTATCAAAATTGGGACTTTATGGTCTGAAGGGGTGTTCAACTAGGTGGGTGAAAAACTTATTAAATGGGTAGGGTCAAAAGCTGCACTACTCCTGGAGGCCAGTAACAAATAGAGTTCAGCAAGGATCTACCTCAAGACCTCTTGTACATGCCATCTTCACTGGATACAACAGGAGAAAAGACGACGTAGTGAACTTTCCAAGTTTGGTACCAAACCATGGAGAACAAGTTGATGTATTTGAAAGCTGAAGGGTCATTTTAAAGGACCCAGACAAGCCAGGGAGGACTGGGTTGATAGGAACTTCTTGATTTTAAACAAAAAAAAAATCAAAGTTATGTATTTCGGAAGTAATAATGCAGTCTTTCTTGTTCAGCCTAGAAAAGAAGTCTTTGGAGCAGATCTAAATGCTCCCCTTCTATATCCATGGGTAGGTTACTGAGAACAAAAAGGCTTTCCACAGTGTTGTGTGATGGGAGGAAAAGAGACAAGTTGAAGCAAAGAGTGTTCAGACTGGATGTAAAAAAAACTCTTTTCACTCTGAGGACAGCCCAGCTATGGAGCAGGTTGCTCATAGGCTGTGCAATCTCCATCCCTGTAGATTTTTAAGACTTAATTGCAAAGCCACGTGATCAGATCTCACAGCTGATTGCTTTGAACAATAGGTTGGAATAGAGAACTCCTAAGGTCCCTTCCAACCTGAATTATCCTATGATCCTATGAAAACACCACCTTTTGTAACGGTGTCACGTTTCTCAGTTCTCTTCAACTTTTTTTCAAGTATTTCAATATACTGTTCTTGATACCTCTTCAGGGCTATTCACAGCTTGGTGCTGAATAGATGATACCAGTTTCCTGACATTTCTCGTGCAAAATAAGGTATCAACCATAATCATGCTATTACACAAAAGCCCAAATTGTAGGCCTTTAATGGACTTCATGTCAACAGAACCCAAAAGGTGATTCAGATGAGCAGTAAAAAAAATTAAAAATCTTGAGTCATATCTCTAAACTTGTAGGGCTATTTAGGATGTCCTAGGCTTTCCCAGCTGGCATCTTACTGTGTTCCAGACAAGCACAATTCTTCAAAAATCTTGTCTGCTGGTCCTAAGGAGCCTTACATACCCTGTACGACTCATTTGTGTTTACGCAAATAAATGAAATTGTAGTTTTTATGAATGATAACTGGAATTTAGACTTCTTTTTTTTGCATTGAACATCTGCATGTATTCATTAAATCTAGTGTCTCTAAGTGAAGTTGATTCCCAGAATTTTCAGCAGATCAAGGTCTCATATTGCACTAGTCATATGGTGGAGCCAAATCCCAAATACCTACAAGCTTTTTGTATATCACACCTACTTTACTAAGGATTCTTCTAACATAATATTTTTAATGTTTAAATGAGCAATGAGGAAAGAAACTTGTTCTGTGTCTTCAGATCCTTATACTATTATTTTTAGAATTATGGGAATTTTTTCCTAAGGCTATGTTTGCACAGAGTGTGGGGCACAGTGCAGAGAGCCTGCACCTGTCAGCTAAATTACTTTCAAGGTCCAAGTGAACACTATGCTACATAGAAGTAGTAGTTCAATGCAGTGAAAGCTTTGGGTAATGCATTGACGCTATAAATCACCTTGAATCTAGAGCTGGCACAGTGCCCTTTCCGTGATGTAAGTAGTAGAACAGAAGAGGGGAGAGTAGGTATTTTCTGATATGTTACTGGTGCTCATGTCAACAAACACAAAAAACCCACAGGATTTAAAAAATATATACAGTGAAAGATTTTAAATGCATTTTTATGTGCGAAAGCCAGATGTGGAAATGAAAAAAAAAGCCTCTTTAGAGGAAAAACAACATAACTTAGAATCGACACTGTGACTCGTGCTTTGCACTTCAACATGGTGGACCAGAAATTAATTAAATATTCTTAAAATAACCAAGAGGATTTACTTGCACATTTGAAACACGGTTAAAATTAACTGCTAGCTTTACCAAATGACATTGACATGCTTAAATGCACCCAGAGGAGAGCTACCAAAATGGATAAGGAATACAAAGTACAAGAAGGGTTAAAGAGAATTATATTTCACACATACAGTGGCAGACTGTATGTAAGGTGGAGGTAGATTCTTCTCTAAAGTTCCTCTGGCACAACTTGAGGCCATTTCCTATTGTTCTGTCGCTTGTTACTTGGGAGAGGAGACCGACCTCCATCTGGCTCCAGCACTTCAGTGTCCTTCTGGTAATGAGAGGCCCAAAACAGGATTTGAGGTGCAGCTTCACCAGTGAGAGTACAAGGGGATGATCACTGCCCTGATTATTCTGGCCTCACTATTTCTTATACAAGCCAGGAAGCCATTGGCCTTCTTGGCCACCTGGGCACACTGCTGGCTCATCTTCATTCTTACACATAAGTACTCACTCCCTTGACTGAACCGTGGCTGTAGGGGCATGTGGAATATAGGAGCCTCTGGTTCTGTGGTGGCTTGGCCCTGGCTGGTGGCCATCAAAGCCACTCTATCACTCCCCTCCTCAATTGGGCAGGAGAATAAAAATAAATTAAAAGTTCACAGGTGGAGACAAGGACAAGGAGAAATCAGTCACCAATTACCATCAGAGGCGCTGTGTGTGTAAACACTCCTACATCTCAGAGGTACACTCTCAGCCTTAGTACTGGCCAAACCAGACTCAGCTTGGGGAAATAATTTTAATTTATTACCAATCAAATCAGAGTAGGGTAATGAGAAATAAAAAAATAAATTTTAAGATGCCTTCCTCCAACCCCTCCCTTCTTCCTTAACTTCACTGCTGAAATCTATTATTCCTTCCTTACAGCAGTGCCAGGGGATAAGGAAAGGGGATTGTAGTCAGTTCATCACATGTTCCATCTGCTACTCCTTCCTCCTCAGAGGGAGGATTTCTCACACTCTTCCTTTGCTCCAGCATGCAGTCCCTCCCATAGGAGACAGTCCTTCATAAAATTATACAATGAGTCCTTCTCTTGGGCTGAAGTTCACAAACTGCTCTGGAGTGCGTCTCTCCCATGACGTGCAGTCCTTCAGGAACAGACTGCTGCTGCCACATGGACTCCTCTATCCATAGGGCCACAGCTCTCATCTGGAACCTGCTCCAGCATGTGCTTCCCATAGGGTCACAGCCTCCTTCAAGCATCCACACGTCCCAGTGTGGGGTCCTTCATGGGCTGCAGGTGAGTCTCTGCTCTCCCATGGACCTCCATGGGCTGCACAACAGGCTGCAGGAGAATCTCTCCTCCAGCACCTGGAGCACCTTCTCCTCCTCCTTCTGCACTGACCTTGGTGTCTGCAGAGTTGTTTCTCTCATGTGCTCTTACTCCTCTGTCTGGGATCTCAACTGGCCCTGCACAAGTTTTTTTCCCCCCTTGTTAACTCCATTGTCCAAGAGGCTCTACCGTCATTGCTGATGGGCTCAGCCTTGGCTGGCAGCAGATTCATCTTTGAGCCACCTGGCATTAGCTCTGTCAGGCACAGGGGAAGCTTTTGGCACCTTCTCACAGAAGTCACCTCTGTAGCCCCCCACTACCAAAACCTTGCCATGCAAACCCAATAGTGGTTCGTTAAGGTTATCACATAAAGAAGTTTTTCAGGTCAAAAGGAATAATAATAAAGAAAGCAATAGAGAAGACACACAGACACAGAAACATGGTAAGCAAAAAAGTAAGAGAGATAATAAATTATACCAAAACTCTTCACGTACTAAATGATAAGTCATTAAGAAAGTATGGGTAAAACTTTGTAGAGGGACAATCCAGGCATTGTAACTGATGAGAAGAGGGAAACAAAATAAACAGAATCATTACAGATATTTCAGGGGGATCTGGGAGCTCATAAAAACCTCTTATGACATTCATAGGGGAAGAATCATAGGTGAAGGAAAGGGAAGCATCAGAGAAACAAAAAGGCAGGAAGGAATAAGAGGAAGGAAAAAAGGGTTTATAGTATGCAAGTAGGGACTGGTCAGTACTCTTGTCTGTCTGAGCCCTCTGCCTGACCAATTCAGTGCACTCTATAATTCTTCTTAAGGCCTTTCTTCACCATTTTCTGTGTAATTTCACTCTCTACCCCATGCATGAGTGATGCAAGGTCTAGGTGCTAGAATATGAAAAAGTAGTCTTGGAAGACAGGGCTCACAGCTCTGTATACCATTCACTAGGGAGATCAGAACACAAGTCCCTGCATGTGAGAATTGTAAGGGTCAGTAGATGTGTATGGGTCTCAGTGTGTTTATATTTTCCCCTAAGGGATTTAAATTGATGTCCATAGATATGCATATGTAATTCAATAGGAATAACCAGTGAGAAGGAGAAAAATGTGCATCTGTAAAGGTTACAAAACTTTGTAAGGGAGTGCAAGTGCCTTACATCAGGGCTAGGGTACCAGATGGACAGAGGATCCAGTCTCCTGTTTGGGGGAACTGATGAATTTGCGGTGCTCAAGGGATGAGTCTGTGAGTGCTGAGTGGGCTCAGAACACCCAGAGGGACCAGCCAGTGAGTTGGGCACCCGTGGGGTGGAAAAGGGGGCTGGAATCTGGGCAGGGGTGATGGGTGGGCACCTGTTACAGATGAGTTTTCTCAACGAAATCTGAACCTTCCAAACTGAATGTCTGGACAATTAAGACAGTTTAGAGGAATAGGGGCCAAAAAAAAAAAAAAAAAGAAAAAAGAAAAAGAATTTCTGATGAAAGGCTCTTGTAGATATACTGCAATATTGTCAACAATGACAGTGGCTTGTTTTTCTTTTGCACTTCCATCACATACTGACTAGGGTGATTGTTTCAGTGATTTCTGTTTTGCAATAAATAAGAAATTATTTTTCTTGTCAGCATGCTGGCAGAAACAGCATGATGATACAGAAACAGTGACAAAAGAAATTGACAGCAGACACTTCAGGTACCTTTGTCAGATATGAAATATGCAGTATCCAGCAAATAAATCTGTTAGCTCTTAGTAATAACAACCACTGAGAGTAAGACTAAAAAAACCATTACACTTCTTGAATAGGTGGGCAAACTTTTCTGAGTGATCTGCAAAAAACATTGTCTGCCTTTGGCCTTGGGCTGGACATGGCAGCAAATACGCATAATGAATATAGGATGCAGCATTATTTATTCCATTATATGGAGCCATCAGGTCAATTTGCAAACAAACTCAGGCACCAGAGTTGCTGTAGAAATATTTCTGATATTTTCAACAATAAAAGTCTTGAGATGTGATACATGTATCTCATACATTTTTCTGGACTTTGCTTATCAGGAATAGATACAGACGTGAATAGATGTGATCCTGATTAGTATAGCAGTGCTGGCGTAGCCCATGGTATGCATCAATGTATTGACATAACTTGTTTTGTTTACGAAGTCCTCATCTATCCAATACACTTGTGTGTGAAGTAAGGACATTTTGGAATTACTGAACAAATTTAAGTCTCAGAAATATGAACAGATTCCCTGAGGGTTTTTTTAAATAAACACTCAGTGGATACAGACCAAGGAATATTTAGAAGGAAAGGATATATTAACACAAGTGAGACTTTTCCATACTTTCTTTTGTGGAAGCACAGGAGCCATCAAGATGAACACAAGTAATATAGTTTCAACCTATTTTTTTGGGGTACACTGTTCCAACATAGTCAGAATGCAAGTAACTGAAAATCTGGACCTTATTGCCTTAAAATCTTCTTAGTACTGTTTTATTCAATATATATGCCTAGTGGTACAGCACTTATCTGGGATCTAACTGTGATCTGTAATTATTTATAATATTCCCTTTAAGGTAGTAATCTAAATTAAAATTTCTAGCCAGAAGGTTTTTTAAAAGAGCAACTCTAACCTCCTCAGAAAATCACATGCATATTGATATAACTAGTTCATCATAGGTTTTCTAGCACCCTAAGGCATATCACTGTTTTTTATATCTGTTCCATTTTCATATAGGATCTCATTGAGTATTTTTTCCATTCTTTCAGGAAATTTTTGGGAATATATCTCTTTTCACAGTTTCAAATTGTAAACTTCTATATAATTTTATATCCTTGTTTATTGATTTCCTACTTTATGTAAAGGGAATGAAATATGAATTTTGGGAAGCCACACTGGTAAATTTTTATATTATGTTCCACACAATACTGGCTCATTTATTCCCTTATTAACATAAACTTTTTCTTTATTATCACTTCTAGGAAGGAGTATGATGAAAATCTGTTTCAAATCTCTAGTTGGGTTTGTCACTCAGCAGGGAAATAAATAAATGTCTCCAATAACTTTATTCAAAGCATTTTCTTTGGTAAACACAATAAAGTACACATAGAGACATGCACGCAACGAAATATCAGAACATCTGGTAAACTGCAGGTGGCCAGGAATATGAAGTTGAAACAGGTGCACAGAAGCAGGTCTACCGATTCTGAAATTGTATTAGATGCTGGTAGGTTTCTACATACGTGAGACAACGACCTGCGTGATTTCCACGTAAGTTAGAATCAGCCAAGTGTCACGTTCAAGAACTTATTTCACAAGAAGACAGAGCTGTAAAGGAAACAACTATTATATAAAGTTCTTTATTTTAATATATATTTTAGCTACAATATCTGTGAATGTCCCAATATCCTCCTTCCTCCCCTCTGTCTCTTTCCCATAATATCAATGCTTTTATGCATGTAACTCTGGTGTTGAAAAATTAATGTCCTATGTAAAACTACTGTTACTTAAGATGCCCTCTACTCTTCTTTTTATGGTACTGGTTTTGGGTTTTTTTTAATAGTAGTCAGTTACAAGTACTGACAGGGGGAAAAAAAAGCTAACTTAGTAAAATATTATTGTTTCAAAATTCCAATAATATTTTAAAGATGCCAAAACCAAAGCAAAAACTTCTTAAGCTCTTTGGTGAATTTGGCCATGAAAATACAACTGAACCCTTTAGGATTGCAAAACATAAATATTTGTAAAATATTTCAGGAATATTTCATTTTAGGTTGTGTATTCTAACCTTATCTAAAACTGTGAGGAGCAGACTCCTTTCCACGACTACTTACATTGTTTTTTTACTTATACTAGGTTCTGTAAGTTGGTGAAGGGGGTCTAAAATTTTTATTTGTCTTACTTGAATATGTTTTGATCTCACTTGAATTCAATATTTGTCATTTACCTTCTCTAACATAAACAATACATACATCCAGATACAGTTTGGCCATCTTTTGTATAAAGATAGCCACTGCTTATATTTCTATACTACGTCACTGGTGTTTGTATGGAGAAGCAGTTATCAAACTTAGGGTTTAAATTCAATCAAAAAACCCAATACAAACAAAGAAAAAAATCAGAAATGAGGAATATTAATTCAAAATGCACAAACAAATGCAACCAAACCAAACTCTATTTACTTAACCTAGTCGCTGTTAATTACATACCTACCATTTACATGTGCTAGAGCAACTGGTATAATTAAAGAAACCTGATTGTCTATCATATGATGACTGCTTTTTGCTGGTAGACGCACTTTGCTGGTAGAGGCTTTTATGTTGCTGTACAGTTTTTGCTTATCTCATCAAACAGTAGATCTGTAGACCCCTACATACACACTGGTTTCTAATATTTCTACTTCAAATTTCTTTAGCTCTACCATTTGGAAAATAATACTTGTACCTCTGCTGTAACCCTCAAGCTGTTTTGTTGGTTTTTTTCCCCCAAAATGACATGAGGAGTCCCTGACTGGCAAAGGAAGCCTGGAGATATTTTTCATTACCACTTCTTAAGGATTTCTTTTTCCTCCTGCCTGCCAACAGTCAATATAATGGCCTCATCTGCCTGATGCTAATAGCTCAAGTTATCCCAAATCTGCTGAGTTTACCAACTAACCCATCTTTAAGTTGTTGCACCTATAGTAGGCTAGGCTGCTGTGGCAGTTTGAGCCACATTAGAAATCCAAAAATCCAATTTTCAGGCATCTCCACTCCCTCCCACAATTTATCCCAACACTGAAGAGAAACTTTCAGGTCAGAGGCTTCTATAGGGGAAGGGGGAAGTATATACATTTATTTTACACAAATAAATACTATACAAACTAAAAGTATATATATATATATAACATTTCTGTCAGTCCCTTCAAAGCTCCTCCCTTTAACTTAGTCCAGGAAGAGCCTTTCAAGGCTGCTGGGTAACCAGTCTCTCTCTTGTGGGAGTGTTCTGGGCCCGAACGCTCCCCCCTCACCAAGCTCCAGCTGTTTGTTGCTGTTTTTCCTTCTCACGAAGTCCAAGAAGATAACTTTGAGTCTGTCCTCTCATACCTCAGTTCGTAGGCTGCTGTAAGTGTAGTCCAGCTTATCACAGTAGGCGTTGGAATCTTCATTTCTCCAAGTCAGTTTTCGGCTGCCCCCGGTCAGCTTCGCCAGGGCAACTCCTGAGCCCTTTGGCCCATCTCCAATTCTTGCCTGGGACTCTTCTCCCTGGCAACCGAGCTTCCTCCAGCCCGTCTCTTGGCTCAGCTTCAATGCTGAGCCTCTCCTCCACTTTCCAGCAGAGGGAAAGGAAAAGCCCCCCTCCACAGCTTAACTGTAGAAAAGGAGGGGGGAGAGGCTTGGCTGCAAAACCTGCCTCTCTCCTCTTACCTCAGGTCAGGTGCTGTGAGTCTCTTCCCTCACTGCACACACTCAAAATGCTGCCTCTAACTCTGGCCTAGGCAGAGTTGGGGGGCCGCAGGGCTCCCCTTCCCCCCCCCCAGAGGGGGGGAAAAGAAGGAGCCCAGCCACCCCCTGGCCTTCCACACCCACACACAGCAGACACCAACAGCAGAACTGCCAACAGCTTCTGGTGGGCTGTGTATATATGATTTTGAGCAGAAGCGAACAACATGCGTGGTGATTGGCTCTCCAGGGAACACTGCCCTGGCACCCAATCACCTCTGAGTCCCCCTATTCTCGAGGGGGGGGCAGTTTCAAACTATGACAGCTGCACAGTTGGATTGGGAACCATCAGAATGGCTATCTTCACCCTTCCAGTGTTTGTAAGCCATAAACAGCATAATTTGACCTATTTTCAAATAACTTCGCAAAAAGCTTGCAGACCAGCTTTCTTATGTAGCACACTTGAAAAATTCTGAATGCCAAAACAGTCATCAGCAAAATCATTAAATAGTGATTTTATCAACCTGTTCACCTTGAAAGTCTATTTTGACTTTAGTATTCCACTAAGAACAGTAGAAACAGACCAATAATATTTATTCATGGCAGTCATATCCAAAATTCATGTTATTTTAATTTGCACATAGCATTTAAATTAAACTAGTTCATTTCTTAAAATACATTTGTGGGCCCAAATTTGAACCAGAGTTACAGCTGTTAAAAGTGCTATTGGGTTTTCAATGGAGAGGCAAACCTTTTCAGAATGCCCCACAAGCAGTAAGGAAGGGAAAAGGAAAAATTCACCCTTTCCGATAGTGACATTTTTCCTTTGTCCACTACGTTACTGCTACTTCTATTCATATATGAAAATCTCTGTGAAGATTTTAATATCTAGACATCCTACAGCGCTTCCTTACCTGCTTTCGAGATGCACAGTAGCTTGTGTTATCCTCCCCCACTGTGTCTATGTAGTTTCCTATGAAACCAACTCATGCCCTGGCCTGTGTAACTCCTGCCTCCTGGAATGCTGTGTGAAGGTGTAAGTTAACATAAGCATCTGCACACAGACATCAGGGGGCAACTTACCCTTTCGGAGAGGTAGCATTACGTGTCTGCATCCAACATTTGTGGCAGTTCCAGGCTGTAAAAACTATGTGGCGCAGAAACACAAGCTTGATTACTTCTTTATTTTGCTGGTTTCTAGTTAGCTGTGGGAGAAACACTCTCCTTCATCTTTCTTTTCGTCTCAAAGACCATATTCATATTCTATTCTCTTCTACTAGCTGGAGAAGTCTATCTGTTCACTAAGGACGGAGCCTAAGAAAACCCTCTTTAAATCCATATCACCATAGAGAATACTTGTTAGGGGTTCTAATTCTCACCTACTTTAGATCAAATCTATCCAAAATAAACTCAGGGATTTAAATGGAGCTACTTCTTATTTAAACTTGTGCAACTCACAGGTACATCAGGAACCTCAAGATCAAAATCATTCTTACCTTAAATGAACAAGTGTTTTTTTTTCTTTAGTGAGTGGGGAATTTTTCTGTGACTGGGGAATATTTTTCTTCCATTAGTAACTGTTGTAGCTGCTCATGGTCCTACTTGAGATTCCTGATTGCAGTACTTTGCCATTCAAGTCACTGACACATTCACATTTCTCTCAGAGTGATACAAGGTCATAATTCTAAGGATACAAATCTCAAGGTGAGAAACCTACTCTGTGCTATAATTACAAAAAGTTCTGATCATTCTGCACACCTCTGACAGGAATTAATGTCATTATCTCTAAAAAAACCCTGATTAATGGGTTAAAGACTACAAAATTGTTCAGAGCTGTTAGTATTTAACATAGATAACTTTACTCATGAGTCTGACTCTAGTCAATCACATAGGTTTTATTAGTGGTGGAAATCTAGCTCTACTACTTTTTGGCTGAAAATACTTCAGTTTACCTTTTCCCTTCCTTCCTTCTTCCACTTTTCAAAATTTTGTGGTTTGCAATCAAGTATTCTGGATGTCAAAGGGTATAAAGAAATCATAGGCAATTAAAGGGAAATTTGTATGAAAGCCAATGTACAATACCACTCTAAGAAACAGAATATTTTCAAAGGGCTATGATCATAAAATACTATCTTGCAATATCATAATAAGGTAAATAAAGATCTTTCATACACTGAGAAAACTTTTATAACTAACCCTTCCCCCCCTACTGCCCAAGATGTGTCATGTTACGCTATAAAATCTGAGAAATTATCGTTCTATATGAGACCATAGTTCCAGCCTGATTTTCTGCCACTCATACTGACCACTGGTGGATACTTGGGGTCACAGCATAATAAACAGGGACATGGTAACTGAATACACAGATCAGAATACCAGAATATTGTCTCCAAAGGGTATACTTTTCTTAGTACATTCCAAAAATAATGAAGGATGGCATCCATACAGGAACCCGCTCGTCTTCCAGCTGAAACCTAGAGGAAGGTAAACAATTCCTGGGTAACTCATTCAAACATCTTTTTTACCAAATGCTTTCTGAGGAAGAATGCAGAACCTTTGTAAAGAGTTGATTGAAGTGACTCCATCACAACATGCATAGGAATGATAGAGAACACACATGATAGGAGAAGAGATGTAAAAGAAACAGAGCTAATAACATGGAATTTATATTGATCATCAGACATAATAACAAGTATGAAATATTTTCCAAATATTTACATTATTTTTTATTTAAAGTATCAATTGACCAAACAAATGCTTGAAATATATAGTCCTCCAAAAATCAAGAACTGCTCTTATAAAATTGCTCTAAATTTTAATATTAAAATTGTTGCCTTGGAATTTTTGATTTTTTTTTATTTTTTTTTTAATTTTTGTAGGTTTTAGGAGTAATTAGATAGTGAATGTAAGTAGCTGTATTATATCCTTTACCCTTTAGCATAGTAGTTACACATATACCCAACCCTATTACCCCAATTCCATATCTATTCTCCTAAATTCCAGTAAAATATTTAGGTTTTTTTCAAGGTAGGCCTTCATTCTGTTTAAGAACATTTGCACCCTGGCCTGGACAACCAGATATCACCTAGTCAAAGCAACCTTCAAGCCCAGAACTGACAGTCTTCACAGTGCTGTGAAGAAGATGAGGAAAAGAGGGTGCCAAAACACCCCCAGACTCAGTTCCCGAGGGGCAGGCTGGGGGGTGGAATGGGGCAAAGACCAGGGGATGGATGAACGGGAATTGCCTAGACATCATTATAAAATTATAATGCCTAGGTCAGGGGGTGTGTGCATGGTTTTGTATTTCCCAGAGCCTGAGAGGCTTAATTAAAACCTTCCCTTACCTCCTATCTAAATTGCCCTGGATTTTTTTTCCTCCTGAATCTTTTAGGCAACAAAATAAAAATTCCGGATAAAGCAGTTTTTAAATGAAGTTAAAATTAGAATTTTTTTCTATTAACTTTATATACGAAGAGGAAAATATTCATGTTATGCATTAAATTAAATAAATATATTTTAAATACAGATCATATTATTTATTAATCAAGTTGATATATATCTATATATAAATATTGTAAATGTAATTCTGAGAAGACTCACAAATTTCCCATGAATACTCTGAAAACAGTAATCACTTTATTCCTCCACAGTTATAAAGAAACTATGTTGTCTTTCCAGGTTCCCAGCTATCAGAGCATATGAATGCCTTACAATGTTTAATGATTTTAATTTCAAAACACTGATACAGAAAGAAAATGCTATGCTTTTTTTACAGAGGAGTAAGAAAAAATAGGGCAGAGCACCTTTAGAAGAGTGGTATGGCTTTGTCCCAGCCACACTGGGAATCCATAAAGTAGCCTTCCATCCTTTATAATCACTGTGAGTGATCACTGGACCACATTTTGTCTCCATCTCTTTGCTTAATGACCACAGCTTTTCTAGACCCAGGCTCTCTCTGAGGTGAGGATGAACCCCAGAATGTATCGGCATTGCCAGCCTTCT
Organism: Neopelma chrysocephalum; assembly: GCF_003984885.1. NCBI lineage: Eukaryota > Metazoa > Chordata > Aves > Passeriformes > Pipridae > Neopelma > Neopelma chrysocephalum. The sequence goes on along the minus strand of NW_020897694.1, from coordinate 3,704,967 downwards.
CAGGAGATAACCCCAGTTAGAAGTCAGGCTAAGCACCACCAAAGAGGAATCCACTTTGATAGGTACATAAGGCAATACTTTTGCAGTGCTTGACTAATTTACAGCAGGGTCTAGCCCACAATATTAATTTCTCACTTCCAAAAGAATGAAGAGGGCAGTAAATCTTTCAATGAAACTGGAAAAAGTGCAGCTCTGTTCTACATAAATGTGTGAAGTAGACTTTCAAAGGTTATCCCTGAATCACAGCCTTATATAAAATCAGCCTGCCACCATGTTAGCATCATATGGTAACACTTTAAACACTTTATTTAAGCATTTCATTTAGGAAACAATTACTGTAAGGTTTTGTCTAATATAATTAATAGGTCAAGAAGCACTTATTAAGTCTTTAGGCATTAATTAACATTTAAAATTATCACACATGACACATTAATTAGATATCAATCACTTATTAGAGCGACTGACATTTAATAAGCATTTTAATTTATAACAAACTCTCCTGCTATACACATCTTTCCAAACTATAAGTACATGCCAGTGGTTTAGCATGTTAAGACTTATTTTGTCTTTATAATTATCATGTACATAGAAAACTCATTTTCTCTGTATATAATTTAGTGATAAATATATATCAGTATCTTTTCAGTTCACTAATAAATGTCATAAATTTAATAAAATGCATAAACCGCATAATAAAATAATTTTAAAAACATTATTGAAATTAACAGTATTTTTGTCCTCTTTCTAAGTCAGATTTGAATTTAAATTCTCTTCTGATTCTACTGTCCTGTCCTGAGGAAAGAAATACAAATGTCTAAGTGTTAATTGCTGACCTCTGTCACCCCTTAATTATGCATTCTTGTATCTACTTTGATACTTTCCTTGCATAGCTGCCTGCTTTTTTGAAGATCTTGCCACTAGACACTTCACAGATACAATCTCTCTCTTGACCTAACTGCACTTACTATCAGTCAATTTTTATAATACTAAGTGGGTATTTGGGATGACATATAAAAACCCTACAGGGTGCCCAAACTTTACATATTGGCAGTTTGACAAGAACCAGAGAGCTATGTTTCTTCAGCACATACTTTTGCATATATTTTCCCGGTAATATATTCACTAACCCATGCGATTCTCATATATTTGCAACTTTGCTGAACAAATAGAAATCCAAATAGAAATCACCTGTTTTTCACAGATGTTTCTTGTTTGAGGCACACCTATGTGTGAGTTATGGTGGAATTTTAGAGTGTGCAAATATGGACAATTTCCTAGCTTACTCTGTACATGTGGTTGAAACCTTCTTCTTTCTGGAAAAGAAAAGTAGTATGGCAGTAACCTGTAGCAGGGGGACATGGGGTGCTTTAAACATGCACTTCCATGAGTTGACAGCATCCTCGTTTATCTGGTTGCCTCTATTCTGCTCAGTGAACAGCAGCAGCTTATAGTACTTTACAGTGCTAACCATGAGAAGCTACAGCCAGAGCCACAGAAGAATGTGAGTGTGAGTCAACTGTATGAGTTGCACCTGCAATGCTTGAGACTTCACAGATCTGTAGTACACCTGTGAAGGCTTAGTTGGGCTAGCAGAAATGACAGCTAGGAGTAAAAGCAAACTCTCCAGATGTTCTGGGAATATATATGCAAGTAACCATACTGTCATCTTTCATTACGGCTGTTAGCCGGATTAAGATACCAAATGTAGGATAGCATGCTATATCTTCACCTTTTTCTTGAACTTTTAACCAAGTCTAAAGGTAATTAACTGGCTTCATACGAGTACTACACAGTTGTCGTGAGAGTAGGAATCAACCAAGTTGGAAAAGACCTCTGAGATCATCAAGTCCAACCCTTGATCCAACACCACTGTGCTTACTAGACCATGGTACTAAGTGTCACATCCAGTCTCATCTTAAAAACCTCCAGTGACAGTGAATCCACCACCTCCCTGGGCAGCCCATTCCAATGTCTGATTACTCTCTCTGTAAAAAATTTCTTCCTAATATCCATCCTAAACCTCCCCTGACAGAGCTTAAGTCTGTGCCCTCTTGTCCTACTGCTGGTTGTCTGGGAGAAGAGATGCCCACCTGGCTACAACCTCCTTTCAGGTAGTTTTAGAGAGTGATGAGGTCTCCCCTGAGCCTCCTCTTCTCCAGGCTAAACAACCCCAGCTCCCTCAACCTCTCCTCATAGTAATTGTGTTCTAGTCCCTTCCCCAGTCTTGTTGCTCTTCTCTGGACCTGTTGCAGCACCTCAAGGTCTTTCCTGAACTGAGGGGCCCAGAACTGGAGAGATTAATAAGGAGTGAATACACTAATTCCCTTTTTTTTCAGGTCGAAAAGAAAAAGGCAGTTCACTTGAAGGCTAGATTGTAAGAAGACCTTGCAGCACTGACTCTCACAACACATACTTGGGGATCTAAAGTAAACTAGTTTCTTAGAATCTCACAGTAGCTTACAGAGAATGATGTGCATCACCAATGACTAGTTCAAAGCAGAAACAAAACTCATTTCTTAAGTACAATCCATAGCCCTTAGTTAAATACCTTGACTTGTTATACAATACATGAGGAGGATTAAATGGGATTCAGAATAGAAAGCATGCTGTGCAAGATTAATATAATAGAGAAGGTCAAGACTTAAATCCTGCACTTACGACAGGCCACATTTACAACTCAGAAACCTCTTCTGCACTAGTGCAGTGTGTCCCTCCTTTCAAAATAACGGGCACCTGTTTCTTTTAAAACAGAGGTCAGGGGATGGTGTTCCTACTATTTGAATGGGATTTAGACTGAACGAATTCAAATCCAAGTAACTATGTGGCTGTGAGATGCTGAGGAATCTTTACATTTTGTCACTGTGCTACTTGGCAGAAACAAATGCAGAAATCATTGGGCTAGAGAGAAAAGTGAATACCAGTGACTACATTCATCTCCTGAAGGACAGGACACCTACATCTTGACCTCATCCCCAAGGACTGTTGCAATGCTATATAAATCAAAATGAAGTCATATGAATGAAGTCATAAGGCCTAGCAGCTAAGATCAAAACTAATCTTTTAAAATTTTAAACCCCACTGAAATGTGTCTTGGAATGCTTGCTCTTTTCACTGCCATGCATCTGCTTGGCAGAACTCATTGCCTTTTGACATCGGGAGATCCTTATTTTCTTCTTTTCTGAGCCTACGTTTAGGACTGATTTGTTTTCATTGACTTTTAACTGACATTAGCTAATTATTAACTCTGCAGGATAGATTAAATTTTAATTTTAATGTCATTGTAAAACACCATGAGCTGCCTCAGCATGATAAGATGCTATAAAAGTTTAAACTGTTGTTATAAGTTAGCCACCTGTTCAAAACATTAAAAATCTATGCATTTAAATTAATCACACTGCACTGGATGCCCCATCAAGGCTAATGTTGATAAATTATACTCTTAGCTCTAGTTGATATAGAGACATTATTCTCCAGAATGGTAATATATTGGACTTTATTTTATAGAGTTTTAGTGGGGATTGCAGTGTCATTTTATGAAATCCTTATTACACTCCAATGCGTATTTTCCAATCTGCTAAGTTGCTCAGAGATTATCTGACTAAAGAGTACCTTTGAGGTTCTATCTGGTGTGTGAGACATGTGCTAGAGATGTACTGTTCCAAAGAAGTACTGTGGAATGGTAGAAAGGCCTATCTTCCTACAGTTCTTGCCATCTCTGGGCCAAATCAGAACTGGATAAGATGACATAGAGAAAAAAAACCCTATACCTTTCTATCTCAGAAGGCAACATGAATCCGCAGGCTGAAGCAAATGAGATTTTTGTCCTAGCTATGGTATATAGATATCCACTTATTCTGGATTTTCTACCTATAAGATAGAGCTAATATTTTTCCCATGCCTATTTTGTCTCTTCACGTGGTAAGTTTACTTGTGTAAGTACTATTTCTTATTGAAAGCAAGAGGGCTCTTTCTCTATAACAAATATAAATATATATATAATATAAATAAAGGAAGGCAGCACATTGAGGCTGCATATCTGAGTAGACCTAGTTCTGCACTCAGGGATCTGACTTTACAACCTCTTGTTCTTCTTGTGCTCAGAAAAGGTTTATAAGTAAGCCAAAAGGCATGGACTTCATAATTTTATTATAACTGAAACAATCTTCAGCAGCCCTGCAGCTGAATAACCTCTTCAGCTTATTCACTATTTTCATTTAGAAGAATATAAATTCTTTCTAACGCCACACAAAAAAAGCTACATTGTCTGAGATAGGTGACAGCAGACTCTTCAGTTTCCCTTGTAATATGTTCCTGCTGATTCCTGGACTAGGAATTCAGTGAAAGACTCCTGAAAGAGATTAATTTTTAACTTTGTTGTTGAGGAGGGCAAAAATGTTAAAGAGGATTTAGCCGAATGCATGAGGCTTTGCATGGGTTTACCACCTGTACCGATCCAGGACTGTGCTTCCTGCTCACAGTGTCTGGCATAGGATACTAAGAATCTCTGCCCTGAGAGTGATGGCTAGTATCAGTGTAGCTGTTAGATGACAGAGGAACAGGCACAAAATGCTGTGCAGCTGATATCAAGCTTACTCTGGAGCGTACCCCTGGTGCCCACAGGATGTATCCCTATGCCCTGCATCTCCAAAGGATCCGTGTGTTGCTCCTGCAAACACAACATGCAATTACTATTTTTATGAATTTTCAGTTCAAAGTATTTAAAATTAGATGAAGTCTATTGATACATCTTTCTGCCTCTGAATGCTGCTGTAATGTTTTAAGATATGTGACTATACGGTGCATGTCAGGAGATGTTCTATGAGTTTTTCGAGTGTTAGAAAGAGTATGTTGTATTTTTGTCATAGGTGTGGTACCTGAGCCATGTCCTAGAACATGGCAAAGAAGAGAAAAAATCAAGGAAAAAAAGAAAATCAAATTCTAGTGTCCATGCTTTGTCTCTGGGACTCTTAATCATCAAAATAATACTTTCCTAATTCTAACCAAAAATCAGTTAAGTTAAGCTTGTAGATGATTTAGACAATATCTAGATTACAGGGCGAGGGGGGAGTGGAAATCCTTAATATTGAAACACGCTATCTTCCTCGTACAGACAAGTCCTTTGAAGCTTTGAAAAACTTAAAGGTATCTTTCTTTAGAACTGTAATTGTTGTTTGCCTCTTTCTGTTTGGAATTTCTTCAGTAAGGTAGTAATGAAAAGCTAAATTCTGTTTGGTATTTTTTTCACAGATGCGTATGGAGTATTTTTGTCCTAACTTTTCTTTACAAAATAATTTTGTGTAAGCTATAAGAAATACCACATAAAGGGGATTATGGAGAGCTGACATACTGTGTCATCTGTTATTTCTGACAAATGTAAATGCAAGAATAAAATCCTTGGTAGAAAATAAGAACATATGAGTCAGGGTTGAGTGAAAGGACATCGAAGACTCTGGTTCCCAGTGCTTTTTCTTTACCTCTGTTGTTTTTCTTTGATTTATCTGCATAGAGTATTTCTTATTCTGAGTTTTCCTTGGTTGTAAATTTACCTTCTCTTTTAAAAAAGAAATACAGATCATCAGCAGCTGTGAAATATCTGCTTGTATAGAAAATAAATATTAAGCTGTTGAGGGTGGTTTCTGTTAAAGGAAAATATATTCTACAGCTCGAGAGAGGTGAGGCAGACAAACCATGTCCCCAGGTCTGACCGGCAGTGAGGCTGCAGATGTGTTCTCAGGAGCCATGCACACCAAGTGCACACATACACCGTGTATATCCATTTATACGTAGATAGCCACACAGATCAGACACACACACACCAGCCACAAAAACACAGGCAGCACCAATGAGCTCATCCTGCTTCCCTCTCTGGCAGAGCAGGTTGGAGGTTCACTGGTGAGAATATATACATATATACGTACAGTGTGGGTCTTTCCAGCAGCTGAGCTCAGGCACTTTGTCCAGTAGATGTTCCTGGATCCCAGTTTCAACAGCTACTGGCATCTGGATGTTCAAGCTCCCAAGGCTGCAGTCCCACTCCTGTTGCTGATAGAAACTGTTGCACAAATACACACAGTTGGTGAGGACTTCCCTGCTTCCCATAGTTAATCTCTCTGTGCTCCCATCCACAGACACACATGCTGGCCCTCAGAGACCCATCCAACCCATCCATCCACTTCTTCCCAGCCACCTTGGCTTGACCATTGCTAGTGATGCCATGGTCCTGCACTGGCTCCACTTGTTGCACCACAGACATATCTAACTCCAGCTGCTGCATGCATACCACCACACACCCCCTTCCTCCTTCCCCATGCCCAGATACACAGATTGAGTAGAGAATTCTCACAAAAGAATTAGAAAGGAATTAAATAAGATAGGATGAAGTGCAGTGGTCATGTGGAGGACATAGCCAGGCAAACAAACAGCCCTTCCCTTTATTCTCTATTTCTCACACCTCTTCCTCCCAAAATCATGTAAATCCCTCCCTTTTGTCTCTCCCCATCCTTTTCCTCCTCTAAATACCCCATAATAAGTCCCGTGCCTTGCTGAATTGCTCTTCCCCTCCAGGGAAACTTCTAGGTTTCACACCCCTAAGCAATTACCCCATTAGTCTGAATGGTTATCAAAAGACCTGCTCCCATTTAATTTTGTATCAAAAATAGTGCAGCCAGAAGGACTAGAGAAGTGATTGTCCCTCAGTATTCAGCACTGGTGAGGCCACTCCTTGAGTACTGTGTTCAGTTTTGGGCCACTCACTTCAAGAAAGACATTGAGGTGCTGGAACATGTCCACACAAGAGTAACAGATCTGGTGGAGGATCTAGAGAGTGAGTCTTATGAGGAGCAGCTGAGGGAGCTAGGGTTGTTTAGACTGGAGAAAAGGAAACTCAGGGGCCCTCTACAACTACCTAAAGGATGTTGTGGCAAGGTGAAGGTCAGTATCTTCTCCCTTGACGAGAAGACATAGCCTCAAACTGCACCAAGGGAGGTTCATCACTGAAAGGGATGTTAAGTATTGGAACAGACTGCCCAGGAAAGTGACTGAGTCACCGTCCCTGGAGGTTCACGAAATGACTGGACGTGACACTTAATGCCATGGTTTAATTGACAAGGTGATGATTGGTCAAAGGTTGGATTTGATGATCTTGGAGGTCTTTTCCAACATAAATGATTCTGTGATTCCATGATTTCCAATAACTCCTCATGATGGATTCCATGTATGCAAAATGGGGTTGAGGTTCTCCTGGGACAGCCCTGACAGGGACCTGTGTGGAGTGTTTGTTCCTCAGAAATCCCTAGTTTGGGTTCCAACTTGCCCTTGTGCATCACAGTGCTTCTCTGATTTCTGCAGATGGCCTTTGATGAGCTGTGAGACACCTTGGAGTAGGACAGCAAGGTATTATTTGGGGTCCACTGCCTGCCATTGTGTTTCTGAGCTCCTTTGTGTTTAGGCAGATGATTTTTGTCACATAACCTAACAGATTTAGACTTCAATGCTTGTTGGTGACCCTATAATCCCAACTTTCAAAATTTCATTTGCTTTAATCAAGCAGCTTCAGTCTCACTATTTAGTGGGGAACAAGTGGTTTACTCATTTTCTGGAAAAAAAAGGCATTAATGTCTTGCCTAGCTATGAGAAAACCTTCAAAGTGGTGGCTAGAATTAATTTAATTTTTATAACTACACATTCAGAATGCGTAGTTTTTATCTTTTCAGTATCCAAGTATCATGCTGTCTGAGTATTCTTAAATATAATTTTCTTGTCTGAGGTAATTTATGCCCAAGAACTTTTGCAGAGGTGATAAGAAATGGCTACTTTCACCTTCCAGCAATGTATCAAATGCAGCAGCCTGCTCTGTGCTCACCAAATGTACACCTTGAGTTCAGGTGGGTACCGAATGCATATCTCTGATACCTGAGTGAGGTGAATATTCTCCCTTTGCACCTGTGGGACCCAGTAGAAATATTTATCTCCATTCAGACTAAGGAAACATCAACATCTGTAAAAGAATTGACTCTATGCTTGCCAAACCTTTGGGCAAAAAGTAACTCTATGTATGCACACACTTCCCATTTACTTTTCAGAAAATGTTTCACCTAGTCTACAAGCAGCAGAACTTCAGTCTTATTGGCATCTGGGCTTTTCTGTTAGGTATGTTTGTACTATTCCTTAATGATTACATTTTGTGGTAATTTCTTTTCACTTTGACAGACATAGCCTTGGTCCTCTATGTGGTATACCCATTATCACTCAGACTTTCATAAGGTAGAAAGCAGAGAAAAAATACACTGAGAAATTTAGAAAAAATAATGATTAGGCAATATCCATCTAAACAAGAGTTTGGGATGAGTAAAATCTTATATGTTTCCTAATTGCATTCTCAGAACAATCTGTGCAGAAATGAAAACCTGAAAATAACTATATGTTATTCAGTAAACTTTGGAAGAACTTTTAGAAAACGATCCATAGAGAATGCAAAAAAATTCTAGTATGTCTGTAATGCTAGATGAAATCCTTCTCTTATCTGGGTGGCTTGCTGTCTGCTGTTTTGCAGCAGCACAGAAAAAAAAAATGAACTTGCATTATCAAAGGGCAGTAGAAAGTTTAAAACTCTTACTTAAAGTATAGAGAATGAAGTTTATAATGTATACTAAAATATAGAGAATGAAAAACTGTTCTTTAGTAAAACTGTGACTCTATAAAGGATAATGGTTTTTTTTATTTTTGATAGATCATAAATCCTCTGGATAACATTAAAACTGTATAAAATTCAACTAGGAAAAAACCCTGTTTCAAGGGTCATCTATTCTGTAGTTCATTTAACCTGTTCTTTAAAAAAAGTCTGCTTAATTAAGAATTCCCAAAGTGAATGATTTCTTACCCGAATTTAGGGGTTTACAATGTAGATTTCTGGATCCAGTTTAAGTGTTTAAGTTCTTATTAAGTCTCAAGTGAGCTAACTTATTAAGCCTAGAGAGTCGTTCATCTCACCTTACACTTTACTTCTGTATATACTCAATATAAATGCAGCCTGAGTTCAGTTCAAATGCCACATGTAGGTATAGCCTATAATGTTATAACCTATATTCCTGGGGGCCTGGCAAATATGGCACGGTACTTACAGGGAAGGTATGTTTGTAATGAAAGAGCCAAAGGTTTCTTGCAAAGGTATCCGAAGGTACTTTTTAGCATCCAAAAGTGCACTAGACACCTCTGCTTAGGCAACTTTAAAATATTGTCTCCTTTAAGCCTTGGGTGAAATCCATCTGAGTGGATCTAGTACACAGGTTATTACCATGCTGTGTGCTCTGTCTTGATATGTACTAAATCCCTTTTCCTCTACAGTTAAAGAAATAAAATTGTAAATGAGTTACATGAAATAAACTTTTTTTGCTCTATTCAGCACTGATAAGGGCCTCAGCCAGACTACTCTTTCCAGTTTCAGGGAAGATAGTTTAAGGATAAAGGAAAACAGAAGAGAGCCCAGTGGACAGCCACAAGAATGCTACAGTCCATTTATATAAAAGGAAAGTTTTGTAAAAACTTTTTGTAATAAAAGAAGTGAACAGAAATACATAAAAGTAGCCTCTCACTAAAGATTTTTTTTTCCCATAGTCTCCATTATGCTTCATGGTCAATGGAACAGATAAATTGGCTTAATTTTTAGTGAAGAAGTTTTAAATTAGAATTTAGTACTTTTGAAATGGTAAGATTTTGTGCACAAAAATGGCCTTCCAAGGAAGATAATGGGATCTCTTTCACTGGGCATTTTACAGTATAGCACCAAAAAACCCCTTAATAGATATTTGAGGTGTGTTTGACTCTTGCCAAATACTTCTAATTCAGTTTTTAAAGAAATAATGGGATGAGTGTTTGAGGTCCTTAGAATCCATGTTTCTGTAGTCTGGTAAATTATTACTTAGCTTTAGAGAGTTTGAATCTAGGTTCCCAGGTTAATCTGGGTTCATCTGCTAGGATGTCAGTGTATTAAAGAGGTGAACAGTAAGATCCTGACCTGAGACAGGGCTGGATTGTGTCCTGAGTGTGTATCAAGCCTCAGAAAATGAAAGTACTCTATATGCAGATGATACAGCTACAGCTTATATCTCTCTGTTGATTTCAAGGGATCCCAGACAATTTAGCTTAGCCTATTTCTGAAGGTGATGTGAACCCTACATTTTCTGAGTTTAGGACCTTTCACAGATCAACATACTTGAAAAAATCTTTCTTTGGGAAGCTGGATAAATACACTAATTTTCAAAAATAACCAAGGACATACTTTATGGCCATAGGTCACTTTTTAAGAACACTGGCAGGCAGACTCAGAGGAAATTTTTTCAAAGAAAACAAATGATGTGAAATTTCTTAATTTGAGAATGTTTATAAAATTTAGGATGTATGAATTCATGATAGAAAACTCAATGTAATTTTTTCATAATGCATGCACGTTCTTGTTATAATACTGTCTTGAGTTGACCTTAGATGTTAGACAGTGCATAATGAATGCTTAAATGCTATTATATTCTATTTTCAACATTTGAAAATGCTATTTATAGACTATCTCCATTTAGCTTTCTAGAATTGTTACCTTTAAATTATTATTTTTTTTAATGAAATCTAATAAGGTGTGGATTTTAAGTATTTAATATAGATTAAACTATATTAAATTCAATAAAAATCCACAGAGTTAATTGAACAATTACAATAATTTAACTAATCTGTGTCTGATAATATGCACACTTCACATAGAGATAGTCAGACATGAATTTTAAGTGGGACTACCTCATTTCTTTTTCAAATGCAGCTTTCAAACAATACTTGCAATTGAGGTTTTTCTACCATATTTTCTCTGTAAGTATAGCCAATATTTTGAATGTACAGATTACTTCAAGAATCATTAATCATGCCTACAGTTATCTAGATATCTCATAAACTGAAGCTAAGCTTTAAAAACCCATGTAGCCTTGGCTTCCAGGAATTCCTGTCAAAGAGACAAAGGGAAAACTATTTCTTCTTCTGAATAGTAGAGGTAATTATTGAGTCAGTTTTTCTAATGCCCTGGCACAGTGTCTCAGACAATAATACCTGGAAACAATGTAGTAACTCTCTGGAATGTTCATGAAGATATCTCAGAGCCAGAGGAAAACTATTAAAATAAAACCATAATTTTCTTTATCTTCCTTTGGATTATGGAAGAAATAACAAACAAATGTTCAGTGTATCCAAGATACATGCTAGTTGGCTTTATCACAAAAGAGAAACAATTTCTGTCTTTAGAACAAACAAACCAAAAGCCGACTTATAAGGGTGACCGTCCAGTTCCCTCAACTGCACACGTAACATAAGACTAAGATTAGAAATTAATTTACTGCTACAATTAATTGAGTCATGTAATGCAATATATTCTCAACTGTTGCTACCATTAGGTATATTCATACAGACAGTGGCCATTCCAGAGAAGCATTGTACGTTGCTCTAAATAAAATCTATGCAAGATATCTGTTGCACCTGCTGAAGTCTTAGCAGTTGAGTAATAGACCTAAAATGGTAGTTAATTTTATATTTATATGCTTTTCCATGCAAAATTTCATGAACAGCTGCACTTCTGGTTAAGAAATTTTGTCAACAGATCTTGAACCCAAGGAGAGAATGCCAAAAGAAAATTTATGGCAGGTGAAACATAGATTAGATTAGTTCAGTATTAAAGATATGGAACATAAATTAAATTCTGCAGCTTCAGGATTAAAGGAATGTATAACTAAGAGGGTCCTTTACTGAATATTTCATCCTTTAGTGTACATAACTATCTCTGATTTTACTTTAGAGGAAGATTGCCATAAGTTGCAAAGAAGAAATGTTAACCAAAGAAAGACTGTGGCATTCTAGACTATTTTAGTATTCTGAAATATTGTGTATACCTGGCTACCGGGTTTTTTTTTTGAGTTCAGACAGGTCAATTACAGCTTTACACTTGTTGCTTTAGAGCAACAAGGAGTATAAGCTATCAGAGTGTTCTAGATGTGTTTGTCCTCAAGACACTGACTACAGAATCATGGTATTCCATTTAAATCTGATAGTTTAAAATCCATAAATCTGGCTCAGAATACTGCATATGTAGGAAAGATGAACAGGTGGAGGAGTGTAACATTTCTGACCTATGATTCTCTAGTGTTTTTGCTGATAATGCAGTGAGGTTCCTTCAGAATGAGTAGGTCAAGAGAATATTAATATATATATTTGGATGACTCTTTGCTTCATGACCAGTTAGTGTCAAATAATGGAACATAGCAAAATAACACTAGCAGAGATGCTTTATCTCTAAATACACAGACAGAAGTAAAAAGGTGATACCTGTAAAGGTTTTACGGTCAAACATCACTCTTACAAAAATAATTCTTACATAAAAAGAGGCAAATATAAATCCTAAGTCTTACCGATATCTTACTGATAGGTTTCGGTTCTATGTGAGTTTCTCCCTGGACCTCTGCTGCCAAAATAGAAATACACAGAAGAAAAAGTACTATGCAAATGCAAATGAATAGTTAATAGGATTCTGAGTGTCCAAGAGCATCCACAAGAAAAAAAAAAAGATTTTTTTTTTCAGCAGTTAACATTTTTATTTAGAAGTTTTTTCCTTCCTTTGTCTCTAAACATCAATATACTGTACCAATTATTTTAAAAGCTGTTTCCCAGTATTTTCATTGCTATTTACTAACAAAGGTTACAATTTGGATTTCTCCTGTCCTTATTTTCTTCAGAGGAAGTAATGTCAAATAACAGTTTAATGAGTATCCTGCTATCTGAGACCTTTGCCTAACCCAGGAGCTGTGCAAAACCAATTAGAAATGTACATTTGCAAATTGGGTGCATACAAGCATGACCAGCTCCTCCTCCCCCTTCCTTCCCCACCCCACAAAATAGGAGTTGATTGCAACTAAACTCACTTTGAAAACACAGTTTGAGGAGGTTTTTTTATGATATAAATCTTGTTAAAGTCTTAATATCTAAAATATTTTTTTCTTTGAGAACCCGTGTCCTAATTCAGATGCATACACAGATGTATTCATTCCTTAAAGCATATACACTTTAAATGTTCAAACAGATGATCATAGGGAATTACTTATATGATTGTTTGTTCTTGTTTTGTTGTTTAGTTTAGTTTGGGCATTTATACATTCATTTATTTATTCACATGAAGCCTTCTGTGAAGCAATTGAAAAGATAGAATTTTTCTTTTCTTGAGTGCCAGCCAGGCACATAGGGTGTTCAGTTTTCCACACATAAAAGTTCCACTTGAAATGCCCATACCTATTCTGTTTAACATTCAGATGCCACTACAAAAGAGTATGTGTCCTCTGTGTATGTCTGTAACACATATGCAGATGTGCTGTGTCTTAACTCTGGACTCGCAGGTCGCCTCCACACGCTGCTTCCTCACCCTCTACAGTGGGATGGAGGAGACAATCAGAAGGATGAAAGCGAGAAGACTTGTGGGTTGGGATAAAACCAGTTTAATAGGTAAACCAAAAGCCGTGCATACAAGCAATGCAAAACAAGGGATTCATTCACCACTTTCCGCAGGCAGGGAGATGTTCAGATATTCCCAGGAAAGTAGAGCTCCATCACATGTAAAGATGACTTGGGAAGACAAAGGCCATCACTCCCAACATCTCCCCTTCATTCCTCAGTTTTGTATACTAATAATGATGCCATGTGGTATAGAATATCTCTTTGGTCAGCTGTCCTGACTATGCCTCCTCACAACTCCTTGTGTATCCCCATCCCCCTTGCTGGAGTGGAAATGTGAGAAACAAGGAATTGACATTGTGTAAGGACGGTTCACCAATAGCTAAAACATCCCTCTGTTATCAATACTGTTTTCATTACAAATACAGAGCATAGCACCACAGAATAAAATAAACTCTGTCCCACCCAAAATTAGTACAAGATGTCAAGTATAAGTATCTAAAATGGCAAGAGATCACTATGGGTAGTCAAATGAATGAAATGCATATCCATCTAAAAAGATAGGCTAATAAAACAGGATACTGTAGTGTGAGCAAAAAAAAAAATGAAATTTCAACTAGCTTTAACAGTAAAAATATACTTTATGAGAGGGATGTCTAGCAAAAGGATGGGCTTCTCCTCCCTTCAGTATCCTTTCTTTAGTGTAAAATACTATATAATCTTTTACGCTATAGTATCTCACTTCTCAGCATGTATAACCTGCAGCTGTTCATAACATTGATACTTTACACTGCTTTTTAAAGAGAGAATGAAAGAGAATTAAGCCAGGGCAAAGCATTTTGTAAAATCCAAATGGTGCCACTGTTTTGCAAAGACATTCCTCCAGAATAAGTTTAGGGATTTTCATATGAATGGTCCAAATCTGAATGTTTCAGATTGTGATCTAAACCAAATAATCCATCACCAGGCTGACCTTGAATTCTCAGGAGTCACAGATAAGAGCTATTTTTTAATAATACTAACAACTCCTTCTTTAAGGAGAGGAGGGGTGCAGGGCAGGGGCGGGGGTGATTAAAACAACAAGAAAATACACACCTCAGAAGAGTTAGTCTCCTTTCAGACTATAATCTACAAGCACACTCTTTTTGCCATCCTGCAGTTCAGGAGTAACAGAGGACGTGGAAGCTAAATTTGCACTTGAAAGTGCAACTATTGAAACTGATTGCTCTCTATTTTGTGAGAAAAAAAAAAGTCTTGGCAGTTTCTTAGTTCTTCACAACATGAAGCTAAAGGTCAATATTAGTAATAGTGAGGCAGCTAATACTGCTAAGTGCTAGTAAGTGGCCATAATGCACTTCAGTACACATAAAATAAACTCATGCGTTGTATACAGGTATAATCAGCAGGTCCATTAAGCGGCATATTAAATATAAGCCATAAAACAAACAGAAGAACTTTTTAATGATGTAAAACAACAATCAAATATTTAGGTCAAAATCATTGCCCATGTAATAAGACAAAGCGTCCTTTTTAATCAAAATTCTTTTCCTTGTCATCTGTTCTCCTGGGCAGAATCCTTCCCTCTTACAGGCTTCTCCTGCAAAAGATGTGACTTTTTCCCCAATCTTACTTCTTTTTTTTTTTTTAGAATTGTTTCCAAGAATTTCTCTCCAAAAGGACACTATTTTCTTTCAAAGAAGTAGTAAAAGTTTGGTTGACCTGAACACTTTTCCTACCTTTCAGAATACATCTCAGGTTCAATATCAAGAAAACGTTCAATCTAGATCTGATAATGAGTGGGGATTTTTTTTTTTCAACAATACTAATTTTTTTTTTAGCAGTAAACTCCAGGCTATCCTCAGGATTGGAAAATTTAGGCTGTTTTGCTCTCCTGCTTTAATAATGAGACATCATTTGTTCACACTTCTACTTACCCAAGAACACTTGTCCAAGTGTCTGCATCACTAGTTTTTCCTTATTCTTGCTAATGATGTTATTTCCAAGTTACCTCACATCTGTTATTGTGTTACAGTGGAAGTTTTTAAACAACAAAACAAACAAAAAAAAAGTGCTCATGCACCTAAAGGAATATGCCTGTTATTTCTCAGGTTCACTATATCAGCATAGTCTTGCAGGTTTCATTATTTAATGTCATGTTCAAGGCAGTGAAAAAATGCTACTCTCTAAGCTGCCCACCTGCCTCGCTGCAGATCCAGTTGGGTACGTAACTTACATCTACACAATAGCTCTTCATTTCAGACTGTCCTAGAATAGTGAATATTTATGACAACTTTTAAGCCGATAAAAGTATTAAGTGCTTTTAGTACTTTGAGGAGAATTGTCTGGGATGCCAAATATATAGGCAATGTCAGAAGGACTGAATAGCTTGTGCTATATCTCTGGTTATCTATTTCAGAAGTTAGCCTATCTCTTTTCTTTCTGGTTACCAATTACAGTAATCACTTAAAATTATAAGAACAGCTGCATAACGTCTTGCATCCCATTTTCAACCATGGTCATAAGCAGATAACTAAAGAAGAATAAAATCAATGCAAACAGTTCCTCCTAATGCTCTCACACACCCCCACTAACTCTTAACATTTAAGGGGTTTCAGAAGTGGGCCATTATTTCTATGGATGCATGTATATTACAGCTTTAGCTTGTGTGCTATTTTAGAAAACATTCAGGTCACCTTCATTTACTGCACTTTGATTTGCCTCTACAAATTCCTTGAGGTATCTAAGGTTTACTGTATATTGTAATCTTCCCAGAAGAGAAAATATATACAGTTATTGAACCTACAGTGCTCTGAGCATGTCAGGGAGCCACAGACATGTTTCAATAGCAATCACACAGCCTTCTGTGTCTGCATGCACAAGGAGGTTCAGAAAGAAACCTTGTTTTGCTGTTGCTGACGGCTCTAAGGTCACAATAAGCCTTGTCTTCTTAGGCCTGTGATATGGAGCCTAAAAACAACTCTTTATGTTAATGGCAAACAAATATTAATTGTATATGTGAATGGCATCTGAAATTTCAAAGCTAATGTAAATCCCAAATGATCACTTCACACAGAAGGTGGAATTCTCATCTTTATGAAATCAGAACTATTTAGCAATCATATGACGTGTTTATAAGAAATTATTTATCAGTAATGATAAAAACGTAAGCCCAGAATACTCAAATTCAAAGGGCAACAGTTTATAACCTATAACTTTACTCAGGTACTTAAATAATTGTAGGCCCCAGACATTAAAAAAGATGACATGAGTTATTATTGATAGTAAGCAGTATCAATGTTTTCAATTGACTTCAAGTGATTCTCAACAAAATATAAAATACAAAGCTAAACTATTTTTGAGAGCTAATATATCTTTAGAGAATGAAAAATCCTCTCTCACACTTTTTCTTAAAGTGAGGTCACAAAGTCTATATCACAGATTTATTTTCATGTAAAAAACCTAAATATTTCTATTCCAACTAATTGTTCAGAACATAAGCAGGAAAACAGTTTATTGTTATCATTATTTTTATTATTATTGTTATTATGATTATATCCTGATTATTTAGATGGATACCTTTGATGTCTTTGATTCTTATTCAAAACCAACGGAAACATTATTTACAAAATAATTTTCTGTACATTATAAACTTTATTAATAAATGGATTTGCTACAAACAAACTTTAAGAAATATATCAGATGTTTATAATGAAATATTGTGTCAATTCTACTAAAAGAAGTAGTAAAATTGACGAGTCTGATAATTTTGTTTGCTTGTTTTGTCTATAAAAAGCATGAAGGACCGCAGCTAGATTAGTAGGTGCTATAACTGGAAGTGGAAACAGATTGGATTGTATCCCAGGTTCACACATTAGGAGATGAGAAGGTCAATGGAAACCTATTCTGTAACATAAAAATGAATTCATGGCATGTATTACGGGGAATGAAGACTCAACCCCAGAAGTTAGGAAAGAGCAGAACCTTATGCTGGTCTTATAAGGATCCATAACTTCTCTAGGAATTCAAAGGCTGTGGCTGCTCCCCTGTTTACTCTTTCAGTGTTCAGTGTTGGTTAATGAAAAACTATACATGCCAAGCAGAAACCTAGATAGGATCTTCCTAGCCCAAATGGGAGGTTTTCAATTACTTCAAGTATTTCATAAGGATTTCATTTTTTTATTGCTCAAGCACACCAGTAAGGCTGGTTTCTCTCCTAAGTGGTGCATGAAGTGAAAATCTGGGCCACCACTTCAGCCATTTTATTACAGAGAATGTAATTGATCTCACCTACATTTAAGTTATATATGTTATCTGAGATAGTAATCTATCTGTAGATGAACTAGTAATCCTACTTTTGTACTGACAGACAAAAGGAGCAACTTTGGGACCAAGTTGTTCAGTATAATTTCCTAAAGTGCCTCTTTCCACTGGTTGTAAAAGGATCTTGGGGTGACTAGCTCAGATGCCACTGTCTGTATTTGGTCACATGAGCTCCAAACAACGTAAACCGCAGATTTTCCACCTCTGCAAAAGAAAATTTTGTAGATGTTATGTGGAACTCCACTCAGGACCAGTTACTTTTGGTTTCTGTTTTAAACAATAATGACTAAACAATAATGACTGTTCCTTGAAGAATACTATAAAGCAATACAGATAAATATCCAAAGGGCATAAGGGATATATAACTGGTTTAGATCTGTAAATGATAACCTTCTCAGTATCTCCAGGTTTTACATAAATAAGCTAAGTGTATTTAATACAAGATGATATAAATAATCTGGAAAGACATATATTCATAATAAAAAAGTTTCTGCTGTCCAAAAGGGGGATTATACCATTTAGATCTCTCTTTATATGATTAGTGTTCAAGGATTACATTAGTATTATGTGCAATGTTTTCCGTTTTTTATAATAGAGTTGAAAGGGAAAAGAACTTCTTTACGAAAATCTTGTTTCTGAATACGTGAAACATTTTTGATGAAATTTTTCAGTTAGCTATTTAATATTACAGAGGAAACTTTAGATAAAATGACAGTGATTTTTTATTAGGTGTGAATAGGCACTAGCAAACTATTAGTGTTGGATATCAACCTTTGACTTGTTCCAAAGATATACATGGAAAATAGCCTTGCATTCATAATATTTTCAAAGCCACTGATGAATCCTATGAAGGACGGTCCAACTTCAAATAAAAAGAATAAGACTGATATATAAAAAAATGTACAGAAATTCAAAAATTCTTAGAATTACCTGAAAAGGTTATATTATTTTTAGCTGAGAGTCTAGCTTCTTTGAATTTCACGAGATTTTTTGGATTGCTCATCTCACTGGGGTAACAACATCACATTTTGTATTTACATAAACATACAATGGATATTCCTTTCCCTAACTGAGCTGAAGCAAAATTTTATGTGTAAAAAGGCTCTTTTAGTTTTATTTGTATTCATTACAAACTGCATAAGAAATTCTGACTCTGAAGGCATTCCCAAGTTCTATTAATGAAAAAAAAATAAAAATCACTAATATTCCAACTAAGTTGAGTTTTATTTAAAAAAAAAAATATTTATTAAAATCTTCTTGTTAGTACTGCTATGAGAAAGAGAAAAAAAATTCTTAGAGTCATTTAACAGTTATGACTGATGCTACAGAACCAGAATATTTCTATCAGAAAGATCATCATGGCTTTGATTTATGATTTTCATTTAGATGGTCTCAATGAGAGTAATGCATTAAACTGTAATTTGAAATTCGATAAATTGGAATCTTTTCAGCAGAGTTGAGAAGAATAGAAATATTTCTGTGTTAAAGGAGAAATATCTTAGCCCCTCCCCTCCTCTCCTCAACACAGTTAGAAGTTCTAAGACACTTGGGGAAACACTTAGGAAATAACTCTTTGTAATTACAGGCAGTGAAATCAACAGCCTAACCCTTCTCTAGACTTTTTTGTCTTTCATGTCACAGATGATATCATTAGCACCATTTCATATTCACCCATCATTTTGTTGAAAAGTGTTTTTAAAGTGGCTACAATAATCACTATTCAGTTTGTGTCTGTGCACTTGATTTACCTGGAAAGAAGATCACCAGCAAATTTGTGGAGCTGGCCAGACTTTCAAAGGCTATGCCTATGCCTGTAGATTAAAGGAGATTGTGGCCAAATCCCTGGCCTGTTAATGCTTTAGAAGAAACATTCGAACTGCATAATCATATAATAAATATAAAAAGCCACAAAACTGAGACCAAGTGTAGCCAATCTTTTCCTCACTGCCTGGGTCATTATAATGTCGTATATAACACTTTGTATTGTCTTTCTATATGTCTCATATTAAAGGACCTTCAATATTAATTGAAATCACTATTCAATCTCATGGACTACTCTTTTTTGTAAAATAATATAATTTAAATAGATCAATTTTCAATAATAAAATATATCTATAGAACAAAATACAGACTTTTTATAGATAATAATCTTGCAGAAAAGTTTGGTAGAGGGTATAAGGAATGCAAGCACTGTGAAGTGTCAGAAAATTTTGGATATAGACTATGTCACTGTGAAAATTTGTCTGCAATTCTTGTTGTTTAAAAGAAAAACCTGTTTTACAAATCAGTTTATAGATTCTTAAGGCTAGAAGTAACTATACAACCTTACACATAAAAAAAAGTAATAGATTTTTATATGTGGTCTTTCCATCAAGTCCCTACTTCTCACTTAGGTAAACTACCACAGATTTCAGGCAGCTGAGCTTAATACAGAAATAATAAATGACAATGGAACAAATTTATCTCTAGTTTAACTGAAATTTTCAACAGTCATGTTTAGCATTCCAGTTTGAATACATCTAGCTTCCAACTACCTGACTTCATTGCATGCACATAAATGAGATTTAAAACTGCTACTTTCTGAAAATTCATCATGCAAAAAATTAGTGACTTTTTCTTTGATAAATTATCTAGAAAGACAAAAGATTTCATTAAACTTGACTTTTGACAAAACATGTATCTAGGTTTTCTCTATGATCACAGGAATGAAGTATGTAAGGTAAGAATGGTTTTTGTCCCATCCTAAGATCAGTGTCAAGGGAAGTGACATTTTCACTAAATAGTCTCTATATCAGACACT
Organism: Neopelma chrysocephalum; assembly: GCF_003984885.1. Classification (NCBI taxonomy): domain Eukaryota; kingdom Metazoa; phylum Chordata; class Aves; order Passeriformes; family Pipridae; genus Neopelma; species Neopelma chrysocephalum. Next base: position 3,684,383 of record NW_020897694.1, on the reverse strand, counting down.
TAACTTTTAAAAGAGCAAAGATTAGTGAGACAATTAAAAACAGACTGGTGAAAAACCTGAGATGTTTCTGAAACATCTGCACTACTTTTCAGATCATATTTGAACTCCTACAAAATAGGCCTTTATTACTGATCAGTATCTTTAGTGTTGACATCAAAACGGAAGAACCTTGTAATGAGCTCATTATCATGCTGTATTTATAAAAACACCACCTGGTTTTACTCTGTGTATTTATTATGCATCAAACAATCGGTTTACAGGCTTAGCCTCTGTATCTTGTTTGGATTGTATTTTCCCATAATAGAATAGTGATATTTCCAGGGCACACACTGCCTTAAAAAAAGGGGTTTATAAGTGACTTAATCCTTAGTCAAAGAGAGAGAAATAATGCTGCCTTACAAATTAATCCCCTCCTGAAACAGTGAGAGAAGAGATCTCTAAAACAAAACCACAAACAGAAGTTACTTACTCAGCTCTACTAAGCTTGTGACATTTGAAACAGTTTCAACCTAAGGTGATCACATTGCCGTGTACTTGACAGGAGTTCTCTGAGCAACTGGAAAGGTGTGTTCTCAGTCAGAAACAGAATAAAATCCATCATTCAGACTCCTGCTGCAAGGAAGAGTGGCAGAGTTAAGGTACCTGTTCACATACCTACACTGGACTTCCAGAAACGCATGAACGCACAGAAACAGTTATGTACGTTCATCCAGCAGTCTTTTAGCCTCCCTGTGCCGATATTTATCAGCTCTTGCTAGCATATTTACTTTTCATTAGATTTTCCAAATGAAAGAGAAAAAAAGGCTAGTAATTCTTCAGTGATGTCCTTTCTTTAGTCCCAGGATATGAACTTCAACATTTAACTTAACTGAACTTTTGTTTCTAGATTTCACAGACATCAAATGTTTTGAAAAGCAGGCACTCAGATATTTTAATCATAGCTAAATTAAAATTACACAATTAAAAAGCAAGTGAATGAAGACTAGATCCGAACTTAACTCTAAACACACAAAAGGCAGTGGGATGAAAGATATATTTTATTGGTTTGTATATCAAGTACAAGTAAATACACTGAAGCATCTGTTTAAAGACTCAAGACTTAAATGCAAATATTAGAGGAAATGGTGGAATCTTGTCTCAAAATAACACCTGTTTGTAATTCACCTGGAATTCAGGCACAAATTCCTAATTCAACATGCAAAGTATCTTAGGAAGAATGGCTCTGTGCAAATGGACTTCAACATCTGTCAGTCTAATGATCAAATGGTTTAATGTCTGATATAACAATGAAAAATTCAAATTCTGTGTGTTTAGTAAAATATATGTATATACCCATATAAAAATATTCTATATCATCATTATATCGCAATATACATATATTTATTTAGACTTCACTTATTACCACAAGTATTGTGCTCGTCAAAGTTTTTGTTGATGAATGTACTCAGTTATTTCTTACCCATTCCTTTTGCTTCTCTAACTTCTTAGTAAGTGTGATATTTGTGTAGCCACATTCTAAAGGGAATGAACATCATAAAGAAGAGACATTTTTCATCTTGAAAGAAGTGTGAGGACTTCAACAGATGACCAATGGAATTAAAAGAATGGTTTTAACATTCTGTGTGTTCTCTACAAAAGGGTAGCATGGAAGTGTGCTGCCTTCTAATGATATTCCCCAAAAGTAGGATTTATACAGTTAGTCTTTGGCTACCTCTCCATAGAAGGGCTTCTGTTTGCTGTGATGCTTGATTTGAATGGTGAGATGCAAAACACACCTGTAGAGAAGAGAAACCACATATACCTATTTGTTTGAAAATCAGCAAAGTGCCACCAAAAGGCAAAATCACTTAAATTGTTATAATTTACAGTTACAAACTGTGAATCATATAAAAAATTGGCATAGGACAAATTTTCAAGTTTAGTAAATACGAACAGCTGTTTACAGACCTTTAGGAGCACATATGCTCAGTTCTTGCCAAGTAGATCTAAGTAAAACTAAATTTTCACTTAGGTATTTGTAGTTCAGTATTAAAATACATTCAGATGGGTACTAATGATGCCCAAACATTTTGACATATGACTGCACTGAAAACTCAATACAGCAAACATAAAAAAAAAATCTACAATGAGTTTTTACATGCGTATATTCTCACACATGGGAAAATCTGATTGACGTCCCCTTACAGATAGGACCTAAAACAGTCTGTGAGCATGAATGTTCATGTCCTCTATTTTGCACTCTTATCACATCTTTTTTTTATAACTTATTCCCTTCTTTTTTAGTTTCTCCCATAATTTCCTCATTTTTCCTCAAAAGCAAAAAAAATTTGCATATTTGCTTGGTCATTCTTCTCTTTTATGTCAAGTGCATAAATATTTCTTCTCTTACTATTTTTCTTTCACTATAAAGAGAAAACCAAAACATCACTATCAAAATGTTTCATTTTCCCAATGAAACATACATATTTACTATTTCCACACTGAAGTTCTGTCAGAAAGTTTTGATAAAACTGGTACATTTTTGTAGATTCTGAAATTTCATCTAAATTGCGCTTTTTTTAATAGAAAGCTGATAAGTAAAAAGAAATCCCGAAACTAAAAACCAAAAACCAAAAGAAAAAATACTCCAGGAAAATCTATGTCTAATATTTTCTGACAGCTATCAGATTTTCTTTTCTCTTGATTATGCTGTCACTGAGCTCATAAATAATTCATTTTACTTTTATATTTATATTCATATTATAAATATATGTATATATACATATATTGATATTATAAAATAAAATATTCTGTTTTATTTACACTGTGCTGCACTGCAGTAAGGTGGACAACAGGACTACTTTGCTCCAGCATAAGAGTTTTGGATTCTGTAAACACAAAAGCAAGCAACCTGTTGAGATACAACATCTCCTTATATTTTTCCTATCAGCAGCATTTTAGTTTGACATATGGAAGCACTGAATCACCAGAGCTTCTTACATAATCAATAGTAAATGTAATAATATTTTTCTTTTTCTTTTTTTTTTTTTGATTGCTCCAGAGGCACTGTCATCTGGGCTTCTCTGAGTAGCTAAATAGGTCTTAGCAAATTAAGTCACAAACACTTGTGATGTAGAGATAGTTGATCATCTCTCAACCATTTATGCATTAGGTATTGTTTTGGCTTAGGCCACTTCATCCTCTCCCATATTTTTCACCAGATGGTTGCATTGTGTGCACAGAAATGGATGTGACTGTTCCACCTCTCTGTCTTTTTGTCTGTTTTGGAAGTAATAAGAGATTTCAAAAGTTTGGCATGTCCATCAAAAGTCAGTTGGCTTTAGTGTTGAAGAACCATCCCTGGCACTGTTTAGTTGATTATTAACCTCTGAAACAACCTCCTATGACAGCCAGACACTTATTCTTTGATATTTCAGAGACTTAATTAGATATTTTACTTCATTTGTTCTGATGTTTGCAATTAATTATTTTCAAGCCTGCTCACTGAAACAGCATCAGGGCATTCTTACAAAGAGGCGGTGCATAAGTAAATAGGTGACAGGCTAGCTGAACACATTTATCACAGCAAGAGGAAGCAGAAAAAGGAAAAGTAGCTCAGAGAAAAGGTTGGTCTATTAGAAGAAGTATGTTTTTGAATCAAAAATACCAAGTGATATAAACATATTTTAGGTTTTCTTATTTTTTCATAGGTATTTGCACTTCCAGGGCCAAAGTTTGAAATAAATATTTTGTAGACTACTGTATGCAGTAGGAGTGGTAAAAAAATATATATGCTGTATCAATCCTATTTCTGCATATTGACTTGTCACCACAAAAGGGAAAAAATATAAATTGAAAAAATTACAGTGAGCAGTTGCACATTTTCTAAGCCTTTGTTCTTTTTTTTTCAGAATATGATTAAATTATATATAAATATACAGTAAATGGATCATTCTGGATCTATGCAACAAAATTGGAAAAGTCACAATACAGATGAGTATCATGTCTCATCATAACGGAAAATAATACTTCATCAGTAACCTTTAAAGGAGAAAACTGACAGTATTTCATAAAAGAACTTTAAAGGTGACTTTCTAAGGTATATTCCTCAATCTAAGCTAGATTCCAACTGCTGCCCATATAAGCCAATGGAAAAGAGATCTGCATTGCCCCAAGCAAGGAGATTTGATTTCTATATTTCACAACACTTTCACCTCATATATTAAACTTAGTGTAAGCTATACTGTTTGTTTAGATTTGGTTTGTTTAAGCATACTCAGGATGCCTAAAGCTTTTTAGCTTTATATATTTATGCATTAACATTCAAATAAATGACTACCATGATGGAAATGCACTCAAGACTACAAGAATGTTATTTCATCTGACTTAAAACATTTTATAAACATTTTATTTTTCCTCATCTTTCTCTCCTGGTTGGAAATTTTTACTGCTTATTTATGCTGTTTATTATCAGGTGCAGTAAATGGTGTCCAGAAAATAAGGCTGTTAAAAGTTGACATATAACAATATATGTATTTGTCTTCATGGAACCAGGTTCTCACCCAAATAAAAATTATTAGGGTCACTAGCACCAAGGAAATACTCTTAATTTTAGGATGCAAAACTGGTATTTATTGAAATGTTTTAAAATATTATCTGAACATTTAAATTATTTCCCTAATATCAAATATATGAAGCAAATTTAATTTCACTCTTCTGTCAGAGAAAAATAAAATTTTCAGTACAGCTGTTTTGTTTCCAATCTGTCAGCAACATACCCAGGGTCTCAGCTGCTCTCCACACGCTGTAAGAAATACAATAAGTCTAATCTTCCACTCTAGCCTGGGCATGTCCATATGAAAAGGTATATATAGAATTCATACCATTTTTACATATTCTGCATCTCTGTTAGCTACATGAAGACCTTTAATGAAGATAAACAGGTACTTATTTTCTCTCACGATGGAATGAATTGCAGTACAAGAATCTGTTTCTCTGTGATGATTACAAAAATAACCTCAATAACTACGTCCAGCGTGGATATCTGTACACTACATGGCAAGTGTTAGATGAAGTAAATCCTACCTGGGAGATAAGAGAGAAATTTACATCCATAGTAAAAATGTGAACTTCTACAAAAAGTCTTCATTATATGAAATTTAACATTTCTACAGTTATGAAAATATGAAGTAGAAATATGGTTATCCAAATTTGATATCATTACTGCTAATGAATCTTGGCAATCACGATATTTAAAAATGGGTCTGGAATGAGCCTAGAAAAAACAGTCAGTATGTTCCACTGTTATGTACATTATTTTGTAATTTTATTTTTGTGGATCATATAGTAAGGAATGAGTAAAGGAAAATGAACGTAGTTATATCATTAGAAGTTCTGGCCTAAACTAGTTGCGGCAGAGACAAACCTTCTCAATGGACACTACTACACAAAGTCTAGACAATGCTAATTAAACCCACTTTCCTCCTCTCTCTCTTTCCCTTCTGTTGATAGCAACTCTGCCTAGGACAAATGTCTGGAATTCAAGAAGGAATTATCTCTGTTAAAAAAATGCCCTATAAATTAAGATAATTTTACTAGTGAAAGAGAACAGATGTCCTTATTTCTATTTTTTAGTTTATCTTTCTTTTGAGAACTTACCTGCCTGAATCTCTTCTTAGTTGCAATTACTTCTATGCGTCATAAATGCATGAGTCTTAAGGATTATATTTTTAATTGGAAATATCTTAGGAGAAACAGATCCTGTGTTGTAAAACGCAAACCCCATAGTTTCTTTTGTGTTGAATTTTCATATGGCCAAATTCATTGCATAAGTATATGGGAGGTATAAGAAATGCCAATCTTTTCCTATGTGAAGCCTATCCACTTTCCCTATAATGTTCATATATGGTTAAGATTTATATGAGCCAAAAAAAGAACCTAATTAGCATCTCGTTGACAACTCCAGTACCTAGCATTCAACATGTAGGAATAGATACATTTCCAGAAAAATTTGTAATGGGAAGTTAGAACTCAATTCGCTAGGAAGGCTTTCTGCATGGATGGCTCTTTCTCAAAAGCTGTTTCAATATTTCCCCCCCACTCCGCATAGCAAGAGAAGTTTTCAGCCTTGCTCTCTGTTATGCACAAAGATAACGTGTTTGCAAACATGTACAAGGTCTCTTTGGGCCAGAGAGAGTGGGGGAGGAGAGAAAGAAGATGAATAAAGCCTTGGAGGAGGAGGGGCTTTGCCTTTTGCCCCTGGGGCCCAGTGCATGCACCATCGTAAAAAAAGTGGTCCATGCATCTGAAATAAACCTTATTTTTAAATCTTCCACTGCCTTGGCATTCTTGGGAAGAATACCTGTATTTTACAAACAACATTAGAATAACAGGATTCCCAGATCAGAACTTAATACAATTTCTGCCCCAAAATCAAATAAATGAACCATATGTGGCTTAAATATTTACATCAGTTACAAACTGAAAATTGTAGCCTTCATCACTCAGTAGCAAAGTTTTTGCCGTTGTGCTTAATTTGCTGCTGAATGTTGTTTCAGATATGAACTTTCCATAACTCTTAAATTACTGTATTATCTTCCTTCAAGTTAATTGTTCATTTTCTGTTGTCAATCTATATTGTCAATTGAATAATTTTTTTAAATTTATCTATATTAGTTTAGCTTCCAATTTAGATTTCAGTATGAGAAAGTAGATCTAACATATATTAAATTCTGAAATTAGATTGAAAAATTGTCATGACAGTCCCAGAACATCCTTTTTAGAAGATATCAATATCATTGTTTGTTCAAAACAGAAATAAAATATTGATAGGCTGAAAAAAAAAAGAAGGCTAAAAAAAAAAAGAAAAAAAGAAAAAAGAGCAAATAAACATTATGGGCATTCTTTACTTGTACTTTTGTGGAAGACGTGCAAAAAAACACAGGATGGGTCATTTACAGATGCTTTCCTAGGCTTTGTTTTCACAGTGAAGGTGATGAGAATCTCAAAATGAAAATAATGAGAGTTTACATTCTTGTTATAAGGAAAGTCTTAATTTATGCTTTGTTATTTGAATGTTCTCTTGGCCTCATTCTTATTAAAAGGAGAATAATTTCAAATTATTTAGCCTTGTACCTCTTGTTTTTAAGCTTATTTTCAATTATTTACATTGGTAATTCACTAGGTTTATATTATTACTATTAAAACTTAACATCAGTAAATTGCAATGGTGTTACTATGATATTTCATTCATACAAATAAGTTTTCTACTAGCTTTAGCTTATGGTATGCTAAAATAATGAAAGCTTAAACAAAAGTTGATGTTCTTTAGCCCATATATGTGTTGTAACTGCTTATGTATCAGTCTTTTGAATCATATCTTTTACTTATGCCTCTAACTATTATATTCAAGGAAGGTTTAGATCTACTTATATGAAGCTTTCCTTAATATGGACCACCTGCTGTGTTTGGTTCACATCTTTTGATAGAAAGGGTATACTCTTGTGACTAACTGTAGGCAAGACATATTCCTGCTGTATCAAGACCTCTTTAAGATTTCTTCACAAGAACACTTATTGTCTCTCTCTCTTTTCTTTTTTTTTTCCTTAAGACTTCCTATCTTTCAATTGTTTTTTTTCTGCTTCTCATCTTAAATTTATATTTGAAGTTTTATTGTCAGGGTTCATCTTTTTTTTCCTGCTTATACAGTACTCAGCTGGTCTCCTCTCATGATTAGAGCTTTCAGGCAGCTAATGTCTCTTTTTAGCTGCCAACAGAACAATTTCTATGTTAAATATAATTTTTAGACACTGCATAACAAGAGGACTTCTCAATTACATTTTGTTCTTCTAGCCTGTTATTAATGAGCAATTATTCACTTGCTATAGGATACAAAAGATTGAACATTCATGCAGCAGAAAAAATTTAAAATCTACTTGAAAGCATCTAATACGTAGTGAAGTCTGTCTTTATAGGAATTTTTATATATATAGGAAACTCACGAATAACACCTTTGTGGGGTTGTAAAATTATCAAGTTTTTTTGTCTTTTACAAATTTATCTTTACTTAATTGTGTAAGTACTTACCTACCAAGTTTTTGGCAAAACTTGAGTCTGACTTCTGCAGTCTTAGAAAAGAATGGCTTCTTGAGTCTAAAACAGTTGTTCACAGATCCACAATAATTAGGTATGACCTTGTCCAATTATAGAACTGATACATTTTCCTTCTGCAAATGACACAAAAAAAATTAGTTTTGGATGCTGCACTTAACAGAAGTGTGGTGAGTTGACCTTGGCTGGATGCCAGGTGCCCACCCAGCTGCTCTATCACTCCCCTTTCCAGAGGGACAGGGGAGATAGCAAGGTGGAAAAGGGAAAAGAAAAAACAAAAAACAACTCATGGGTTGAGATAAGACAGTTTATTTAAAGCAAAAAAGCAAAGTGAAGCTTGTACATACAGAAGCGAAGGATAGCAGGTTTTATTCTCTACTTCCCATGAGCAGAGCAGCCACTCCCGAGAAGAGGGCTTCGGTACACCAGACGGTTTCTCAGCAGGCAGTCATTAGACAATGAATGCCCACCCTCCTGCTCTGTGCCTTAGCTTTTATATCTGAGCTGACGTCATATGGTCTGGAATATCCCTTTGGTCAGTTTGGGTCAGCTGGCCTGCTTGGGTCCCCTCCCAGGATCTTGCCCTCAACTAAGGAAGGAATGTTACAGTGTTGGTGCTGTGCTCAGCAGTAGCCAAAACACCACTGTGTTATCAACACCCTTCCAGCTGCTAGTGCAAAGCACTGCACTGTGAGGGCTACTGTGGGGAAATGAACTCCAGCTCAGCCAGACCCAATACAAGAAGTTATTCTGTTTCATCTTCAGCTGATATTAGAACTGTCTTGGGATTTGTGTTTTATTCTCCAGAAATGTACTTAGAGTTGACAGTATTGGTTAGTAGTCTATACTCTGAATTTTTCTGATGGAGGCATCAGGCCAGTGTATTTTATATGCTATATAACAAAGATAAAGTTAGATACACTTATTTCATTTTAATTTAATTTTCCTACATAACTCTCAGTCTTCATTGACGTGGCATTCTCATTCTATGAATGAGAATGCCCATGACAGCTATCATGAGTTCCAGTTCAAATCAGGAGGAAATTCAAAGTTTACATATTTCTTTGGTCACTTCACTCCCCATTCAGATGTTTTTATTCCACCGTAGAAGTACCCAGAAATGGAGTTTAACCTTCAGAAAAAATTATCATGCATATGCAGAAGGAATGTTTTCCACACATCACTAATATTGAAATTGAGAAAAAAACGTAAAACATAAAATTTCTTTGTTTTATTACTATATGTAATTTCTAAATATACTTTGAATTCTCATTGTTGGTGTTCTCTTTCTCTGTTACCATTATTTATGCCTTCCTCTGTTTAAATGCAACAATAGTATATCATACATTCAAAATCGTTTAATTTTTTCCTTCTATTTTTTAAAGGTAACTAGCCATTTAGTAGTTGTAAATGATAAATGAGGAGGAATTTGATTTGATTATGAATTTTTCTCCTAAAAAAAAGCTAGTTTCTCTACTGCATATGTATTTCATAAGTGTTTCTTGAAAATAAGTAATGGTTCTACCTTTCTGTTCTATTACTGAGAGAATATAGCAAAATAAAAATGGGATGAAAATAAGATTAATTAGTATTTTTGAGCTTATTATAATAACATCTTATTGGTGACATAGATTGCAATTATACAAGTTTCTTGCTAGGCACAGAGCTCTAACTCATGAAAATTTCACAGAACACACCATGGGATTTTCAGATACCTTATTGAAATGGAACTTTCTAATGACTGAAATACCTGACATGTAAGAGTGGATATAGTGAAAAAGAGATAGAAGTAATACATCTGGGCAAGGTACTTTGAAGCTTTGCACCTTGTTACAATCATCTACTTTCTTGCAAATAGCACATAAACTGCTGCCAATCTGAATGGCTAAATCATTCTGACCCATGAATGTCTATACACATTGAAAATGCTGCATAAAAGAGCAAGATACTAGAAAATTTAGTTTCCAGTCGTTTACTGTTGATAAATTTTATCCTCTGAACAAAAACCATTTCAGTGGGATTTAAGTATTGTACTCATGAACAGGACTGATGCCTACTCACAAATGTTATTTCACACATTGCAGCAAATTCTCTTCATTTGGTATAGAAGCATGAGAGAATCATTCCACTTCATGGTTATGTGGTTCTTCATGGTAATATGTTGTGTATACAGCCACTAGTTTATATCACCTTTATGTAGGAGCTTTCATGAGCACAGGATTCACATTCTGATGCTGACTCTGAAGCCGTAGCTACTTAATGAACTACCCTCAATCTGCCTTTACTATTATTATTATCATTACTAAGCTGACGACTACCATGAATGAACAAGAAAGCTGGTTCAGTCACATCTTGTATTTTGACCCTATTATTGCAGAAAAAAAATTATTACAGTCATTGATGAGTCAGCTGTTCTACCTCAGTTCCTTAAACTAAAATTAAACTTTTCTGAAACATGTACATTCTTATTATGTGTAAAAAAAAAATTATTAAAGGATAAAAAGGAAAAAAGCTAGTTATCAGTACTTATGAACATCAGACTAGATCTTGTTACGTGATCATTATCAGAAGACCAGTGTTACCATTTTCTTATCCTAGCAATAGAATCTGTATGAACATGGAGTTTAACAACAGACATTATAATGTTAGTATCTTTCTGTCTTTTAGTATGACTACTTGGAATTTCCTACCAATTTTTTCTCTTAGATTAGGGAGAGATTTGAGGAAATAGAATGTTTCCTACCATCTGTACTGTAGACAAACTAGATTACAAATTTTTGAAGGACAAAATGAGAAACAAAAGTTTTATGTCTTAGTAGGTTTGCAACCATTTCTATCCTGGTGACTTCCAAGTTAAAAAGATCACACTAAAAAGAGTTCTACACATTCTTTGATTAAAAGTTAAATTTTAGGATATTAGAAACATATTAACTTCTTTAGCAGATTAAACAGATGTCCTAGTTGCAGGGAGGAGGAGCCTAGAGCCATGTCGGCATGGCTAGGTTCTGTTCTATACACCCACATCATCATGGGGGGCATGGTTTTGGAGGGAAGAAAAAGGTGAATGTACACTGGAAGTGCACCATTTTGTTCCATTTCTTCCTTGGGAAAGTAGCTGGAGACTGTCGAGGACCAAGAATCGGAATGGGAATGATTCCAGAAATGGAAAAATATGTACAGCGATTGAACAGACTTTATGATGCAGATTTCATAGTTGTTATGCATATACATTGTATGTTTCCCCAGAATTTGTATCTTCCGGGCATGTCCCGGCTTGTTCACCTCCCTGCTCCTCTGTTTCTCTGCCAATTGGCTGGAGAAGCTGCAGCAGGAGACAGCCCCCATTTACCCTTTCCTCCCCTGGTTCCTCCTGCGCTCCTCCCCCTTTTGCCCGTGTCCCTATCCTGGTTTGTCCCCTCGCCTGTCTGTCTCCTGCTCCACCCTATGTTCTGGCCCTTTCCCTCCGGAGCTGATAAAAAACCTCGTGCGCGCTGGAATAAAGACTCTACCTGCATCCCACCTTTGTGTCCCGGATCCGTGCTGTGTCGCGGCCCCGTTCCCCTCCCCCCTTCGGACAGCGGCAGGAGACCAGGGCTGAGGCCTCTGTCCCTCTCCCGCTGCTGTCTGTCCCTTCCCATCCCTAGGGAAGAACACAACTCCAAGCAGTGAACGCAGCTGAGCCCATCAGAGTGCGCATGCCGCAGCACTGGTGCTGGAAGCAGCTGTGGGAAGTGAAGCGGCAGTGAGCTGAGCCCAGCCAAGCCCAGCCAATTACTGTCAAGTCTCAGTGCCTTGAGCTGGAGGACTGTGACTGCAAGAACGATCGACTCCCTGTCAATGCTGAAATTGTGCAGGATCTGCTGCTTCAGCTGGATACTTACAAACCTATTGGGCCTGATGGGATTCATCCAAGGATCCTCAAAGATCTAGCTGATATCATCGAACACCGCCGAGGCGAGCCAAGACTAAGCTGAGCAGTGCAGTCCAGGAATGGAGCAGGCAGAGTTGTGGAGGTGACTCCAAAGCAGTGAACACAGCTGAGGGGAGCTGGCAGTGTGGAAGAAAGTCAAACCTGAGCAGAGCTAGGTGGCACAGCATGGAATCAAACCCAAGCAGAGCAGGGCAGTACTGCTCAATGCAGATGATCCAGCTTTTGGGGGGTTTGTTTGTGACTGTTTTTTGTTGTCTTGGGCTAGGGGATGGGAGACACCAGCTGCAGAGAGTGTCTGCCGTCTTGTCTTTGTCTCGGGACACCATGTGGCACTAGCTGTGGAGAGCATCCACCACCTTTTCTTTGTCTCAGGAACAACTGCATGTCACTGCTAGCTGTGGAATGTCCGCCATCTTGCTTTGACTCGGCAGCCACACGGAACTGAATCAAGGTGGTGTAAATCACCCTCTTTTCGTAAACTTTTGTTATAAATATTGCTCCTGTTACTGTGTCTTTCTTATTCTATTGCTGTTTGTTTTCAATAAATAGTTATCTCAACCCATAATGTCTACCATTATCCCCCTCTCACTGGAGGGAGTGGGAGGAAGGGGAGCAGTTTGTTTGGAGTTAAATTCCCCACTGGTTTGGAACCACCACAGCAAAACAAAATATTTTTCCAAAAAGAATCAAGGGTATCTATGAGGTCATTTCTTAGAAAGACACAGATTTTTGTACTATTGTTCTAGTAAAAATCTATTTGAGATTAAGTATTTTACAACATTCAATTAAATTATCACTACCTATTATCCAACATATCAAGAAAGTATGAATCTCTCAGTAGGCAAACTGCTTCTTTTTTTTTTTTAATCCCCCTTGTTAGGCAGTTAGAAAATTCTGATGCATAAAGCTAAGGTTTTGTGCAGCCACAGATGAGACTCCAGCTCCTGGGGAAAGATCTATGCCATCTATGGATACTTCAAGCTGCAATATATTTAAGGATGAATACACAGTCATTCCATTGCACAAACATCCTTCCTACTACATATGTTATGTGATTACAACAGGATAAAATTAGCATGCTCCTCCACACTATTATTTTCATTATAAAAAGTAAATGTTTTCTATGTGAAATACAGATAACTTACACTTTATTTTCCTTTCTATGTGCTTCAATCAGTCTGAACTACAAGTGCTAGACTCAACATCAAAACTTTTAGTATGGACTAGGATTTTTTTTTAATGGAATATTTTATGGTTGTCGAGCATCTGATATATTTTAAATGCTGTCTCTCGCCAGCTCTGAATGTAGGGCTAAATAATGAACAATCACAGAAATTGGCTCAATTACGTGACTGCCAGAGGTAACTGAAGGTTTCAGAATATGGCTTGCAATAAACAGGGTAAGCAAGTTCATTTTCCTCTCAGCACAGTTAAGGGAATAGCATTAAGGTAACATTTCTAAGCTCCTTGGATTTTACACTAGGCTCCTGGGTCTAAAGAAGAAGATTTATAACTACCAGTGTGAAAGACCCAAAGAGCTTGTGATTCCAGCAACCACTGAGATGTTATGTTGCAGAACAGAGCCCAGAGAGACTTTCCTTCTCTTACTCCTCTTTAATCAGGTCTCTGATTTTCCCTAAGACAAAGTAAATAAAAGAAGCACTTGCATTTCATTCTGTCCCTTCCAGGCAAGCCACACATGACATGAAAACACCAGAGACACACTAAGAATTGTTTTCTTCTAACAAGAAACTTACCTGTCTAAATTTACTGGAGTAAGATAAACAGTAGTATCCTCAAAGTTATATTTTCAATTTTATTCTCTATTTCATAGTAGCACTAATTCCACAGTCCTTAGTGTCATTGCCTTTTGTCCTAATAGATTTTTAAAGGAATAGGCCAAATAGTATTTCTGTGTTGAGACACAATAAAGACATACACCGACTAGCTGTAAACAAGCTTCTCGGTGAGAAGGAAATAAAAAGAAATTAGCCTGTGGAGTCCTACACTGCTGTGGCTAGACCACTTTCAGTGCCTAAACTACCCTAAGTCAGATGGCATTTGCAAATGAAGTGGAGGCAAAGGCTGCTGAAGAGCCAATTTCTAAGTCATATGAAAGCCAGAAGTCAGAAAGAAATTAGAAGTTACTAATACAATTGATAATTAAGGGAAATTCTCAGTATCATTTACATGCTTGAGGACACTGACACTGGAAAAGCCTAGTGACACTGAACTCGTGTTGTGAACAAACTTTGCCCTATAAATAATAAGCTGTGCTGACAGAAAGAAAGCATTTTCTCCAGTATATACTGGAGAAAATATGTAGGCTACTGCTCATCATCACCCAGGTAGTATAGACAACAGAAAAAATCCATCTCATGCAGAATATGGGATTTTTGCATATTAATGGCTATTCCTTATGCTAAATTATATTTTTTATATGTTGAGAGAGAATTTAGTTGAAAAATATTTTTAAAACCTGTGTTATGATAAGGAAATAGGCAATCTTGAAAAATATTCAGATAGTGCTAATGAATGGGTATGAGGAAACTTAGATTCTTGCAGTGATGAAGATACCTCCTAGAGCTACTATGTGAATGTAATGAATTACTCTTCTTTCAGCTAAGCATAATGTCTAGGAAAGGCACAGTCAAAACGAACTTTCCAAATTGTTTGAAGACAGAAATTCTATTTTGGACTTCTATTTCAATCTAGACTAAAACTAGAATTCTAGGTAAGAGCCACCATTATGAATGCATAGGGCAAATGAGTAAGCAGAAATAAGATCATAGAATAGTGTCCAACATTATAAATGATTTTAAGATTCTAGTCTGTTAGGTATTTGAAGGCAGTATTAGAGAAAAACACCTATGTGTAGCAAAAAGCAGACATCAGAGCCATTGATTTAGCCCTTGATTACTATGCTGTTCCCCAAAAATAAGATTAAGAAAATTATTGCTGGATGTAAGGCTGGAATGTGGTCCCAGAGTGTTTCCACGGAACAACTTCTTACTACACAAGACAATGGTAAAAAGATAATTAATCACATTCTGAAAGCTGGTGTAGATAAACCATATGCATATTATTTGAACATCTTAATCACAATTTGAAAAAAATAATAAATATAATGGTAAGTAAATGATTCTGTTGACTACAGAAAACTTCAGCCAATAGAAGGCAGCTACCCATTTCCATATTTAGCTGATTAACTCATTAAAGTGTCAGGAGAAAAATCTTTCAGTAGTTTGGTTCCAGCATTTGGATGTCACCACATGAAACTAACACTGGCAGATAAAGCAAGAACTACTTTTGAGACACTCACAGAGGTTTCAGACCCAATGAATACCTTTGTGAGTCATGAATGCCCTGGAAATGTTTCAGAAGGTAGTAAATGATCTATTACAAATTTTGAGATATGAAGATAACTTCACAACTTGGACGACTCAATTTTTTTTCTCATGAAACATAGAAGGAAATCTGGTAAGAGTTAAAAAGAATTTTAGAGTGAGGAAAATGAGTGTTGTTTTGTTAAAAAGCAATTAATCCTTCTCAGATACTGAGTTGACAAAGGTGGGTTTCTCAAGCATCAGAAAACCAGCATTATGAGAGAATGCAAAAGGCAAATTGATTTGTAAGTTCCACAGAAGATCTATCTGAAAGTTTACATTGCAGGCAAAACTATGAGATTTCCAGAATGATTTTGTCCAGACTGAGGAACATTTAAAACTTCTGTAGTGCAGAGAGCTGCTGGAAATCAGGAGACTCATGGAGTGCATTGAGGGTAACTTTTGAAGACAAGTGATAGACAACTCTATAGTGAACCTGTTCATCACCAGTGCAAGTGAGCTAATTGATGACATCAAGATTGGAGGCAGTCTGGGCTGTGGTGATCGTACACTAGTGTAGTTTGTAGTCCTGAGAGATATGGGTCAGTTAAAGAATTAAGTCAGGACTGAATTTTGGGAAAGTAAAATTCCAGCTGCTCAGGCAAGGAGAAGGCTTAGGTTCCAAACACCTTCTTTCACAGAATCACAGAATATGCTGAGTTGGAAGGGATCTACAAAGATCATTGATTCCAGCTCCTAGATCTGCACAGGACTATCCCCTCTGTGTCTGAGACTATTGTCCAAATGCTTCTTGAAATCTGGCAGGCTTCATGGCTAGGCTTCGCTAATGAAGATTTGGGAAGGGCTCTACCCACGTTTGTTGCACGCGCGTTGGTGGTTAAAAAGGCCAATATGAGATAGGCATGTCCGGTTGCAAAAGGCACAGCAGAAAGACTTCTTAGATGGTATATTCTGCAAGACACGATTCTTTCTGTGCTGTCTTTTCTCCTCGAGAGTGATCCTGCATGCGTTCTCAAAGGAAACAGCAGCGTTATAGATGGTGTGTCTCCAGGCCTGCCGATTTGAGGCCAGAGTAGACCAGTTATGGTGGTCAATATGCCCAAGGCTGAGATTTTGTTTCAAGGAGTCCTTGTATCTTTTCTTCGGGGCTCCTCTCTTGCGGCAGCCAGTGGCAAGTTCACCATAAAGCAGGATCTTAGGGAGGCGGTGGTCCTTCATCCTGGACACGTGCCCTGCCCAACGCAGCTGTGTTCTCAGTAACATGGCCTCAATACTTGTGACTGCTGCTTGTTCTAGAACAGATGTATTGGTCACATAATCTGACCAGTGGATGTTTAGGATTGTACGGAGGCAGCGTTGATGGAAGTGTTCTAGGAGACGCAGGTGGTGGCGGTAGATGACCCATGATTCAGATCCGTATAAGAGAGTAGACAGCACTATGGCTCTGTAAACACTGATCTTTGTACTTTTCTTCAGGTGTTTATTTCACCAAACTCTTTTATGAAGCTTTCTGAAAGCATTATATGCCTTTGCTAACCTGTTGTCTATCTCTCCGTCAATCTTACCATCCGAGGAGATGAGGCTGCCTAGGTAACTGGCAGGCTTAGTGCTGTGACCACTTCCCTAGCCTGTTCCAGCACCCAGCCACCTGGGTGAAGAACCTTTTCCTAACATCCAATCTAAACCTCCCCTGACACAATTTCAGGCCGTTTCTTTGGGTCCTGTCACTGGTCACCACAGAGAAGAGATCAGTGCCTGACCCTTCTCTTCACCTTATGAGGAAGTTGTAGATTGCAATGGGGTCTCCCCTCAGGCTCCTCCAGGCTGAACAGACCAAGTGACCTCAGCTGCTCCTCATACAGCTTCCCCTCAAGGCCCTTCATGATCTTCATTGCCCTCTTTTGGATGCTCTCTAGCAGCTTAATATCTTTCTTATATTGTGGTGCCCAAAACTGCACACAATATTCAACATGAGGCTGCACCAATGCAGAGCAGAGTGGGACAACCACCCCCTTGACTGCCTGGTGATGCTTTGCCTGATGCCCCCCAGGACATGGTTGGCCCTCCTGGCTGCCAGGGCACTTCTGACTCATATTCAACTTGCCACTGACCAGGACCTCCAGGTCCCTTTCTGTGGCACTGCCCGTCAGCATCTCGTTCCCCAGTCTGTACACACATCTGAGGTTGTTCCATTTCAGGTGCAGTATCCGGCACTTTCCCTACTTGAATTTCATATGATTGGTAATTTCCCAGTCCTCTAATTTGTCGAGGTCTCTCTGCAGGGCCTCCCTGCCTTCAAGGGAGTCAACAGCTCCTCCCAGTTTTGTGATGTCTGCAAATTTGCTTCGTATCCCCTCCAGTCCTGTGTCCTAGCAGTTTATGAAGATGTTGAAGAGTACAGAGCCTAGGATGGAGCCCTAGAGAAGTCCACTAGTGACAGGCCACCAGTCTAATGTTACCTCATTCACTATTACTCTTTGTTCTTTGCCTCAGCCTTCATTAGCAACCTCTCTACCCACACCTCTCAAGTGGATGGACAGCAGGATAGGGACTGGGGGAGCAGAGTCCTCCCCTCTGTAGAAGAAGATCAGGGTTGACACCCTTTCTCATCCAGATCCGGATCTGGTTGAAAAGATAAGGCAAAAAGGATGAGAAAGTTTGACAACATCTGACAAACCTGAACCTACGTAAGTCTATGGGATCCGATGAGCTGTATCCCAGAGCCTCAAGGGAATTGGCTGATGCAATTGCCAAGCAACTCTCTGCTGTATTTGAAAAGTCATGTCAGTCAGGTGAAGTCCCTGTTGAGTGGAAAGAGGGAAACATACCCATTTTTATAAAGGGTAGAAAGGAGGGCCCTGGGAACTACTGATGTGTCGGCCTCACCCCTATGCCTGGGAAGATCATGGAACAGATCCTCCTAGAACCCATGCTAAAGCACATGGAGGACAGGCAGATGATTCAAGACAGCCACCACGGCTTCATCAAAGGCAAGTCCTGTCTGACCAGCCTCATGGTCTTCTACAATGGAGTGACTACATCAGTGGACAAGGGAAGGGCTATGGATGTCATTTATCTGGACTTCTGTAGGGTCTTTGTCACAATCCCCTGTAGCATCCTCTCTCTAGATTGTTGACGTATGGATTTGATGGACTGTTTAGTGGGCAAGGAATTGGTTGGATGTTTGTACTTAGACAGTCAACAGCTCAATGTCCAGATGAAAATCAGCTATGAGTGGTGTCCTTCAGAGGTCCATACTAGGGCCACTATTTTTTAATATCTTCATCAGTGACAGAGACAGTGGGACTGAGTGCACCCTCAGAAAATTTGCAGGTGACTCCAAGCTGAGGGAGATTAGATCTTAGGGAAAAATTCTTTACTGAAAGGGTGGTCAGGTGTGGGGTTACAAGCAAGTTAATACAGGATGCTTGTTGTGTAATGGTCATGGTGTACACTGGGAGTTGAAGTTCTGATGGAAGCCCATGAAAAGATGACCAATTAGAAGTGTCCTGGGAAGAAGCTTTAAAATGATTTGATAGGGCTGCGCTGGCCCCCCCCATGTTGTGTTATCATGCCTTTTTCGAATATAAGAACTTGTTCAGCCATTAATAAAGGATTTTCCATTTTCCATCATCCCAGAAGGGTCCATTTTCCATCATCCCAGAAGGGTCTTGTTTATATCACTGCCACAGTCAGGCATTGGAAAAGGCTGCCCAGAGAAGTGATGGAATTGCCATCCCTGTAAGTGTTCAAAAGGTGTGTGGATGTGGCACCTGGGGACATGGTTTAGTGATGAACACAGTGGGGCTAGGTTAACGGTTGGACTAGATGATCTTAGAGGTCTTTTCCAATCTTAATTGTTCTATGAGGGGTGTGGTTGACATGCCTGAGGGACAAGATGCCATCCAGAGGGACCTGGATAAGGTTGAGAAGTGGGGCCATGGGAACTTCATGAGGTTCAACAAGGCCAAGTTCAAGGTCCTGCCTGGGTCAGGGAAATCCCTACTATCATTAAAGTCTGTAGGATGAATGGGTTGAGATCAGCCCTTCTGAGAAAGACTTGGGTGTGCTGGTGGTTGAAAAACAGAACATGAACTGGCAAAATACGCTCGCAGTCCTGAAAGCCGACTATATCCTGGGCTGTAACAAAAGAAGCATGGCCAACACGTAGCGGGAATTCATTCTCTCCCTCTGCTCTGGTGAGACCCAAGCTGGAGTACTGCACCCAGATCTGGGGTCCTCAGTACGGGAAAGACACCAACAGCAGGTCCGGAGGAGGGTGATAAAGACTATCAGAAGACTGGAACACCTCTTCTGTGATAAAAAGCTGAGAGAGTTGAGGTTGTTCACCTTGGAGAAGAGAAGGCTCTGGGAAAGCCTTATTGCAACACTCTAGTACTTGAAGGAGGCTTATAAGAAAGATGGGAACAGACTTTTTAGCAGGGTCTGTTATGATAGAATAAGGAGTAATGGTTTTAAACTAAAAGAGGGTAGATTCAGACCAACAGAAGGAAGAAATTTTTTACAATGAAGGTAGTGAAACACTGGGACAGGTTGCCCTGAGAAGTGGTAGGTGCTTCAACCCTGGAAACATGCAAGGTCAGACTGGATGGGGCTTCGAGCAACCTGTTCTAGTAGAAGATGTCTCCCAGCTCATTGCCAGGATGAGATGACTTTTAAAGGTACCTTCAAATTCAAACTATTCTATTATTCCATGATTCTGGAATCATTGAAGAAAGAACTTTTAGGCCATACTGTGTCAGGCATGTCATTGAGTCTAAGCTAGTCACCTTAGGTTGTTTATATTGTTAAACAAGTGTTATGAGTGCTGTAGACTGACAGCTTTTTATCTCCTCTTTAGAATGATATATGACCACATGAAAGAAAAGATTTTTATCTCTCCTAATTACAAACACCTACAGGTTCTCTTGAACATCTAAATGCGCATTTTGTAGGAAATAGCTTTGGTCATGTTGTTTTCAATAGTGGTGCTTCTCTCTCTGTATTCTCTAAAGAGAGGCATCAACTTACTAAGCTTGGTAATTAAGTTTTTGATGGTTAAACTTAGATGAGATTAATCTCACACTTGTATTTCTTATTGTACATATATATTAGGTATGGATTTCACAACATATTGAGGCCATAGTGAGATATAATAGGTCCTCATGAAGTCATATTATCTGGGCTAATACTGCTATGGATTTTTTACTTTGCTGAATGTTCCATTTGTCATTAGCTTGGCAGGTTGGTAAGCGAAACAAGGTTATTACTGTTCTCATTTGGGAGGGTGATGACATTCAAATGAGGCTTGTGAAACTGGGAACTAGAACATTACATGGGCTCGGCTACTTGTAGTATTGAAAAACAATTCTAAAGAAGTTTGATTCTGAAAAAGAACATAAAGTCCATAAATGAGTGGCCATTGCACCAGCTATTATATTGCTCTGGGGCTAATACCTGCTACTTTGCTGGTGGGACAGTATGCTCAGTCACAACATCAATGACCTGTAGGCAGTCCTGAGACCTGTCTGGACAGAGACTAGCTTTCATTTGAATGAATTGCAGAGCGCAGCTATTTCTTAGGCCTATTTGTAAACCTATCTATGCTTTTCTAAAGCTTACTCATACGTTAAGGAATTGATGAGTCAATTTTCCAGTCTCGTCAGCCTTCCAAGCCCTGGTAGTTCTCAAAAAAACTGACATCATGAACTCCAAAGGCAAAAATGCTAGTTAAAAATCAGGTTTTAGTAGCTCTTGATAGTGTGTTGATAGTTCTTCTGAAAAAAAATCTTGAATATGCTCTAATATTCCCTTCTTCTTCAAATGAGGAAAGCATGCCTTTGTATTAGTTTTGTATAAGTATTGAGTATCTTCAAAAGACTGATGTCTTGCAGTACATTTATGCAGTGTCACCAGAACTGGAGATAATTATCTAGGTGAAACAGATTTTTTTCCACTACAGATTTGGCCTATCTCTCAGGAGAAAATAGTGAAGCAGTACAACTTTTTTTAGTGCATATTCAGCTTTAGATTTTAAAGAGCATGGCCTTTTTTGGGGAAAGGTCACATATGAATTGCTTCAATATATTATCATACCAAGAAACGAGTGTTCCAATGAATATTTAGGTGATGATATTTCAGTGGCTTTTTTCTCTTCTCTCGACCCACCATTGATCAATTGTAAATCCTAGAAAAATACATCTAGACTTCTCAAAGCACGCTCTTTAACTCTGGCCCAGATGCTTTTGTCACCTTTAGACTTTGTTGCAAAAAATTGCTTGCCCCTTAAAATGTCATTCCTCTCACTCCTCTCTAGACTTTGCAGTAGCTCACTTGCTTCACGTTAGAAGATTTTTGGGGCACATGTAATGCTAAGTGTGAGGTCACAAGAGGAACATATTTCCAAGTGACATTTGTAAAAAAAATGCCAGGTTGATGGTCTAAGGGCAGAGCAGGACATCCACTGAAAACACTATTGTATTTCAGAAGGATAACACTACACTGAAGCTGGGATATTCTGGGTTTGAATTGGGAATTATTTAACTTACATAGAATCATAGCATCATAGAATAGTTTGAATTGGAAGGGCCTTTAAAGATTATCTAGTTCCAACCACCTTGCCATGTGCAGGGACAACTTCCACTAGACCAGATTGTTCAAAGCCCCATCCAACCTGGCCTTGAACACTGCCAGGGATTAGGTATTCACAACTTCCCTGGGCAACCTGTTCCACTGCCTCACCACCCTCACAGTGAAGAATTTCTTCTTCATAACTAATCTAAATCTATTCTTTTTAAGTTTAAAGCCACTTCCCTTCTCCTATCTCTCCATGCCCTTGTCAAAATCCCTTCTACTCTCTTCTAGGTCCCCTTTAGGTACTGGAAGGCTGCACTAAGGTCTGCCTTCTTATGTTGGGGACCTCAGAGCTGAATGATGAATGCTGGGGGACCTAGAGTTGAACACACTACTCCTTTCTCATCCTTATTACCTTGTACAGAAACACCAGTGAGATCCCTAGACGTCCATAGGAACCACAGAGGAGCCATAGGACCCACTGAGATATGCAGTTTATATTTCATTGGTGTGTATTTTACACCACTCTTTCCCAACCTTTCCCAGCATATCGGTTCTCTGATCTGGCCTCCTGTGCAGTTTAAAAGATATAATACCCAAATTTCTGCCACCAAACAGCATTTTGCCCTCTGATCTTTAGATTTCTTTAAATCTTCAATTTAGAGAGCCACCTTTCTACCAATTATGTTTCTCACAAAAGTGGACAATCTTCAGAAACTTTACGCATACCTGTCTGAGCAAATATTAACATGAGTTGTTTGGGGGGGTTCCCCTCTTTTTAGTTACTGTTACAGAAGATTTAGGCAAAAAATATTACTGGAGAAATTACTAAGGAGTTATTTTAAAATAAATTGTTGCAAAGAAATATGTTGCAAATAAAATATTTTTAAGTATAAGATGTAGTCTATTTTTACAGAAATACATAGGGCTGTACAAGCCAGTTACACTGAACTATGCGTATTTAATTTTGATTTCTTAGACTTTTAAGCTTATGTACTAAATATTAAACATCTTAGAAAAGTAACACCTTTTTACATTATATGTTATTACATCTAACAAAAATAATGCCCAAAAATAACTGATTAAAAGAAGAACTTAGAATGTGTCTTGATTGCTTTTTTAACTTTTTGGGATATAGCCAGATGCTGGTTTACAGAACAGCTGGAGCTGTTCAGTAGATGACAGCTCCATTGCTGTTAGTTATCATTCCTCACTTGAGATGTGATAACTGGATTCATGACTACCGCCGGCCCATTTCAGGCCAAATAAACCAGATTGTTTTAAGGAAGCAACGCAAGTCATTTAGGCAAACTCAATTTACTTATACTGAACTGAACTAAGAATGAACCCAGAAACATACCCACTTTTATTCCATCTAATTCTACTACAGTGCAAAACCAAAAAGCCCAGGACTCCTATACAGACATTGAAGAGAAGGAGAGGCACCTCTAGAAGGTGATTCTTTCCATCTGAATCATTACATGTAAATGCTTCAATCTCTTTATCAGCTATCAGAAAAGTCTGAGCTATTAGTTTAGATTCAACAACCATAAGGGCATACAAGTTGATTCCTGTAGTTCGTTAGAATAAATTAAACTCTCAAAGACTGCTTCACATATGAGGGTAATATGTGAGGTGTTTAGTGGATGAGGAGTAATTCCTTCTTAAACAATTGCAGCTGTAGCAGGCAAGTTCTTTATAACTGATATATTAACTTTTCCATAGGTCTCTAAGACAAAGTCATACTGTGACTGCTTGCAACCCATATTAAATGCTTGCTTTTGAAATACAATTGTACCTTTACATCCCTTTTGGAAAAAATACCTAGATGTAACAGTAAGCTTCTGGGAAGGGTTGTATGAACCAAAATTATTCATTTAATGTGTACCGCTTTGTGGGATGCACTACT
Source organism: Neopelma chrysocephalum (assembly GCF_003984885.1). Classification (NCBI taxonomy): domain Eukaryota; kingdom Metazoa; phylum Chordata; class Aves; order Passeriformes; family Pipridae; genus Neopelma; species Neopelma chrysocephalum. The sequence goes on along the minus strand of NW_020897694.1, from coordinate 3,660,535 downwards.
TTTTCTCTGTATGGCAAATCCATCCTACAAACTAGTAGAAGGGAAAAGATAAAACACACATTCCTCATCCTTGTTTACTTTCCTTTGATTACTTTGGGAGGAGTGGAAGGGTTAAATAGTTCAGCAAAGTTGAAAGAGAACAAGTTTAAGCAACTGGATCGTGAAGCTAATTACTTTTATTTACACTTACTGCTATATTAATGTTAGTATTATTTAAAATAGATTAGGTATGGCTATGTCTTCATTGGATAATTAGCTGAAGTGATGTGGGTATGAGCATCCAAGCAACTTTAACTGTATTTAAACAGAAACATTCAAGCCATTTAAGTCTTCACTCTCTATGTTGCAAGAAAATTATGTTATAAAAGTTTTCTGTTACAACACCTGACATTCTCTAGGCTTCTTCTAGTGAATGTGGAAGAGCTTACTTGTCTTTATAGATCTGACGGAAGAAAGTGACCTTATTGTGAGAAGGCTGTGAAGCTGTTTAGCAGATATCCTCAGTAAAAAGTGATCATCTTGCTAATTTGAGTAAGAATACCAGTCAGGCTTAATTAGTTCCACAAAGTAAGCTACCTGTCAAAATGAAAAGCCAAAGATTTCACTGGTCTGGAGGAAAGCACCTAATCTTGTTTTTCTATGAGCTGCTGAGCTAATCTAATATCTCATTGACGACAAAACGGTGAGCCTTGGTCCTCCGCCTTTCCTTGTTGCAGTCTGGGTGCTTGTTGGATCCACCATTCACTAATCCAAAAGAAAACTATTCTTTTTGGTTGGTTGGGGTTTTTGGTTATTTTTCTTCAAAATTGGCCATTTTAACTGGATCATGGTCTTTCAGCCATGAAAACAGTGGACATTGTTTTTCAGTGGACATTTTCTTTCAATGAAAACAGTGGGCATTGCCAATATTGGAATGGGGAGGGGAGAAGAAGAGAGGGAGAGGAGAGGGAGAGGACAGGGGTAAGAAAAAGAGGAAGAAAGGGATATGCTAATGCTGCTGACCTGCTACCGTACCAATGAGTGTAGTGGTAACTGTGTGCAGAATTTCTTTTACACTTGTTACACTCTGGATTTTAAGTTACAAGCTGCTCAGAGCAGTTACATTTATTTAAGACTTTTAACAAGTCTTTTGGATCGTTATTGCCTAGAGTTCACGTCCAGAGAAAACACTACTATGCCATCTCTAAGATAATTTCTTTTAATTAAGTGAGAGAAATAAGGTAACCTTTACCTTGGTAAAAGGTTTTACATATAGCAGGTAACATAACTGAAGAAAAGCATCTACTAAAACACCCGGTACAGAGACACAAAAACACACACTACAGACAATCAATATACCAGCTTTAGTAAAACACAATTCATTGGTTTTAAGTTACCCACAGGAGAAAAAGAGTAAAAGAAGAAAAAAGAGTAAAGAAAGAAAGAAGAAAGAGAGAAGGAGAGAGAGGAGAGAAAAATAGTTATTGCAAAGATTTGATGGTTCACATGGTGCAGGCTGGAAGAGAGGAGAGAGCTCACATGGAGCCTTGTGCATTCATATAGTTTGGTTTTGCCTCCCAGGCAAAATATCTGAGTAAGGCAGGCCTTATCACATACTTGCAGGCCTAGGCCCAGCCCTTACACACACACACACACACACACACACACACACACACACACACACACA
>NW_020897694.1:3584727-3657227 GCF_003984885.1 Neopelma chrysocephalum | reverse complement strand
ACAAACAAATAAACAAACTAGGAGTTACTAATGAGAATAAATGAACATGTCCAAGCAGAAAACATTTGAAAGACACGTAGAAAGATTTGGAAGTTTACATTTTGTTCATGGGCTGTGAAACTGAATAGGTGGTCAGCTAAAGGAGGGAGATAATTTCCTAAAAAACTGGAAGAAGTGAATATGGTTTCTCTTAGTTAAAAAACTTGAGTTTCAGTGGCTGGGCTGAGCGCCAGAACCTGCCTGCAAGGGCACAGCTGGTAAAAGAAAAGTAGTTTCTAATGCTTCTTCCTGCCACTGCCCTCCCCCCGCCCATTTTATTCTGCTTTTCCTAATCATGTTTACTACATTTAACTGGCAAAAAAAATGCTCCCTAACCTCTTCTAGGGCATGGAATGGCCCATGAACATACTATTATACCCTTCAGCTTGCAAAATAGGGTGACTGAATGCATGTTGCCTATTGAAAAAGGTGTCTGTCTGACTTGTGCTAAATCCAAAATTTGCTAGGGCCCTGGCAGGGCATCTGCTTATTCTCCTAGACCAAAAGTACTTTAGAGACCTCTCTGACAATTTAATATCACAGGCAATGAAGTTCCAATACCCAGGAGATCTCTCTGGAAGGGTTTATTTTACTACTTCAAGAAAACTTTATTCAGCAAGTTATATATTCTGGGTTTTAGTCTACTAAAAACAAAATTAAAGCTATGTTTGAATATCATTCTGTCTTTGGTCTTAAGAAAATCTAAATGGATCTACCCTCAAAACCCTGGCTGATTTTGAGTCCTGTCACACCAAAGTCATACGATTTTATTAATTCCAGCACCTGCAGGTTGACAATCTGGTTGTACAGCTGGTGATGTTGACAGAAATTTGGCTTTTACAACCATGGGACCCACTTTGAGGATGGAGGACTGGAATCAGAAGAGGAGATACTCCTTACAAAGTCGAGCCAAGATAACCTTTGCAAAAGTCTGGTGAAACCGATGAGGAGAGTTTTAAACTAGGAACAACAAAACTCATGGTAAAGGGCAATAGAGATCAACAGTGCTGGAAAGCAAAGGTTCAGAATGATGGGAACAAGGGAGATCTCAGAATTTATAAAACAGGACAAAAGGAAATTCACTTCAGGCATATACAGCCTAGGAAACAAGTATTAGGAAGTGGAAGTGCGTATGTGCATGTGCATGAAGGCTCATGAAAAACTCAACATGAGCTGGCAGTATGCACTTGCAGCCCAGAAAGCCAACTGACTTCTGGACTGCTTCAAAAGGAGTGTGGCCAGCAGGTTGAAGGAAGTGATTCTCCCTCTCTACTCTGCTCTTGTGAGATCCCACCCAGAGTACTTCGTACAGTTCTAGTGTTCCCAACGTAACTGTTGGAGCAAGTCCAGAGGAGGTCCATGAAGCTGTCAAGAGGACTGGTGTGGAGAAAGCAGGATTGTGTGAGCAACTTATCCTGCATTTCTGTAGGCCTTGCCTTGACATGGCTGGGCACAGACAGTGTAAAATGCACAGTCATCATGGCTTCAGGTTCTGAGGATGAAACAAAGAGGAATCTGTGCCAAAATTAAGGAGGAGTCGCAAGAGGTAAACAATGTCTTCACCTCGTGTGGACACCTGCAATAATCTAATTAGAAGTGGTCAATAGGGCATGTTTAGACCGTGGACACTATCATGTAACCAATAATGTAAAAGTGATCATGCATTGGGGTGTAGAAAAAGGCTTTAAAGGACAACTTTTTGTAAATAAAGTGGACATTTCGCAGATCAAATTGATCGTGTGCATTCTGTCTCTGAACCCCTCCATCAACAGACTGGAGCACCTCTCCTACAAAGACAGGCTGAGAAAGTTGGGGCTGTTCAGCCTGGAGAAGGGAAGGTTGCTTTGAGACCTCATAGCAACTTTACAGTATCTGGAGGGGGCCTACAGGGAAGCTGGTGAGGGAGTCCTTGCCAGGAACTGCGGCGATAGGACAAGGAGTAATGGGTAAAAATTGAAAGAGGTGAAATTTAGGTTAGATATTAGAAAGAATTTTTTTTACTGTGAGGGTGGTGAGACACTGGAACAGGTTGCTCAGGGAGGTTGTGAATGTCCCAACCTTGGCAGTGTTCAAAGCCAGCTTAGATAAGGACTTAAGCAACCTGGTCTAGTGGGAGCTGTCCATGCCCATAGCAGGAGGAATGGGACTAGATGACCTTTAGGTCCATTCCAGACCCTTAACATTCTGTGATTCTATGTGTTCACAAAGCTGCAGAAGCATTGAGATAACTGAGACATGGTGGGCAGCTGAAGCAACAACTCAGATTTAGGGGCATTCATTCTCCTGCACTGACTCCAGAGGCAGCTCAGAAAGCTATGTCTAACTTTTAGATGACTGTTTTTACATATGAAACCCATTGTTGCTTTTAGATACTCTTTTATTTTTCTCTAGTGCCTGATTTTCAGAATGCTGAATGCCCAGCTTCCCTAAAATCTACTTATTTAGGATGAGTGATATAAAGGTTTGCTTACTTCTGGGAAAAAAAAAAAGTCTACCACATTCATATATGAAATGTGAACTGATATTGAAAAATAATGAAGTCTTTCCACCACAGAACACATACAAACACACACATGTAGACATGTGTAATGAATACAGTTATTGATGCCAACAACTATAGATGAAAAAGATTTTGTTCAAAACTACTGTAGGCTCAGTCCTTATGAGACAAGAGGTTAACCTGTCTGTCCATGAGTTTTGCAACTCAGTTGTCAGTCGTGTTTACCCTGCTAAAAAAAAGAGAGCTGCAGCTGAGATGAATCCAAAGCACCTAACAAGAATATGACCCCAAATATCTTCAGCTTGTCTGTGTTTTCAGTGCTGTGAGCAATAAATATACAAAGTGAGAGAATCCTATTGTATGCACATACAATGAAAAAATAGCAATTGTATAAGACTGTATAATTAGTGATTATGCAGCATTGTACTAAATATAATATTCTGAATTGCATTTTTAAAATACCATGAGATACCCAAAACTCATACGTAAGAAAAACCTGAGAAAGAGGTCAGTTCTGTACTCTCTAACTTTGACTTAACACACTTGAAAATCAACAGATAAAAGGGATTAAATTGCTAGGGTTCCACAGTGAAGCTTTCAGGGTGAAAAGAAACTCGGGAATGAAAGTGAGACCTTTAATAGTAGTTCTTAACTCGAGCATGGGAATTCAAGAAAGAGAGGCAATTTCTGAGACCCAATTATGTGACTGCAACTTGAACTGCATGTGTAAGTGGAGGGAAGCTTTAAAGAGCTGGCATAATATTTTCTCTGTTGCCAACCTTGCTAAACAAGGGAGGGCTGTGGCATTTCAATGTCAAACTGCATATGTGCATTCTGGATGTACAACGTGAAAGAAAAAGAAAGTTTCAACAAGATTTCATTTTGATTTAGTGTTACTATTTCCATAGAATATTAGGCTATTCCCAAATACTTTACACTCAACATAGTTTCTTCAAAGAATTAGAGTTAAGAGCAGATAAAACTAAAGGAATTCTCCACCTATCTGAAAACAGAATTTTAGTATTCCTTTCTTAAAAAGAGAGAAATTATGGAAAAAATAAAAACAAAAATATTTCTAATCTTGCAAAATGGGTGTCTTTACATTAAAGAAGTGGCTTATTTTAAAAAAATGAAGGCCTGAGGTTTAGCTAGAGGCAATTTTTACACAAAACTTTTAGAAAATAATACAATCTCCACATATGTATGATAGTTATGTGACTTTGTAAATGCATATTCAGAAAGAAAAAATAGGACCTTATTTTTTCTGACCTCAATCTCTTTGGGGTGGGATTTTTTGTGGGGTTTTTTTTGTTTGTTTGTTTGTTGGTTTGGGGTTTTTTTTTGTTGCTGTTGTTTTGGTTTGGTTTTGTTTTTTGGTTGATTATTTGGTTTTGGGTTTGGTTTGTGGTTTTTTGTATGTATCTGTGAAGGAATTAGAAAAATTACAAAACAAAAACAAGTTGCTTTTTCACATCACTTCAGATATATGGCTGTTTCCCCCGCAATTATAATCTTACTGACAAATATAGTCTTGATCAACACCAAAAATCAGGATACTGATATTCATCATACACAGATGGACCTTTGATCCAATGACATACTCCTCTTTAAATGTTCTTGCAGTAGCCATGCATTTTACGGTGACAGTCACCCTCTTCAGCATATCAGGCACAGTGATAATTCATAACTAATCTGTAATGGTTACCAAGGAGGTGGTGGTGAATATTCAAAGCTACAGTACAGGCCAAGTAGTGCTCAAAATTTCAGTGCAGAATTTTATACAAAATCAAATGATTATACACACTAACAGAAAAAAAATAAAATTAAAAGAGACCATACTTTTGTACAAATATTTGATCAATTATTTGTGGAAATAAAAAAGTGAAATCGAATCTTTTGGAATAAAAATAAATACTTAAATGTACTCAGATTAATAACTTCCTCAAAAGAAACCAAACTGATGAAACCCAGAAATTACCTGGATCATTAACATTAGAATGCCATTTGGTACTTCCAGTAATAATGACACAAAAAAACTTAGGTAACTGCTACTCATATTTATAATTTTATATAAAATTTTCAGTAGAGACAAACCGCTGTTGAGTTTCTGCATTACATGATGTATCTTACTTGATGTGTAGAACAATAATAAAAGCAAAAGTTTTAAACATATTGCCAGAGGCACCAAGCAAAGGAACTAAGGAGGTGAGAGAAAGGGGTAGAAGAGATATGTCTTCAATTTCATGTTATTAAGCATAAAGGAATTAACAGAGCCAGTGATATATTGAATCCTATTACCTGTGGCAATTCTAATTTTGCTTAGTTAGTGGGGATTTCAACAGAAAATTTTGCAATGGGTTTTTCTGTGTGTGTGTGCGTATGCACATGTGAATAGGTATGCATATAACAGAGAGATGGTCTAGGAGAACAATATTAATCAGAGCAAGAAATTTGTTGATTATTCATTATTAATATAACACTAACAAGACAAGAATATTTAGGTGCTAGATGTTGGTAGACAGAAAAAAGTTCTGTTAGTCTTGCACATTGCTTGCCACAAGGAAATTTCAGTGGGGTTGTGGCAAGAACAAAACTGCACCATTTAGTGACATGTAGTCTAAACCTTATTTGCTCAGCGGGATGGGTATAGCGACTGAATAGCAATCTTGTGTTCTAAGATTTGTATTCTGAGACGTGCATGCACACACACACACATTTCACACTGACACAGCTCAAGGTTCCACCTCCTCTGGATTTGTTTATCATGAATGCATGATGCCCACTTCTGGCTCGCAGCCAGGGAAATCCCTACTGAGGACTACTGTGCAGGCACAGTATACATGCTGTTGAGAAGCAAACTGACTGTTACTGCACAGGCTTGATATACACCATCAGCCATTAGCACAAGAAGTAAATATGACTCCTGAAGATTTTACTGAGTTTTATCAAGTTCTGATGGGGATGGATCCCATGACCCCCAAGCTGTTCCTGCACATTCCTAAATATTAAAGGTGAGCAAATAATTAATTATCAACAATTTGCCAAGCTAATCTTCCCGATCAATGACCTTCAAAACCATTTTCTAACAAGATCAGCTTATAGAAAATTTATTAAACATTTATCTTTTAACCTGTAAATACTGTTCATTAGTATCACATAGCACAATTTTTTTTATTAGTAGAATATTTCTGTATTTTTTATGCTCTGCACTTTGGATCAGTTATCAGATGCAGATTAAAATTTGGTTCCAGTAAATATTTATGCATTTCAGTGTCAAATATTGTTTATTTTTTTTGCTATAGTGGTCAATGAGATAGCTAAAATATTTGTAAATTAAAAAAAAAAATCACATATATTTACCCCCAGTAGTCAATCAGAACAATTTAAAAAGAAAATTATAATTTTGGCAACATCTTTACAATTGAAAGAAGTAAGCTTTCACTTAAGAAGTACTGTTAAATGATAAGACTCCTTAAGGAATCAGATGCTGTTTAACTGAAAATCTTGTCACATGTTTTGAGGGATTCTGTGAGTGTATAAACACATAGGCATGCCCATATATATTCACTAATGAAATGCACTAGGTTTTATATAAAATTTTATTGCAATCAGGTATGTAAAATGATAGAATCATAGAATGATTTCAGTGGAAGGGAAATGAAAGATCATATTGTTCCGACTCTCCCTGCCATAAGCAGGGACACCTTCTACTAGACCAGTTTGCTCAAAGCACCATCCAACCTGGTCACTTCCAAGTTTGGGCATCCACAACTGCTCTGGACAATCTGTTCATGCCTCACCACCCTCTTTAGTAAAGAATTTCTTGCTAACATCTAATCTAAAACTATTATCTTTTAATTTAAAGCCATTCCTTCTTGTCTTATCACTATAGACCTATTGTATTGAATAACTTATTAGTTTATAATAAATTGAAAAAGCTGTTTGAGGCTAAATGATTAAAATTATTGTTCCAAATAAATAAATAAATAAATAAATAAAATATTTCACTACTTTTTTTTTCCCTCTGACAAAGATTTTGATTTGAAGTGGTTGGTCTTTCAGTTTCCCAATACCTAACTGTTGGTTTTCTTAATTGCCACATGGAAAAGCTGTTTTACATTTTAATTTTAATTTGGTGTCTTCAGTGCCAGTATGAACCCATGTTAGTTGTCTTATTAAACAGAGGCAATAAACCACTCTACTTTGCTTTCCCAGGGCTACTATTTATTTGATGGGATTTTTGGGTGCTAAAATGACCATGGTGCTAAAATGACCATGGTATTCTCCTCTGCAATACATTTTGGACTACATAGACAAAGTAGCTCAATTCCAGTGCTTCCTGTACTTATCCATTACTTTTATTCTTTGTAAGTAATAATCCTATTCTGTTACTGTTTCAGTCACTGAATCCTCTAAGGCTGAGCCTTCTGAGTATTATCCTGAGCTACAGTGGGATGCTTTGCCAATACATCATGAAGGTTTCTTGGTAGTTTAAAACTTGCTTTCTGTTGTGGACAAACACACAATACAAGTTCCAGGGCTTAACCTAGAAGGTATGAAATAATGCACATTTCTAAATGTTATTTTTTGACTAAAGGCAAAAGCAAATGTCTGAAAAATTAGGACTGTATTTTGGCAGAAGAAAAAAAAAGCAAACACATAAAACATTGACTAAAATAACAGAAGACTCCTGAATGTGGTCCATTATGCCAGAAGTCATTTTCTAGGTAAAAAGAATATTCTTCATACTAAAACCATTTATTTTTCATGTCTTGTAATAAGTAAGCTCTAAGCACAGTTCACTGTGTGATAGATTTCCTTCCACAAAGTTTAGTCTCCCTCAGTCCAAACCTGTTGACAGAATTCTTCAAGAAATTTATCAGCAAGGGCCAATGACAGAGAGGTCACAACTTGTGATACTTCTCATGCATTTTTACATGGAATAATTGCCTTCTTAAAAAGAAGACATATGCAAACACACAGGAAACTCCAAGAAAACATTAATTTACCCAGAATAAAGAGTAAATGTTGACAGTCATAGAGGAGCTCTATCACTTCTATGAGAATCTAATTCTTAAACTCTATAGAAAAAGAAATTAGGAAACTAGTATGTCACCAGGAATTGATCGTATAAAATTTTGTAGTAGCAGTCTAACTTACCTGGCACAGGGAAAAATAAGACAAATAACTCCCGCTGTAAACTGGCATTAATTCATAGTTCATTTTTCTGTCCAACCGTTCCTTTCCTTGAATGCAAGAGAGAAGAAAAGTATAGATATATGCCTAATGACACGTCACAGGACTGGCTGCTGTACAGAGCCCATCTGTGAAGGGCAGTTTCCTATCATGGCAGTTAGCTCATGTTTGCCTATTTTGATAAATATTTAAGGCTCAAGAACTGTTAACTGAAATCAAGGTCATATGACCAGGTGTAGCTGTTTGCTAAGTGAACATCTACCTCTGAGCTGCCTGTTTCTCCCTGTCAGAATGACTAACTCAGGCACGGGTGTAGGCACTTGGACTTCTAAACTTAAATTAGAGTAAGAGTAAGATTCAGTCCTTGGCACTCAAAGAGTTATGTTATGAATAAACAGAATAAACAGCACTATGAGGGGAGAAACAGTGTAAACAACTTAATCTTGCAGTCAGGAGTTTCACAGAAGTCTCTGAAGTCAGGAATTTAGTGTCCTGCTTTAGTGCCCTGATCACTTAATGCACCACACTGACTGTGCTTTACTGTAAGGAAAATAAAAGATTTTTTTAGCACAAATATATATATATACACACATGCATATGCATGTGTATAATAATAAGACAGACATGTACACACAGAGACATACAAGCATGCAATATATACATAAATATTTTTTAAAGTAGCCTCCTCTCTGTGATAGTTGTTGCTGCAGCAGGTAATCAAAAACTGGAATCTGGACAAACTTTTCCTGATACCATCTAAATTTAAGCCATGAGCCTTTGTACTACAGGACTGAAGGAAAGAGGAGGAGGTAGAACATGCTGTAAAGTGACTAGGTAGCCGCTGCTTCAACATATGTACTTCTGATGGACCCTTTCTCAGTGGGAAGTGGGAAGACAGAGGGAGAAAGCAGGACTACTGTGGAGGAAAGCCAGATTTTAAAAAAAATTACATATATTGACTCATACAATAGAGAAAAAATAACAGTTCCTGGGTTGTCCTAGTAAAAGGTGTCAAAGTAATAGTAGTAGTATGTCATTGTCGGATTTTTTTCATTAAAAGGATAATTTATTATATCATTGTTATCTCTGCTGAAATCTCCTTTGTCACAGTGACTTAGCCAACCTAACTATTCATAAAAATGTCTTAAACTTTGACAGCTTCTACATATTTATCTAAGTTAGAGCAGCTGAATTCCATTTGTGGCTAGGAATCCCAGCTTTGACACAATGGAGGTAAACAGATACTTCCAGAATGAAGCTCTTCTTAGCTATCTTATCTGAGATAGCCAAGGTGAGTGATATATTTTATGTTCTTGTTTACAGAAAAAGATGGTTAGACAAGATGCTCAGCTGATATCTGTTGCAATGAGGCTATCCTTAATTTATTTTTTTATCCCTGACTTCTATTGTTTTAGTTCTATCTACACAAGAGAAACATTAGACTGTTCTTTCATTTAGACTCAGTGGAGATAGTTTCACATATCAACTGTAACCAGATTTGTGATTGATGGCAGCCATTAATACCCTCTAACATGGAATTATATACACAGATACGTGCATGTGTTTTATTTAGGTTCATTAATCTAAGTGGTTCAAGGACAGTGCTTCTTTATCTGTTTTCCATAAAACAATTAATTGACATAAATTTGCCTTCTGTTCTACATCATGTGGACTTGAAGTTTCAGAATATTCAATACTGAAACTCAACAATGAAAGATAATTTCACAGTTTCATCATCTATAACTGGAGGTTGTGTATTCATCAACCTGACTCTAGAGTTTTCCTGGGCTATTTTGAATAACCAACATGAAAGAAAGCTTACTTTTCCAAGGAAATTTTACTCAGAAGGGACTGTAAAACTAGAAGCATGAGTTTTAAATGTTGTGACCCATCTGCTTTGTATTATTGCATTATTTGTATTATTTTTAATAAAATTAATTCATTATTTATTTGCATTATGTTACGTGTGATCAGCTATCCTAGCAGCCACTGTTTGGAGGAGTCTAACTCACCAATCATCATCCAACTTCATACATTTGTGACACAGAGCAGAATTTCAGGATGTCTGTGACCCAGTACTCTCATAATTTGATATATGGTTTGTATCAGAGAAGCCAATAACACCTTGTCCTATCATGAATTAACTTCAAAGAAAGGCCAGTCATGAAGTTCCAAATTAAATGAAAAAGTTTGTGCAGTAATTTTCAAACCAGTTATTACGAGAAGAACTGTTTGGTTGCAGCTTTCAACTCATCTACCCTGCATGTTGCCTAGAACTGTAAATGTCAGGTAGAATTGTTTCCCACTCAGATTTCTAACAAATTAGCAGAAAGATTAGCAGAAAGATTAGCTCAGTTTTCTCACTTCTACTCATGTGATTCTCTATCCCATGGGGGAGTGAGTGAGAGATGATGTAGTGCTTGGCTGCTGGCTGGGGTTAAACCACTAAATGGAGTAATTTACGGGAATGTGTACAATTTATGGACTGCTTTAAAGTGATATGGGAACAGGCACAATTTATTCCAGGACGTTTAGGAAAAGGGCTAAGGGTAGAGAAAGAGAGGCATCAAAGTGTGATACCTATTAGCATGGAAAGATCATAGAATCATAGAATCAGCCGGGTTGGAAAAGACCTCTGAGATCATCATGTCCAGCCCTTGATCCACTACCACCATGGTTACTAGACCATGGCGCTAAGTGCCACATCCAGTCTCATCTTAAATACCTCCAGGGACGGAGAATCCACCACTTCCCCGGGCAGCCCGTTCCAATGCCTAATTACCCTCTCCGTAAAGAATTTCTTCCTAATATCTAACCTAAACTTCCGCTGGCACAGCTTAAGACCATGCCCTCTTGTCTCACTGATAGCTGCCTGGGAGAAGAGACCAACCTCCACCTGGCTACAACCTCCTTTCAGGGAGTTGTAGAAAGTGATGAGGTCTCCCCTGAGCCTCCTCTTCTCCAGGCTCAACAACCCCAGTTCCCTCAGCCTCTCCTCATAGGACTTGTGCTCGAGTCCCTTCACCAACCTTGTTGCTCTTCTCTGGACCTGCTCCAGCACCTCAGTGTCTTTCCTGAACTGAGGGGCCCGGAGCAGGACACAAATGGAGAGTAAGAAGTGATTGACGCTCCTCTGTCCGAACTCTGCATCTGATCTCTGATCTTACTTTTAAATCCCATTCCTTACTATTTTCTGTGTGGTCTTGCTATCTTCTCTCCATGTGATATGTGTTGGAGGATGATTTACTAGCGAATGTCAAGTTGGACGAGCCAATGAGTAGGAGGTCACTCCCATCTGACCAGAACCCAAGATCTGAGGTGATGGCTGGTAAGTGTCGCAGGGCCCATGACAGTACTTGAGGGGGTTTTGTGAATCAAGAAAATGGAAGTATGTTTGTGCTTCACTGATTAGCTTCAAACCTGATATGACACAGAAGGGAAAGAAGCCTGAATTGTCTGTGTTCAGGTCTGCACAATGCTGGTGTTTGTGTGGGTGTTGGAAAGGGCCATGCTGTCTGTGTGTTGGCATGTGGCCAGTCACATCAGCTGTACTTATTTTTGGGACATTCATGGGTATTCAAGTACTGTCTGGACCTGGAAATGACAAAACAGCAAGCAGACTGTCTGAGAGGAGAAGTTTCCTGGGACTATGAGTCGTAATTCAGCCTGGCCTTAGCAAAGTCAGCCCTATTTCATTCATACGAAGGTTATTTTCAAAATATGTCACATATACACAACAAAGGGCAAGAATTTCTTTCCAAAAGTAACTGATCTTTCACTCCCCCAAGTCCTGGGGTACAAGTTAGTGAAAGTAACCAATTGACCTCAGTCCCTTCTTTGAAGACAGGGATTTCCTTTAGTTCTTCCATCTGGTCTGCTCCATGACAGAGCAACTCAAATTCTTACAGCAAGTTCTTTCCAACTATCATCTTGGTATCTCCTCAACAGGAGTAAATATCTGGTAGTATTTGAGACTTATGGAGGGTAGAAAAATACTGTTTAAATATCTATTAACACATGTATTATTTTCTCTAACATATTAACAGTTTTACCTTTAGTTCACGTAGAATCAAATCATACAAATCACAAACTGGCAAAGTCCTTCTCACAGGATTTATTAAGCATCATATTGGTATTTGACTTTTAAGGAATATTAAGATTCACCAATAAAGAGAAAACAAAATTATTTCTACTCTCCTGTCCCTAGGCTTTGCTGTCATTGTTCACCCTCTAAAAACTTTTGTTTTCTGTAGAATGTATAATTACATTGCATTTTCAAGAGTGCTAAATGAGAACATGCAGGTACCTATGCATCAACTAATATAAACCAAAAAAACCTTAACTATTTTTACATTTGACTTTAACAATATGATCAGGTTAATGATACATTTAAAGTTAATGAACCAATTATTTTTAGACTAAGCAAAAAGTCATTTTACTGTGCAAATAGCTACTCACTGTCAGTGGTCTTTGCATTGCTGTTTGCATCTCTAAATTAGTCTTGAACAATTCTTAATAAGATATCAAGGAATGTTTCTACTGATGCTTTCTAAAACTGACTGGTACTCCAAGGAATGCAACATCTTTCTGAAAAGTAATTTTATTCATTCAATATATATGTGTCCATAACATGATATTGTAGAAGTCTCAGCAACCTCATAGCGTTATATGGAATTTTATGCAATAACCACAAGTGTATGTTATTGTTTGCCTAATAGAGTATTCTTAATCTGGTTAAACACAGGAAGAATTGACATAATGACAATGACAATGACAATAGCAGTGTGAGATTAACAGCTAAATGTTTAGATTGGTGAAGAAGAGAGAAGGCAAAAGTAATAGTATACAAACCGTACCACAAATCCATGTGTTCCAGAAATATTTTATGGCTTAGTATTATACAAAGAACTTTCCAAAATGCGAAATCGTTTTTTTTCTTGTGTTATATAGGCAGTAAATTATGTTTTCTTTCGTCTGAGTCAACTGTGCCATTCCTGTTATTCCTGACAGAAAGGAGACAGAGAACCCTTGGTATTGGCAAGTGAGTTCTGCAGCCAAAAGTATTTTAAGCAGAAATTAAAAAAGTATTGTGAATAGCTAACCTCCCATGTCATGTAAACATGCTGCAGAAGTAACATAGGTATTTGTTCCTGTGAGCAAAACAGATCATCAGATAATGCTCCTGTAGAATTGTACTTGTGTTCAATGTGGCTGTATTCAATTCTATCTAGTCATTGCTGCAACCCATGTATTAACATATTCCAGGCTTTATCCAGCACACAAGAAAAAATATGTCAAATGCCAAACAGAAGTGGATTCCAAGGTGGACAATGCAGTTTTAAGGAGCTACAGCATTACTCTTCCATAAAAAGCTACTGTCTGAATCAGGACTTTTTCATTAAATATGTCCTGAAATAAATGTATCAGTGGAGTCATATCCGTGGTGAATATGCAAGGAAAACTGATGGGTGACATGAAATCACACATAAGGCTTGTTTCAAAATTAACAACGGACAGGCATTCTGCATAAAATTTGTGTCTAGCCTACCATGTATAGCTCACTTGTAGCTGACAATCATCATTTGTTGGAGACTGTCGCCTCTCAGTTCCTGATTCTGAAGACGCTTTAATCAAAACAATTTGTGTTAAAAGGTGCAAATACCAAGTCGTCTTTATTCCAGTCCACTTTGGCTAATGCAAATTACAGAGTACTTGCAACAGCACTTGTGTAAGGAGATCTACTGGAGAGAATAATCTCAGGCAGAAGGAAAAGGAGTAGCAGGGCTAAACTGGCAATGGTAACCTTTTCTGTTGATACAGCTGAATCACAAAGAGGTTTTTTAGCCACGGGATAGAGGTATCAGTGGCAAGTGTGCAACACCAGAAGTGGACAGCTGACAGTAGTTTTGACAGGTTATGACATAAACATCAGTAGCAATGCAATCCAGAGATCAGCAGTGATATAAAGCTGAATAATGAGACACAACCAGAGATAGATTCATTAAGAGTTCCAGTGTTTTCGCCAGAATCCATATTCCCTTGCTATGAGCAGATATTACATTATCGGATACAGCCAGTTCAGCAAGATGTCAAGGGTGGAGAAAGTCATTGCTGTGTTTCAGTGTGGGAGTGACAGCCATAGGTTTAACAGTACCAGATGGGCAAACCTGTGGCATCTGAACGGTTCAAGTATGGATCTGTTGCAGAAACTGTGATGTGAATGGCTGCGGGCAAGCTCTCCTGGTGGAAAGCCTTCTGGATCTGCACCAGAAGTGAGGAAATGAGCCAGCACTGGCTGTTAAAGGCAACATCAGCTGGTCTCTCAGGACTCAGCTGTCTGCTCATCCCACTTTCAGTCCACAATAAAGTAGTGCATAAAAAACTGTCTAAGGAACACAGATATCTTCTGTTTCAGTGCAGTATGTGGTCTGCTCTTGATTCCTCTGCCATAGAATATGCGTGACTTTGGGCTGTGGGAATATTTTTCAGTATTGAGATCCTTGTAGCCATGCCTGAACTACATAACATACACTGCTGACCATTTAAAAAATATAACATATTTCTTTGTGCTGCAATAATCAGTGTCCAACTGAAAGCAGAAATCAGTGATGTAGTAGCTGGTTTTGTAGTGCCAGTAGTACAAATCTTTTTTTCACCAAATAGATATAACAATAGATAAATAAATCACTTCCACAGAAAATTCAGGTCAAAGACTTTAGTAAGAACTTCCTCATTTCTTTTTCCCCTCCCTGTGGTCTCAGCTCAGAAGTGAAGATGACCTCAGCAGTTAGCAGCCACAGAACTTCACACTGCAGCAGTGTCTCCTCCTCCTTCTCAGTGCTGTTGAGCGAAAATGTTCTACTTTATTGCAAGAGTCAAAAACAGACACTCAGATTTTTTTTTCCCCACTGTTTTTCATGGAAAGTATGTTTCTTCTCTTTGTAAATTTTTTATTTTCATGAAAAACAACCACCAACTTACCAGTTTTAATTAAAAATATACAAAACCTGAAAAGCACTGGTGAGTTCAATTTGATAAGAAACGCTCTTGTTGCTGTTGTTGTTAATGGAAGTATTCATGAATCTAAACACAATTTTAGAGTTTAGAGAGAAAAATACCAAGAAAAATTTCAGAGCATCCTTATAACTCAGAACACTTAGACTCCCCAAAAAGACAGGAGGCTGTGTTCATTGCATTAACTTTTGATTCAAGGGCTTATTTGAGTGTTCTTAAAACAGTGACTTCCTTGTTTCACCTGTTAGTGTTGGGGTTCATTGCACCTTAAATGATTGAAGACCAAGGTATATGTCTACTGATGCACAATGCCTTCTATGTGTCCTCCTAATGATAAAGCATTACCTGGAGTTTGTAGCCAAATAAGGTAGATTTATAGTTGCCTTCATGCTGGGGATGTTGAAAGTAGCTGGATTATAACACCAAAACTTATTTCTGATCTCTCCCCTGGAAACTAGATAGAAAATGCTACAGAAAAAGCAGATGCACAGAACATCTAGGTATTATAGTTTGCACTAATTTTACCATTTGGTCTCTTTATTACTGGTAGTATTAGGTTTGGCTTTTAAACTCTTTCATGATGTTTGCTAGTATCTGAATGGTTATAAGAAAAATCTGTGAAACACAATAAAATTTTAAGGTACCTGGCTAGAGCTTGATTTTTTGTTTTTGTTGGAGGTGCGTTTAGAGTTATTTGTATTTGTAGTAGCCAAGAACCCAGCAAATTCTCAGAATAAAACACATGGACCTCACTACACCAAACTGCCCATGGCTTAAGCAAAGTGTACGGTCTTTCACTGGCAATCAGAGCTGCCAGAAAATGATGATACACTGCCAGTATATTTGCAGATGTTAGTAATCATGAATTCAGTGTTGGGCATAAAGGAATGTGGAGAGAGGAATGCCAGAGACTGTCCAGCAACAATGCATGTAGCCAGAATTTTTCACTGAGTTCACATGTGTGCTGTGATACTGTTTGTGCACCTTCTGTCCAGATATATTTGAACACACTAGGGAGTAACTTCCTAATCAGCTGTTACCTGATGCCCATCTGCTATCCCAAATAACATGTGTCCTCTGTAACATTTACCAATATTTCCTCGTGCCTCATTACTTTTATTCCATGCAGGATTGTCTGTTTTGTAAAATCATAGACACTCATTATATCTGGTATTCATATCGACTCACCCTATGCTTCTGAAAGTCTGGTACTTAGTCTAGACTGCAAAACTGGTTCCCACTGTAGTTAAATGAAAGTGAGGTATCTCTAAAAGGAGTTTCATTTTCTGAGACAGATTAGAATAGTGATAGTGAACTGTTCTCTGAAGGCAATTTTCCTCTGAATACAGAGAGGACCAAATATCACTGGTTCAGGTGCTGAAGTTAGATGATACTAAGGTACAAGAAAGATTAATATTAATCTAACAAAATATAGTTGTCATAACCTCAGGCTCTTTTTATAATCTTTCAGGAGAAATATGTGCAATGCATCTCATTTTACAGTTAATGTCTAAAACAAGTGAGATAATCACATACTAGAGGTATTCCTTCTTCTGTATTGACTGTTGTCAGGTACATAAAGTCACTACCACATGCTGTTGAGATGTCTCTGACTTTTACAGAATGTTTAATAATGACAACTTTGTATAAAGACCACTTATCGGTTAGACTTTTTTTCTGTGAATAAAATTACTTTTCCCTGTGCTGCTCAGATATTACTTTAAGAAATACTCTTAACGTGTAAATACTTCCTGAATTCTTGTTATTGCATTTAAGACTGGACTTTCAGATTCCACTCAGTTTGAAATTCACTGACAATTTCCATTGATTCAAGTTAGGAAAGCAATTTATATTCATACAGAGCATCATGTGTGTTGTTTTTTTCTTTCTTTTCTAAAAGAAGAAATACATACGGTAATGGGGGTTCTTCACATCTTAAATATACGAATACCAAGTTTTAAGTCTCTCAGTAGAGTGTAATTTGTTTGTGTTTCCATAACAGTGCACAATTACCTTAAGCTTGTGAATCAAAGCAGGAACAGGAATCAGATCAGGAGGGGTAAGGAAGCTACAAGTAGGAAAGGGTGCTTTTTTGCTTGTTTGTTGTTTTGTTATGGTTTTTTTTCAAGAAATGACATCTAACTTTAAGGTAGTGAACTCATATTTTGTCACTCAGTCAAGCTGACAAATTTCTAGAAGTGGTCAGCACTCAGGAATTGGCACCAAAAGTCAATTTTTCAAAAGCAATTCTTCAAAAGAAAAGCAACCATTATTTGTTCTTGTGGAAAAAACCTTTTTTTTTTTTTGAGTAAGTGTGAATTTCTTACATGTCCTCTTTGCATGTATCCTGCAAAGGATGTGAACTTTTAGCTCCATCAGCTAAACTACATAGCTATGTAGCTCAACTTACTGAATCTCTTGCTTTTAGCCCTCAAAATCCTCAGGGAAAAGCCAAGGGATGCTAGCAGAGTCATAATAAATCAGTGAAAGATTCTCATTTGCTGTGAAGAATATATGATCAGAGCTTGTGATAGCTCATGTACCAAAAATTATAAAACTTGCAGACACTGATGCATGTTTCCTTTTAAGCTCTTTGGGAAAACATATTTGTTATTTAGACAGACTGAAAATAAAATAAAATAATAACTTCTCTTTCCCTCTGCCACATCTTTCTCTTCAAGATTACCTCCCCCCAAAAGCCAAAATTGAATAAAATGAAAGGAAACTTTCTGTAGCCCAAGCATTAAGGAGGATAAAAGCAAATATGTCTGTCAGTCTGGCGAGTAATAGCAGCTGCACTAGAGACAGTTGACCACCAAATGGTATCCTAGCAACCTACAGTAGCATCGTTATACATAGTGCTATCAAGCCAAATTTATCCTTTTCAATATCTTAGCTTCAAGAGATCAAGGATGAATACAGAGCAAAGGATGAAAATGGTGCCAAAGAAAAAGACAACATGGGGTTTTAAATTAAGCAGAGGTTATACAGAATGTCTGTGTAAAATGAATACAGAACATCACATTTGTGCGACAAGGAAAGATACCTTTCCATGGTAAGGCACTCAGACAGTTATGAATCAATTTGCTTTCACAATACTAATCCTGCGTATATTTTAGCTTGGAATAAAATTTGCAATATGTCTTCTCTTTCATTCCATTTAAAAGTTTCCATTTAATCAGGGAAGGGTGAGGGGAAATAATTTTTATTTACTCAAGCTTCCTAAATCTGTAAAAAATCTCTAAGCAAATTCACCTATAGATTGTGGCTTTCAAAAAAAAAAAAAAAAAGCTTTCAATGTTTTTAATATTAAATTGGATAATTACAGCTCGGTTAATAAACTCTCAAAACTGAGCAGTTCTCTCTTTTTATAACATAAATTACTTCTATTCTCCTGTTATATTTAGAGCCATTGATCCTACACTGTCCATATAACTATGATCATGACTATAAATAGCTTTGTCAAATAGAAGAAAACTGAACCTATGTGCAGATTAATTACAGGATGTATCCTTTTTTCAGTTTTGAACAAATATAAAAAAAAACCACTGGGCTTCTAGACCTTACC
Organism: Neopelma chrysocephalum; assembly: GCF_003984885.1. Taxonomy (NCBI): domain Eukaryota; kingdom Metazoa; phylum Chordata; class Aves; order Passeriformes; family Pipridae; genus Neopelma; species Neopelma chrysocephalum. The sequence continues at coordinate 3,638,910 of NW_020897694.1, read as the reverse complement.
GACCATAACGGCTGGACTCTCCCGTCCAGAGTGTATTAGCATGGTTTCACCAGTCCTAGTTGAAATGAGGACATCTGACCTCGGCTAGGGGTATGCTGAATGCAACAAAACTACTGATAATGTAGACTAATTTAAAGACAGGTAGGATAATAATTTTTAGTAACTCCTGCAAACACGACCTCAAGCCGAATTAAAACTGTCTCCAGTAGCAGATGTACTGCCAAGTAAGCAGTATGTTGCAAATTGGGGCAGTGTACAAAGCTACTGATCTCTGATCATTTTTAACTTATAGTCCAAATGTTATCCTTGAAGAGGATACACACCACAGGGAATAAATTTACAAAGCTGTGTTTTATGATATAATAAATGTTTTTGTACATACTGGAAAGTCTGTGTGAAAAAGATTTCCACATGACACCCTGCAATAGAGGGCTCTTTGGAGACTTAGCTGGGGAAAAAAAAAAACACAACAACTAAATTATGCACTTTTTAAAATGGCATAATAGAAGCAAGTTTTTAATCCAATATTTAGTCTCTCCCTTAATTTTTATTTCTAATTCCTTTCAATGATCTGTTCTGAAACAGGCTATTTATCTTTCTGTCTATTGTATTTATGCAGATGACAGCAATCTCCTCTCTTCTCCAAATATTCTGTCAATCTATAGTGCCCAGTGGTAGTTCTTCTTCATCACATTAGTTGATACATTCTATAGCTTCCAAGAAAAGAGTCTGCACGTAGGCATATTTTAACCTAGTAGAATAACTTATTCTACTCTATGAAGTTCCAAGTTTACTTTCTACTATGCCCCCAAATGTCTGTGCATTTGTGTAGCCAATCACAGGGTAAAAAAAATATAATTACCCAAACAGATACACTGCCACTATGCAAACTGTATGTTTCTGATTAGTGTTCTCTAAGCAATATATCAAAGGAACACTGGACAAGAAAGAGCCTGAGAGCTGACAGGAAAGCTGCCTTCTGCTAGTCTGCAGTCACACTGACTGAGACCTGTAATATATTTATGTGCTGAATATTTGTCTGTGAAACAAATATGTCTTTAGCTTAGGCTATATCAGCAGGACAACAGGTCAGAACTATTAAAAAAATGTCTTAGATATAGTCAATAAGGCAAGATATTAAAAGCGTCTGTAGTCTACCAAATCAAGTGTGCACCTCAAAACACTGTATGGATTTTGAGTACATGTAACATCTGCTCTAATTTATTTTGTTAGTCAGGTCTTTGTTAAGAGGGAAGCTAAGTGTTACGACCCACCCCAGGAAAAGGGGAGGGGGGGTAACTCAGGTTTTTATCAATAATTCCCTTGGGGTGGATTAGAGTGAAACGACACTAAATAATCGGTGTCTGAAAACATATATTGGTAAGGTTTATTTCAACAATTTTGTATCAACAGGCATGCTAGCATTTTGGGTGTTGTCATCTATATCATTTATAGCAATATGGAATAGGGATAACTTCGGGGTGGGAAAATGCATAAGGGAGAGAAAGGAAAGACAGGATAAGGGTAAGGGAGAGTAAGGGAAAGAAAATATGAGAGTGGAAAGATGTGTATAGTCACGGCCCATGGGGTCCAGCAATGACACTTGGTAGTTGCCGCTTCCATGTCTGTCATTGAAGTGGTGGCCTTGATCTGCTGGGGGTGAAGGAGGGAAGCCCTCACACTCGAAGAAGTTATGAGATATTATATCCATGGTTAGTGTCACGGACCATGTCTTGAGCCTCTAACCTCTCCCTGGGCCTGCGCAGAGTTTTTTTGAGTCAGGCCTGGTTCCTACCTTCCAAGATTGGTGGTGGGGGGGGGGATGGGCCCAATTACCCATCAGAGGTGTAAGGTAAAAGTCAAAAGCCTGCAAGCTCGGCTCTTCACTGGAGGGAGGGGCAGGCCCAACTGTCCATCTGAGGTATAATGCAAAAGTCAAAAGCCTGCAAACTCCTGGAATGCATAAATCATTAACCATTTCAGTCTCTGACACTAAGGACACAGTAATCCTGTTCGCAACAAAGAGAATATTATCAGTAAGAAGATAAAACAGCTTTTAGCTTTACATTCTTCTTGACAGAATGTTGGAGCAAACAGACAAGTCTTTTTAACCACTGGGCAATACAAATGAAGAGCAATTAAACAGAATTCATAGAAAGGAATGAGAACAATCCTCTGAGATTTTGTGATACTAAATTTAAGTTTCAAAGATATTAACAACTTGGCAGCTAAGTGAGTAAAGCTACTTCCGAGACATCATAACAAAAAAATGCTGGAGCAATCCAGCTTGGTTGATTGGTGTAGGAATTTATGATTATATGACTTTTGGGGTGTTTTTTGTTGTGGTAAAAACTGGATTTAATGACTTGGGTGTTCATTTCCAGATCTAGAATTCCGTGTTCATCTAGATTATTAGTTAGTACTTGGGAAATTAGTGACACAAGTGAAATTCCTGTAAGAATTTGGTGCCAATTCTTAGGCATTTTAACCTTGAGAATTTTAAGGTGGAAGGGAATCACATCTCTTTCAAGACTGTCTTTCATTTATATCATGCATCAGGAAAAGTCTGCACTTCATAATTCATATACAGTAAAGCAAATGACCTATCTTTTTGTGGGCAGAGTGTGAAAAAAAAAAAAAGCAGCCAAAACAAGACCAATACAATTTTAGCTGCAATTCTAATTTGCTTAGCAAAGGAAATTTCACCCATTAACAGGCAGGCCTTCTGCCATCTGTGTTAAGTGGGTGCATTGCAAGCACCTGGAGCTACAAGGAATACTTTCCTTTTTAATTCTTTCTTGTCAAACAGATGGGAAAAAGCACAGCTAGTAGTGCTATGCTGTGTTTAACTATGGGAAGACCATAATTTAGTCTCACTGTTGCCTTTCAGCCTGACACCTATATATTTGGACTCTCAGGTTATAATTGGCAGAAGCATGTCAGTGCTGAGGAGATGGTTGTGAACTACTTGAAAAGAACTGAAAAGAGACCACAAGTGACATACTGCTTATGCAATGGCAGTATACTTACTAGAGGAGACCATAGGTTTCTGAATGCAAAGCTCTAGTTTAATGAGCATTTTAAGGGCAATGCAAGAAATCATGTTACCTCTAAGCCCTATGAAGATATGGGACAAATAAGAGGATTCATAGATGCACAAATTCAAATGTCAAAAAAAGGGACAATTATAGCCTTGCAAAGCTGTTTCCTATACATATGGCTGTAGGATTTCTCAAAAAAAAAAAAAAAAAAAGAAGCAAAACAACAGACAAAAGTTCTCAAGGCCCCATTTTCCTAAAGGCTTGAAGGAGAATAACGTACCTTTGAAGTGAAATTACGAACCTCAAACTGAAAAGAGTGACACAGGAAAATCTTGCCAACACACTGAAGCACTTGATTTTCTGTAGGGGTCTAAGGGTTTCTGGCCAAACGTTTCTAATTGGTAACTGTGTATGTAATAGACTAAGTGTTTCTTCTAAAGTAACAATTATCAGTTTGGGACACAGAACTTTAGCACAATAAATAAGCGTGCTCAAATCAGAGTTGGAATATTGCAGCACTCATCTTTGTGCAAAATAGAGAGGAGATATAGTTGTGATCTAGATGTTTTTCAAGGAAGCAGTAGCCCAGTTTGCAAAAGATGGTTCGAATAGTCAACTGAGAGGAGAGCAGGCAGTTCATTTTTCCATAGCCATTTCTAACTTTGCTGTCCAGTGACTGTCTAAAGTAAAATACAGGAGCTCTGCTTGTGCAACAGTTATGATGGCTAAGGCATAACACTGAAGTGCAAAACCTGTACATTTTAAACCTCCCCAGTCTGATCATGTCCTAAAAAGTTCTCCTGGATAATTGCTCTACCAGTAAGTAGTCATACAAAAGGTATTATGGCACAGGAAAAGGCTTCAGGCTCCGAATTCTAGCTTCACAGAGGTGCTTTGCTGCATCTCTGAAGCAATTGTTAACATTCATGCGTGAAAGAGTATCAGATATAGCCCACTATTTGGTATTTCCTCGTCTTGATTAACCCTGTAAGCTGGCTATTTTAAACCCCATTGCAGGAATAGAGATTCCTTCCATTCTAACCACACTGTACATTTCACTACTGAAGTTGAACAGGCAAACTTCGTTGGTCACAGCACTGAGCACTGTAATATATAAGTCATTGGTTATTTTTGCATCACTGACCTAAAGACTAGACTTCCCAAACCAAAGCAAGTTTTCTTACTTTCCTTTTTCTTCTTTTCCATACAGTGTTAACTCATTTATTCACTGAAGTGATTAAATTAAGTTTCGTAAAACTGAATTCTGGTGGATTTCCGGCCTCTTGATTAGTCCAAGTGTGGATATGAGTAATGTAAAGACTATTCTAAAACTATTCTTGTATATGAATAAGTCTTTTTGTTTTAGGATTGTATTATTAGCTTTGACTGAGGGAAATAATTAGCCTGAAATCTTGGTGGACTGATGTCCTCCTTGCATCTGGCTGTATTATGCTGTGTTTTGCTGAATTACAGCTATTACAGCAAACAGTTTTGGTCCTGCTGCAAAAGTACCCTAGACTGTCTGCTATTTAGTCTTAAAGCAATTTTTGCATCTCTGCATACTTCACAACCCTAAGGATTTATAGTTCATATTAACAGTTCCCTTTCTGTAATCTGAAGACTACTCATGAAGCACAGTGCTTTGTAGAACTGTATCTCTTTTTTAATAGTGATTATTTAAACTTGGTTGTGAAGAGGGCATTATAGCTCACAAGAAATTTTAATGAGACCTGTGTGTAGAAAAAAACAAAACAAAAGAAGCAAACAAACAAAACCAACCATGCAATAGGCTATGGATTAATATAGGCGATTAATTAGTATATCTGTCGATAAGCCAGTTAAAGGCAGTTGGCGTACTTTTTCTTGATTCCAAGTAAGCTGGACAATATTTAACATTCATTCAGGGGAATCCATCAACAACACTTGTCACAAACCTAATTTCTTCTAATTATCCCAACTCTTTTTAATTTTTTTTACCTAAAATGTCCAAATTAAAACACCTTGTAGGACTAATACCTTGCTGGTTATCAAAAGCTGCCAAGTGGAATACCCTGATACATTCTCAAACCCATTATTCCTCAAAGAGTCAAGATAATGGACTGGACAGATGAAGCAAACATCTTCATCTGGATTATCTTCCAGCCCACCATTCTGGAATTAGAGATAAAGACAACAACAATTGAAATTTAGGAAGAAGTATAAAATTATTATGAAACACTTCCTACTCTTTGTATTCAGTTTTCCCAGTTCTGAAAAAGAAACCCAAGAAGTAATAACTTTGCAGCTTTCCTTTGGCAACTCTAGGAAAGAGACAGGGATTCTTTTGTTTTTATTTTTATCAAGTAAAAGTTAAGATTTCTGTGCAATAAGTATGTGGGAATTGGTCGGTAACAATTGGAATGTTAAAAGCTTTTTACTCAAGAAATGAGAAATTTAGTTACACCTGAGAAAGTTGGTCTATTTCCTTACTTTTGTTTTTTAGGTTTTTAAAAGTATTCTGCTCAAAGTACTACAGCCTATGTTTCGTAAAGATATAAACTATAGATCATGGATGATGCACAGATTAAATAAGATATTATTTCTAAATGAACAAAGTTTATTTTTATAGCAGAAGTAGACTACTTGATAATTATAACATTATTTTAAAGATAAATTTGCAATATATCTAGAGGAACATAGGAAACCACTAAACAATTGAACTGTTAGATCTGGAGCTAGTTCATAAAAACAAGTATTTTAAGAATTCACTAAAGGGAATTTAATTTTTTTCAAAGTGTTGATAAGTTATTTCATAATAACTGTGGTCATGAAAGAAGAATTTCATAAAAACCAGCAGAGGATGGTTTAAATCAACAGTTTAAATCAAGAGTTTTAGAAGCTTTATCACATCTGGTTTCAAGCAGTTAAGAAAAACTGATATTCAGTATTCTTCCTGTGCAAAGAGATTAATATTTATGAATTACAACTCAGATTAAAATTTATATATTCATTCCAGAAAAGTAGGCTTACTGAATCACCGTTTCTACCCACCTGAATTGCAGGTACCTTTTGCTTGGGAGGAAACTGAATTTATAAATACATATTTTGCGGTGGGCATTTTAAGGTTTAAAATGCACCTTCTGATAGCTGAGGGGCAGTGAAAGGCAACTACCAAGATTGCAAGTAGGTTTCTCTCAGGAATAATTTCCAGTCCACAAACTGAACTTGGAATAACAAGAAAATTTTAGAAATTTTTGAGCCTTTTAATGGTTTTCTGACTTCTTAAAGATAGCATCTTCTCATTTATCATTGTTGTTATAATTTTCATCATCACCATTAAATATTTGTGTAAAAAGTGGAGTGAAAACCAGGGGACAAGATGAAAAAATGAACTGCTTAGTTCTAAAATAACTTTGTACATTTTCTTTCTGCTGATGTTTTGTATTACTTTCTATACTTTCTTCAGTGCTACAAATCCTTCAGTATTGGTATCTAAATTTCTGAGATGTTTTATACTACTATGACTTAAAACACCTTTGATTTCAAGAAGAGTATTACTGTGCAATTAGAAATGTTTAATAAAACATATTTTTGCTCACAGTTGTAGAATTTATAAATTTATATTAATACTTAGTGTATTTTGGGGGGATTTTTGATTATTTATCATGCATGTGCATCTCTAAGAAAATCAGGAATCCAATGAACTCTTAAAGCTCTGACTTTTGAACATTTGAAAACAAAGTCACATTAAAGCAAGATAAAGACAAGATTTTTTAGAATCACAGAAATTCTGAAGAATATTGTTATTTTTGCCATTTAACTTTTTTATTATTTGTTAGCAGCTGTGCAGGATCTACAGGATATAGTTATTATAATTATTTTAAAATGTGTGTTGAAATAAAGTCTAGTCAGAATTCTTTGTGTGGGGTTTCCAGTTTGGGTTTTTGTTGTGGTTTTTTTTGTTTAATATTTTTAATATAAATGTTTCACATATTTTGAATGCTTTATTTCAGCATTTATTAGTGAAAGATGGGCATGGTACTGCATTTTAACGGACAGTAGTATAATCAAAGTTCAATCACTATGACTAAATAAAAGTGGGCATAAAATAGAAAGAGTTACAGTCAATAAACACAATACAGTATAGGTTCTTGGAATATACTGCCATTTCTTTTTCTTTGCTTTTTATACAATGGAAATTGTAGCTTTGGGAATCCTGATATATTTTAATACAGTATTACATGTTGCTGTGGCCAACTGGTAGGAATGCAAGAGTAAGAAGGGAAGTTGAAATTGTCATCCTAAACACCACGTCAGTATTTCAGTTGACTTAAATATTGTGAATGAGAACGCATCTGTCTGTAATCAGTAGTGCATTTAGAATATTTCAGGATCTAACTTTTTCATAGTGTGATTATTTGCAAAAGAGTTCTTCAATACAGCTTTTTGTCCATAGAAGAGATGATTACTTTTCTGGAGAATTAATGTATTTGAAATTTTTATTGAATGCCTACTAATTTTTTAAGACCTTCTAGTTTAAAACATGTATTAGAACACTTAAAAAAAAGGAATCAAAATTTTGTTAATTTTTCTAAATTCATGGGGTTTTATTAACTTTATTTTGTCCCACAGTCACTGAGACATTTTAATGATGTCAAATCAACTAACTCTATTGTCTTATGAAGCATAACAAAAATGAGAGAAAAACTACAGCTCTTGAGGATGAGTTAGGCAATAAATTAAAATGGGATATCTAAATATTTTACCTTGGTGACTACATAGTAGGGCAAAGGACCTTTAGAATCTGTAATAAACTGACTATGAGCTACAGCTTTTCTTGTAAGCAGCATATCACTGACCACTGTGCAGAACAACTTACTTTAGAAGGTTTGAGTTTGAATATGGATGTTCTGGGATGGGTTAGCCAGATTCAGGAATCTGACAATTTTACTCTTCCCACATCAGAAAGCATCAGTTACAAATGGAGAATCTTCAGACACAGTCAGTAGTTGACATGTCACAACTTGTGACTCAGTCATAGAATTGAAACATGGCAAAAAATACTCTTTGAAATCATTTTGTTCATAAAAAATCCCACAAAATTAAACTCTCAAATGGAAGAAAAACCCCAAACACACAAGCATATCTTAAAAAAAAAGAAAAACACTAGAATTTTCCTCATTAATTAACATGAACTTTAGGATCATTCCTTCCTCATTCCTGATAATATTAACTTGAAAACAAGCCTTCCATTTGCATAATGATTTCAATGTTTGAGAGTTTAGTTTAATTTCACATTTAAATAAAAACTAGACTTAACAAATTTTATGTGACTAAATTTATAGGAAGTGTTGAAAGGCGATAGTTTAACAACATGATGTTCTGTAACTGTTTCTTTACGTAAATAAATATTCTTTTAAGGATACTAGTAATCAGCTCTCATCAAGATGCGGAAACTGAGTTCCTGGTCATAATTTAAACATGGGTTTCTTGTATCCTGAGATTTTGGCTATTCAGTTAGATATTTTTTGCTTTCTTTCTGAATCTAAAATACATTTCATTACATTAAATTTATAAAGAAAGCTGTGTTTTGGAGGAAAACATTTTCTAATGAAAAGGATAAGTTTGAAAATGTAGATCATTTACAAGACTTATTTTCTGAGAAAGTCTTCATTTTCGATACTGAAGCCAAGGTACTTCCTAAAGTATGAACCTGAGAATGCAAAGTAATAAAGAGAACAGTAGGAGGATGCTATTTGGGGACTGATTGCTGGCCAAAGTCTGATGATAACCAGGTGATTGATAAAAAAACCAGATTTGTTGTCATCATTTAGAAATAAAGCTGGTTTACTATTACCTGAAATTCTTCAGAGTTGTTTTTGTGTGGAATCTCTTTCACTATCCACTTCCTATACAAAATTCTGCTTCAGAATGTAGTTTCTCTTAGCCGGAATATCCCTTTCAATACATGAATTAAGGTAAAGAATTTGAGTGTTCTATTTGTCTGAAAAAATAACCTGAGATAGTCATGCTATTTATTTCATTTGGAAAGCTATCTTTGACTATCATAGTAGGTATTTTGTGTGCAATTGATTATCTGATCAATATTTAGAAAATTAATCTTTTTTTTTTAACACAGCTTTTTCCAATAAAGAGACAAAGAACTCCTTTAGATGAAACAGTAAATAACCTCACTGCTGTTGTATCAGATAAATATAAGGATATATGGGATGCAATTTTCTTTGGCAGAGGAGTTAATTGAGTGCATGTCTTTACATAGTTTAAAACAAAACAAATTAAAAAAGGATATTTTACCTTCATCCATTCTTTTACTATTTGTAGTAAAAAAAAAAAAAGCCCTCCCCAAAAAAACAACCAATCAGAAACAACAGCATTTGAAGGGAATTTCAAACATCTGAATTCATTTTGGATATATTCTCAGAAAGCCTGGCAGATGAGATTCAAAAGCAGATTTAGGCAGGCTAATGCAGTTTCAAGACACCAATGGACAAACTGGTAGAGTAATAAAGATTTCAGTGTTCCAACTTAAGTTTTGAATGTCTTTTAGTACCCATTGCTTCTGCACACATTCCAAAGACCTATTCTGACTTTAGCTTATAGATGTTTATGTAATGTGGCTAAGGTGACAGAGTGTGTCAGAGGCACAGCTGGATCCACTTTTATCTAGTCCTGTATATTATCTTCTATGCTATGAGGAGAAATAGTGACTTTTTTCCCCCTTTCTCCCCTTAAAATATCATACTTCTTGATATTATTGCCACAGTAATAATTGAAAGTTACGGTAAATTGGTGTGATTTCAGTTTTATTCTTGGGTCACAAAGTTACAGAACCTGTCCAGTTTAGAAAATCATTAATACATCCTCAAACCTCTTGATGAATAAGAACTGAAAAGGTGTTTATATCTTCAAAGAGCCCCTGGAAAGGCACTTGATATAAATTTGGACACATATTCTTCATCCTATTTTTTTAAATTTTGGAATAATTCTTTAACTAAGATATTCTTTTCTTAGCTATGTGTGCACTTATTGAAACAAAAGTAGTAGAATTCACACTGATTCATATGAAAGAATTTTTTTTAATTCACACAGTACAAAGACCCAAGGAGGAGTCAAATTATTCATACTTCTTGCTAGAAGTAATTAGGTACATTGTCTGCTTAATGCAAACATACTTAACTGTACTTAACTAGAAATAAATACTCAAATGTTAATCAGTTTTCAATCTCTCTAGAGTTGAATTCCTCTTTTCTTTATACAATACAGGAGGTTAAAGAAAAGACATGCTCTCACTAAGGAATCTGCCTATTAAAACATTATGCAAACATCTTTTATTTAGCCTCTTTTTTAACTTCATTCTCCATAATAGGGTCATTCCTCTTCCTCTATGAGGCTGGCATGTCTTCAAACATAGCAAAGTTTATTTTTTCCAGCATTTTAATTATTTTCCCTTTTTAGAAAGAATATCTTTTTCATAGAAGAGTTAGAAGCCAAATATTTTCACTAGGTAAAGAAGTTACCTATATTACCCTCATAAAAAATCAAAAAGGTAATAAATGACAAACATGAAGAGCACACAAAGGCTTTTGCAGAAGTCTTTAAAGGTCATTATTCAAGTGATAAGTAAAATGGATCCATTCTTGCTCTTGCTCTAGACTTCTAGCCTTGGAAATATCAGTGGAGTTTTATTCGGCTGTATGCTTTTTTCCAATACTTATTTGAAATATATAATGGACCCTCTGTTGTTTCCCATGCCACATAAGCATAAGATCTTCAGCAACATGGAGAAGCTACAAAGCCACAAAGCCAGACATCACTTGTCTCAAAGACGTCCATTTGCTCCACATAACCTTTCATTATGATAAGCAAATTGGTGTGTGCTACTTTCATCTTAAGTTTACCTACTGGAAACAAGGTCCTGGATTCTGGTTTTATTTCCAGCAGCTCTGCTTCTCAAAGTGAGGAGGCTGGGGGTGCACATGAAGATGAGAGGGGAGAGGGGACATAGCTGGGACATCTGACTCCAAATGTCCAAAGTGATATCCCAGACCATATGGCATCATATTCATATAAACTGGAGGAAGAAGGAAGTGGAAGATGTTCAGAGGGATGGCGTTTGTCTTCTGAAGTCACTGTCACATGTGATGGAGCCCTGCTTTTCTGGAAATGGCTGAACACCTGCCTGCCTATGGGAAGTGGTGAATGAATTCGTTGTTTTGCTTTGCTTGAATGTGCAGCTTTTGCTTTACCTACTAAAATGTCTTTATCTTAACGCACAAGTTTTCTCACTTTTACCCTCCCTAGTCTCTCCTCCCTCCCGCTCTGGAGTAAGAGTGAGTGAGTGAGTGATGGTGTGGGACTTAGTTGCTGGCTGGGCTTAAGCCATGACAGTAGCTCTCACAAATTACTTTTTTAACAGTACCCTAAAGACACCGGTGTTGTTTTATACTAGCTGAAACTCCTATTATTCATTATTTTGGGTGGACATGTAACACAAGCACTGGCTGTTCCCAGTTGCCAGACTCATCCCTCATTAGCTTCAGAGAATGAGGACTATCATGGCTAGGCTTCGCGAACGAAGATTTGGGAAGGGCTCTACCCATTTTTCATGCAAGCGCGTTGGTGGCTAAAAAGGCCAATACGAGAAAGGCAAGTCCGGTTGCAAAAGACACAGCAGAAAGACCCCTTAGATGGTATATTCTGCAAGGCTCGATTCTTTCTGCGTTGTCTTTTCTCCTCAAGAGTGATCCTGCGTGCCTTCTCAAAAGCATCAGCAGCGTTATAAATGGTCTGTCTCCAGGCCTCCCGATTAGAGGCCAGAGTGGACCAGTTATGGTGATCAATATGCCCGAGGCTGAGTTGTTGCTTCAGGGAGTCCTTGTATCTTTTCTTTGGAGCTCCTCTCTTGCGGCAGCCAGTGGCAAGTTCACCATAGAGCAGGATCTTAGGGAGGCGGTGGTCCTTCATCCTAGAGATGTGCCCTGCCCAACGCAGTTGCGTTCTCAGGAGCATGGCCTCAATACTCGTAATTGCTGCCTGTTCGAGAACAGATGTATTGGTCACATAGTCTGACCAATGGATGTTAAGGATTGTACGGAGGCAGCGTTGATGGAAGCGTTCTAGGAGATGCAGGTGGTGGCGGTAGATGACCCATGATTCGGAACCATATAAAAGAGTAGACAGCACTATGGCTCTGTAAACACTGATCTTGGTGCTTTTCTTCAAGTGTTTATTACGCCAAACTCGTTTATGGAGTTTTCCAAAAGCACTGTATGCCTACGCTAACCTATTGTCTATCTCCCCATCAATCTTACCATCTGAGGAGATGAGGCTGCCTAGGTAATTAAACTGTTGGACTGAATTGAGTTCTGACTGGCCGATGGTGATGTGGGGACGGTGGGGGACTTCCTGAGGTGCAGGCTGATGGAGAACTTCAGTCTTCTTTAAGCTGACTTCCAGCCCAAAGAGCTCAGCAGCCTCTGCAAAGCAGGATGTTAAACGCTGCAGAGCTGCTTCTGTGTGGGCAACAAGGGCGGCGTCATCAGCATAGAGAAGCTCCCGGACAAGATGGTTTAGGGTCTTAGTATGGGCCTTCAGTCGCCTTAGGTTGAATAGGCTTCCATCAGTACGATATCGAATGTAGATACCGTCCTGATCATCGAGGTCTGCCGAGGCCCTTTGAAGCATCATACTGAAAAAGACTGTGAATAGGGTAGGAGCGAGAACGCAGCCTTGTTTCACACCATTCTTTATTAGAAAGGGCTCAGAAAGTGTGTTGCCATATCTGACTTGGCCGTGCTGATCCTCATGAAGTGAGATGATCATTTTAAGGAACTTGGGGGGACAACCTAAACGTTCCAAAATCTGCCAAAGACCTTTTCTGCTCACAGTATCGAATGCCTTGGTGAGGTCGACAAAGGTTACATAGAGACCTTTGTTCTGTTCCCTACACTTCTCTTGCAGTTGTCTGAGAACAAATATCATGTCTGTGGTGCTCCTGTTGGCTCTGAAGCCACACTGACTTTCAGGTAGAATTTCTTCTGCTATAGCGGGTATTAGTCTGTTCAGGAGTATTCTTGCCAAGATTTTGCCAGCAATGGAGAGCAGAGTAATACCACGGTAATTTGAACAGTCTGATTTAGTACCTTTCTTCTTATACAAGGTGATGATGACTGCATCACGAAGGTCTGAAGGTAGTTCGCCTAGTTCCCAACAGCGCACCACAAGCTCATGAAATTTAGCATGGAGTGCAAGGCCCCCATGTTTCCAGACTTCAGGTGGGATTCCATCAACCCCAGCTGCCTTGCCGATTTTCACCTGCTGTATGGCCTTGAGGGTTTCTCCTAGAGTGGGGGCAGTATCCAATTCGTATTTCACTGGTTGTTGTGTGATGGACTGAATTGCTGAGTCTTGTACTACACGGTTGGTACTGAAAAGAGTCTGAAAGTGTTCAGACCATCTATTCAGAATGGAGGTTTGATCTGTCAGAAGCATTTGACCATCTGCACTGAGTAGTGGGCTTTGGACTTGGTATGTAGGCCTGTATGCTGTTTTCAGGGCCTCATAGAATCCTTTGTGATCCCCTGTATCTGCACATAGTTGAGTTTTTGCAGCTAGATCGGTCCACCATTTGTTCTGGATGTCACGGAGTTTCTGTTGGAGCTTGCTGCAAGCAAGACGAAAGGCTGTTTTTCTAGCGTGACAGGAAGGCAGTGCAAGGTGTGCTTGGTGGGCGGTTCTCTTCTTCCTCAACAATTCCTGGATTTCTTGATTATTTTCATCAAACCAGTCCTTGTTCTTCTTGAGGGAGAACCCTAAGGATTCTTCAGAGGATTGCAGGATGCTACTTTTAATATGCTGCCAAATTGTTTCGGGAGAGGAAACTGCAGAATCTGTGGAATGGTTATCAAGCTTAGTTTGAAGGTTTGCCTGGAATCTTTCTCTTACTGTGGCTGATTGGAGATCGTTAACTTGGAGTCTTCTCCTTGGGATACTGCCCCTCTTGGGTTTGAATTTGAGATAAAGGTTGAGTTTACAGCGCACAAGCCGATGGTCTGTTTGACATTCTGCGCTGGGCATCACGCGGGTATGGAGGACATCGCGGACATCTCTCTGTCGCACCAAGACATAATCAATGAGGTGCCAATGCTTAGACCTGGGGTGCATCCAGGTTGTCTTCAGACTATTTTTCTGCTGAAAGATAGTATTGGTGATGGTGAACTGTTGCTCCGCACAGAATTCTAGCAGAAGTCGACCATTATCGTTGCAGTTTCCAACACCATGCTTGCCTAATACTCCTTTCCAGGCTTCAAAATTCTTACCTACTCTGGCGTTGAAATCACCAAGGATAATGATCTTATCATCTGCGGGCACCTTTTGGGTAAGGCAGCGCAGGTCAGTGTAAAATTTATCTTTTTCAGCAGGGTCAGCTTGGAGAGTTGGGGCATATATGCTGAAGATGACAACGTGTTGCTTGTTGTTTAGTGGAAGGCGTAGGGAGATAATGCGGTCAGAGTGACCTGTCGGCAGATTTTCGAGTTTAGGGACAATGGAGTTTTTGATCATGAAGCCGACACCTGAGAGATGTTTTTCGGTTCTGGGCTTACCTGACCAGAAGAGTGTGTAACCGGCACCATGTTCTCTGAGGCTGCCTTCCTCGTGAAGGCGAACTTCACTGAGAGCAGCAATGTCGATGTTGAGACGAGCCAGTTCATGGGCAATTAGGGCAGAACGTTGCTCAGGACGTCCACTATTGGCAGAATCGAGCATGGTTCTGATGTTCCAACATGCTAGAGTTAATTTGAGTACACCTTTGGAGGCAGGTGCATGCCTTTGTCTTTTGCTCTTTGTGCGACCGCATTGGAAGAAGATGCCCGTCGGTCTGCGGTTAACCAACCGGGTGAAGGTGGAGATGAGCTTTGTTTAGGCCACCTTTTCTAGGCCCCTCTCCGAGTGGAGCAAGCAGTGCTGTCCTTGAAAAGGCTGCTTGGTCGTTCAGGGTGCTGCCCCAAGAGACTCTCATCTCCGTCAGTCTCAAATGACCAATATCCTGAACCGCCTGCATGCAGGGTTGAGTCTGCGGCTCCCAGTGCATCTTTCACCTACCGTTTCGACCCTCGCCCGTCGCTACAGGACTTTTTGCATGTGGGTAAAGCCTTCAAGCCTGCGCAATGGATTTTTTAGGTGAGATGCAGTATGCGCGGAACTGAACCCACCCTTTAATCCTGAGGTTCATCTGCCAGGGCCGAGCAAGCTTGGACGGTGGCAGCGAGGTCCTCAGGACGTAGGTTTGATTAGAGTGACCTTCTCTGAGATGGATGGCCTTCCAGGGCTAAGCGAGCTCCATCTGCCCGGGTTTGGGATGAGAGTTGTCCTTCTCCTAGGATGACTGCCAGAAGGCTAATGAGCTCATCCTGCCCAGGGATGTAGTTTATCTGGTCCTATGGTTTTGACCTGTCTGGCATGGGCGACCCTACCGAAGGCATGAACCCTCGCCAGCATAGCTCGCAACCACACAGGGGTACATAGGCTACGTTCCTGTTAGAACGATTTGGGCAAGTCTTTTATTTCCAGTAACAACCCTTTTTCCTGCCCACTCTTTCAGGTTGTAACAGAGCAAAGCAAATATATCCAGAACATGCCAAACCTGGGCAGTAGCCGCAGGAGAGCCAAAACGAAAGAAATAAATAGACAAACAAACAAACCAACCGACCAACCGTTCTGGCCCCCGTACCTGTCCAAGGCTGAGGTACCTTACAAGGCCCCAGCCTGGCCGGGACCCCCATCAATCAAAAGAACCCTCTGTCCACCCAGACCTTATCCTTCCCCCACTGTGTTACCACAAATTCCAGGTGCACTGCTCACATGTGATGTGATGTTTCATACGGGACAGCCCTGCTCTCCCACCCGCCAGTCGAAGGACCCCCATGGCCAGCTCAACACCCATCCCTCTGCTCCGTCCCCCTCCCCCTCTCCCTCCCTCCCCCAACCTGGAACGGCAAACCTCTGTGTGCTCCGAAGCTGTGCTCTCATCTTCCACGGGGGTGCAGTGCTCGCTGGCAAGGCTCCCCCTCTCTCTCCTTTCTCCTGCCGCGGCCTTGCCTGGGGTCCAAAACCGCGCGCGCAGAGCGCGCGCGGCGCGAAGCCCCCGGGCCGGCGCGGTGTCCTGCACAGCGCCTGCAGCAGCCCCCGAGCCTAGCGGGGTCCCGCATGGCGTGTTCAGGGCCACCAGCCAGGCGCGGAGCTCCGTGCGCGCAGCGCGGAAGTTTCCCGCCCGCGCGAACGAATGAGGACTATTCATGTAGCATATAGCCATTATTTCTCTCAATCTCCATTACCTGTCCAAATTACAAACTGAATAAAGATTGGAATACAGCTGACTCACATTTTAGCAATTCAGGAACTGCATTTAGTGACTGGACATGCACTTTGACCATTACAATCCTAAATTAAGCACTAACTGTCGTTACCAGCTCTTGCCACTCTTTGTCGTTCAAAAGTAACTGGACAACTGGTCTTTAAGTCAAGAAGATAAATTCAAAATCTTTTGTTTTCTCCAAATTAAATTCTAATAATTACTACAGGTTATTCAGGGGCAGTCTGTCATATTTATCCCACAGTTTTGCTAAAGTATTTTGCACTGACTGTAGTACACTGTCCGTAGTTTTTTATTTGTGAATGTCTTGGAGTTTAAAACTAGTTATAAACAACAAAAACAAAACAAAACAAAGCAAAACCAAATCAAACCAAAACCAAAACCAAAATCAAAAACAAAAACAAAACAAAAACCAACAACAAAAACAAACAAACAAACAAAACAAAAAAAACAAAAAAAAAAGAGAAATATAAAATTCTGAATAATAACATCAAAGAAAGATTAAACACACAGAAAATCATTACAAGTAGGCATAATTTTTTTTTAAATGTACACATGCATGTCTACATATTCATGTACACTGAAAGAAAAGTTCTTCTATTGCCAAGAAAACTTGGTTCCTATTGAACTAAGGAAATATTTTCTGGCATCTCTTACGTTTAAATACTGTTCCTTAACTAAACTATTATATCAGTGAAATATTGCAGCCTCCAAGGATTATCCTGGTGAATTCTTCCTAGAACAATCCCCAAAACTCAATAGCCTACTTTAGATTTAGGCAGCTAATTAAGGCAATTAATTTAGCAGTGTATGTTCCTTCTACACTCCGTGGAGACAGCAAGGAGATCATGGTGGGCTGAGTAACCTCTGCAAGGAATATAGTTTCTTTCTCCATTAACCATAATGAGCATAGAAAAAGAACATTCATTTCTCAAGCAATTATTTTAGGTGCTTAATGTTAGCCATGGTGCCTTCATGCAGGGAATAAAATAATGGGCATGGTACAAAGAACCACTCCCATCAAAAAGCCCTTAGGCCATACATCTCACTCGTTCTATTTTTTTAATAATTTTTATTAAAAGCTCATCTTTTTCCTATCTGCTGAGAAGTCTTACTGATTACATGTCCAAACTGAATGCATAGTTCACACCTGAAGAAAAAAATATTAGAAGCATGTGTTACAGTTATTTTGGTGACACCAAGAATAAAGAAATTAATAAAAACTCTTTATAGGTTCTAGTCAACCAAACTTCAATATTTTATTAGTGCTTCCAGGAGGTTTTTATTACTACAGAGTTTTCTGTTGGCTGAACAGAATCATTATGTAAATCTTATTATAAAAAAGTAGCCAGTGATTTTGTTGCTATATATAAAAAATCCTTTCCATTCTTTTTCTAGGATTGTTTTTATTGATGATAAACCCACAACTTTTTTCTTATGAAAATATATTAAGAAGTGAACACTATTAGCTAAGACTCAGACTTCTATTAAACAATAATAATTTAATATGGATTGAGTTACATACAATCTATATTATATGACTCAGAAGCTCTTGCTACTTAATTATATGCAGATATTTTGACCAGAAAAGATCAGAAAAATCTTGTCTAGATTACATGGCTAAGGCAGAAGTTCCTTAACTGTTATAAAATGAAGATATCATAGTAATGTTTTTTTTCACTGTTATAAAATGAAGATTCGTAGTAATGGGTTTTTTCACTGTGTGATATATGGTTAGAGTCCTTGCTTAGGAGGCCAAAACCCAACCCATTAGGTCCAGTGCTGACACAGCAGATTTGAATTTACAATTTTACAACATAGCATCTAAATGACAGCTTAAAAAACACACTGAGTAAAAGACTTTTCAATATTTTTTGAATTAACAGTTCCTTCTTGAGACTAAAACACTATTCTGTCAAGAAAATAGGATCATCAAATCACAAGCCATCAAAATGGATCCTGGGTCTGTAGCCCAATTTTTATACATTTAGCTGACAGCAGGAACCTGAGGTTTCTCCTGTATTTAGCCATGACTCTCTTTCTCAGCAGCATGGTTCAATAGAAGTGGGCTCTTAGAGCAAAACAGTCACACAAACAATAAACAGTTTAGTGGATTTTACATCAGGCAGGACATAGTCTAGTGACATGGACCATATATTAATCAGCTACTCTTCAGCAGCCCATCTTTCAGTCCACTTTAACTCCAAAATTAATCTAATTCTTGAACTTTAAAACACTGCACAATACACTCCTGTGTGTGGTAAATGGGAAAAACCAAGAAACATTCCTGATATGAATTAAAACACTAGATTATTTATATTTCCATAACATACAATCAATGAATAAAAAGATAAACAATGCAAGGGAAAAATACCATGATGCTTTTCCAAGACTTAAAACAGAAAGCTGCTTCAGACCACAAAACTATTTCACTAAGATATTCATCTGCACCCCTGAAAGAGACACATGCACACATGTAGACCAATATGCAGGTTACTAAATGTAAAAGCACTGCATAACTATGCTGTACAGGACTTGTGGAACTTAGGTGCTTAGTTAGCCTTGAATTGTGGGTCTTGAACTGGATATCCAATTTTGGGGCTTTGAACAGTTGGACATCTTAATGACTTAGTTAAATATTTGCTTTAACATAACACTTCATGTGTATGAATGACACATAAGGCCAGACCTCTATAGACTAGTATCCCACTGACTTTCAGCCAGGAAGCTTTACAGGACCAGATCTCTGATGACTAATAGTCAAGCACAATCAGTTAGAGACCTTGGCAAAATTATACTGATGCCTTCTTGAAAAGCACTATCCTACCACACACATTGCTGTAAAAGTTGTATCAGATAAAACACATTTGTGTAATATAGCCTAGAGGTCACAGTGGTATTGAAAATGAACAGAGACTGTTAGTTGAGGTTTCTTGTTTTGTAAATTATTCATATTTCAATTTCAAGAGATTTTTTTTCAAATGTTATTGAAATCTTCCTGCCCTGGAGCACGTTTCATAATACCATACATTGATATATTTGCCTGTCACCTCCAGAGGGCCTGGGCTTAAATCTGGCTTGGGTCACAATTGAAATTAGCTTAATGGTCTCAAATTATTCCTTAGTAACATTTGTTCATTTCACAAAACTAATATTGTACATAATTTGGCAGTAGAGTACAATTGTAGAGTACTATTCTCCAAGGAACCAAGAAATGGAATAGAAGGGATATTGGAGACCAGGTTTGCTTTTGGCAATGGTATTTGGATTAAGCTAATGTAAATGATTTCTTACTTTCATGAGAACTGTTATTCAGCAAATAAGTTAACATGATGTAGATGTCTGAATAAAGGTTCTGTCACCTTTCAATAGATCAAATAACAGGAAAATATTGTTTTACAGTTTCATATAATTTTGGACGCTGACAGTCCAAGATGTCCTTTGATTCATCTTGCACTAGAGAAAAATTGCTGTAAGTACTGATTGTATGGGAAACCAACGCTTTTTTGTTTCTTTGTTTCTCTTGAAGTATGATGATAATTAGAACATGAAACAACCAGGGAAGCCATAATTAGGGGTTCAAATAAAAACAACATCATCATCATTCAACTTTACACAGTTAAATTCAATTAAATAAGTTGCTGACTTTTATGTGACCAGTTTTATTTAACATAATAATGAATAAAGGAAATAGAGAAAAGAAGAAAAATTGCCAAATAAATTAGTTGGTGTAAATTATTCCATTAGTTGTGCTAATAAAGCAAAGAATGTGGTAAATGTCCAACGTTGCTTTTTTTATATTTTAGAGATTATGAGTCACTGAAATTTCACTAACCTAAATGTAATCAAGAGGAAAAAAAAAGACAAAAAGAAAAAAAGAAAAAAAGTCGTATTTCTGTTTACATAAGGAAATGGACACTCTTAATTGAACTGAGCATTTTTAGGATAGAAGTCCAGTTGTTCAGCAGTTCCACAAAAGATGTTTCAATAAAATTAGTTCATTAGAAGTGTAAAAAATACAAGATAAAGCCATACTTGGGCTGGAAACCTCTTTGGAAAAGGCATCCTATTTTAATAACTGTCACTACTTATGCATGTTGCTCCATAAAAAGTATTGATCAAGATCAGTCCCTTCAGATTCATACATGAGTGAAACTGTAAGGTTTGCTTCACAACTGCACAGAGTAACAAGAAACATCATTGCCTCAGCACTATGTTTTCTGTGGCAGTCTGACTCCATAGCCCTCAGCTTCAATATCTTCCTCCCTATGCTCTGTTTCTGTACTCATGGTGGGTTGACACTGGCTGGACATCGGTTACCCACCAAGCCATTCTGTCACTTCCCTCCTGAGCAGGATTAGGAGCAAAAAATAAGATGGAAAAAATTCATGTGTCAAGATAAAGGTAGTTTAATAAAGCAAAAGAAAAATGCAAACCACTTTATTCTCTATTTCTTATCAGCAAGTGATGTCCAGCCACTTCCCAGAAAGCAGGGCTTCAGCATGCATAGCAGCTGCTCTGGAAGGCAAACATCACAAGTAATGAATGCCCCTTCCTCTTCCTTTCTCTTAGCTTTTATATCTGAGCAGACATATGGTATGAAATATCCCTTTTGTCATTGTGGATCAGCTGCCCTGGCTATGTCCCCTCCCGAGATTTTGCACACTCCAGCCTAGTGGTGAGGGTGGAATGTTGGAGAAACTGCTGACGCTGTGCCAGTACTGCTCAGCAGTAGCCAAACACTGAAGTGTTATCAACACCTTTCTAACTATCAATGCAAAGCACAGTGCTATGAGGGCTGCTATGAGGAACATTAACTCTGTCTCAGTCAGACCCAATACAGTATCATAGGCATGAATCCTGGTACACATGCATATATATATATATACACGTATGTATTTACACTCACATTATACAAACACGTAAAACTAAAGCTAAGTACTTGAATAAGGAAATATTCCCTATTCAAGGAATATTTAACAGATTAAATATTTGAATAGCAAGGTTTCAAAATCACAGTCTTGCCCTTTGTTTCACTACAGATTGTTTTGTTTAGGTTTTAATATTTTGGTGTAATAAACTTTCAAGTGGAAAAAAAATCAAAACACAACATAGTGGAACATGAAGAAGTAACCACAAGCACTGACTAATTAAGAAATCGATAAACAATTTCACATTTCTTTGGTGTTCAAATGACCTTCCTGAATTAGAAGCTAAGAAAGTGTATGCAATACAAAATCATCAGGTAGGTAATGTACCAAGTAAATTTGAGTAGGTTGGTAAATTTTGATTTAACTGTCTTAACTGCTTTGATAGGTTAACTCCAAAGATCATTGAATTAGTCAGACAACAGTTCAGCAAAAGCCAAATAAAAGGCAGTGCTTAGAAAGTAATACACATGCAGAGAAAATATCACTGAGTTGTGGGAGGTAGTTGGTAAGAGGATGGATGCCCTGTTATGACTCTTCTTTCCAAAATCTGTGATATAACCTCCTACTGCTGAAGACAGAGGTCAGACAAAGCCTCAGGAAAGCCAACAATACTTTTTTTTTTGATCAGTAGAAATACCATCTAGTTCAGAGTTCATGTGAACAGCTAGAAAAATCTTATGTGTCTGGGTCTGAGGAATGCAGGAAGGAATACACCTTTATCCTGCAGCAAGAAGAGAACAGCCTTGCCAGGGTCTGAGAATGGGTTGAACACAGAGTTATCACTGGGGAGGATTGAAGGGGAGGTTACAGGTTCTTTTTGTGTGGCAAACCACCTGTCTTTTTTATCAGAGGTGCTTTATATGCATCAGTATGCTGTGGATGTGTAACTGCACAACAGTTGGAAGCTGATTTTTGTGACTGGGGTCAAAAATGTCTGCTTCTACTGAAAGAATCTTCTCCTCTTACACCATCTACCTGAAGCAGTCTTATTAGGGTCACTCTGCAGAGCAGCTTTGCTGCCTCCTCGCTTACATGTTCCAGCCCAAATCCAGCCTGCCTGTTCTTCTGTAGCTGGGCATGATATTAAAGATTCAGTTCAAGGACTCAGAAGCTCTATAAACTGCTGAGTACCTTTGGCATGTGGGCATTCTCAGTTCCTCACAGAACAAACTCAGCTCTCCCCCAGGAATATAAATGAAATCACCCCAAACATCTCACCACGTATGCAAAGTCTGTCATTCCCTCTATGTATCAGCTCTTCAAACAACTCAGTGCTCCTCATATACAAAAATAATCTTTCTGAGGTGGTGGCAATAGATTTTTTGAGATAAAGGATAGTACTGAGAGCCTGTGTTCACCTTTTATCTGCCCTATTCGTGACGGTTGTGTTGATGAAGTCTACAAAGCAGCCTGAATTGAAAGTCAGCTTGATAATTTGTGTCTTGCTCTCTTACCTATCATTATAGTTCATCATTATCTTCTAAAAGATTTTCCATTGCTTCTGAAACAAGTTAAGTTAACATTCTTTCTCTCTCTCACCACCTCACTTTTTGGGAAGCAGCACAGCTGTCAGTATGCCAATCTAAACACAATAAGTTACACCCACTTAGGAGTTTGGAGGAAAAAGTAAATGAATTTAGCTGTATTTGATCAAATTTAGGTTTATCTTTATGTTAGTTCAAATCATTAAGAACCAGAGCAATAGGAGTAAAATAGAAAATATCACTAAAAATTATATTATATGAAATTAATCATGAAGATTATCGGGATTTCTAAGGATATTACTTTCATTGTCAGCTCTAGGAGTACTGAACATTACTTTTTTTTTTTTTTCTTTCTCAAGACAATAGAATATTTTTAGCACATAGGACATTTCAGAAAACAGAGTAAACAGAGGTAAAATGGATTACCTACAATGTACCTGTTTCGCCTAGGAAGTCTGAGTACAAACTATGGCTGCAAGCTAGTCATTACTGAAAACTCCCTCACTGATTATGTAATCAATTTCAATAGAGATTGATTGTATAAGTAATATACCTGCAAACTTATATGCCATTTACATCTTTTATTCAGTATCTCTTAAAATTAAAACAAATATTAATATAAGTTATAAATCAAGACCTCAGAAGTCAATAAGGGTTCTCTGCTCATTGCAGATAAATAGCTAGAAGCCCCTAAAAACCTAACACAAATTTACTTTAGCTTAAAACACTAACATAATCTTGAAACTTGCTTAAGAACTATTGTGAACTTATTTAAACTCAAGTAAAATGCTGAGGCTGTTATCTTTTGTGGAAAGAATCCTTCGTGGAAAGAAACCCTTTTATTTTTACATTTGTCCCTCAAAAGATGAGAAGTATAGCAACATATGAAAATAAACTTGAGTGTAAATGGCAAACTGTGAGTCATGCATCAGATATAATAGCTGGAGAGACAGGTCTGTGAAAACTGGCCAGCAGTTTTTTTCCAAATATGCACAGAATGAAAATCCCAACAGTAGTGCAAATCTATGAGCTGTGTACTTGGGCAGTCAGTTCAAAAACAATCTGCTTTCTTGGCAGTATAAGAACATAAAATTTAAAAACCAAAAAAAAGAGTAAAGAAAAGTATAACAAAGCCAGACTGCAGTGGAAGACAAGCTTCTGACTTACCAACATTTGGACAGAACAGTGTAAACATTAATGTTGCAGCCTCTGCTCACTGTCAGAAATTTTCCTCCTTGTCCCTGTCTTATATTCTCACCTTTTGATCACATAATGAGCTTGACTGGAGTAAATTACATTTGACAGAGATTTTTCTCTGACTTTGGAAAATACTGAAAAGGTTACATTATCCATTGTAACCCTGGAAATTTTTGATTCTGGCTTTTGACATAAACTTTTTTGATATCAAAGAGTGATAAATTAGGGTCACTAATGAATATGAAAATAACGGTAGAAATTAGTACTGCTATTGAGCAGGATATTGGCTGGTGTTAATTAGATCTGTGATGACATTTTCTACACTGATGAGTCCCAGGTCTCATGAAACAAATGTCCATGGATTTTGTTAGAGCATTCACAGTTGGTGTCCAACTGTCTCCTCCTGACTGCCAAGGCATTCAACACATCTTCCACCATAGCTCAGCTGTATTCATGTGAACAGACCACTATTTTTCACTTTCACAACAGGTGACTGAACCTGGAAGCTCCAAATCAAAATTTTTTTTGATTTTGTGCAGGAAAGCCAACAAGTCTTCATCTTATTCACATGTTTTTGCTCACCATTATTCCACTGTCTTACAGTCAGTCAACAAGGCAGGCAGCTCCAGTGCTGGCTCAATCAGAAGCACAGCACACAAAGAGATTTCTTGAACCAGGGAAATCTAAGGGGGAGACAAAAGAGCAGGCAGGAACCTGCAGCTCACACAGAATCAGTGGCAGCCAAACCACCGCAAAAGTATAAAAGAAGCCCTTAAAGAGTGTGAGCAACTAGAAGAGCTGCATGGCAGGTGAACAGGGTGGTGTGAGAGACTGAAATGTCAATGGTTGATGACTCAAACAATCAGCCATTTGCAAAAGCAGCAGCAGGGTGCTTTGCTGAGTTCAGGTTTGCACCCCTCAGCCTAAGGGGAGAAGGAGAGTTTTTTGGGTGTGTGGTGGTGAAACCTCTGATTTGCATAATGTTCTCATGCATAATGCTCAGGTGCAGGAGGGGTGCACACCCACCATAGGAGGATGATCATGACAAACCAACCTTTGTTTAAACCATACAGCCCTGCATTTGGTTCTGTCCCTGATAAGCTGGGACTGATATCAACAAGCTGGGTTTTGAGTCAGGTAAGGGAAAAGGCCAGTAAGAAGCAGATCCTGTGAGGTGGGATAATGCTTTTAATCCTGACAATGTCCTCCCTCCCCATAAGGCTCAGGTGTAAAACTCCCTGCCAGGGTAGGTATCAGAGGTATCAGATCATTCGCACGTAAGCCTGAAGGTATTCATCTGGTCTGATAAGGCATAATTGGGTCAACCGTGCAGGTGTGAGAGGCAGCTGCCATGTCTTAGAAGGGGTCTTAAACCATCAAAGACTCCCAAATAATTTCTGGGAAAATAATTGTGTGTATATATATACACACAAACCGGTCATTTAATATTGTGTCACTAATCTGCCTCAAGAGATCTATTAACAAGAACATCAGTTACCCTGCCTCATGGGTGGATCCTAATGGGTGTATCAGCACAGTGTGTGGCACAGAAGTTTGTGTGGCAATTCACATGGAAGGACATGCAGGAAGGCAGTGAAGCCCTGTGTGAGAAGGTGACTGAGGGCAAAAAGATAACAGCATGGAAGTTATAGGAGAAAATACAGTTGCTACTCCCTGGATGGAATGCAGTCAGCATATCTGACCTTCTTCACACAATACAATCTAAGGGGTATTAAACAGAGGGGGGAGCAGAGTAGGTACACTGCAGACAGGCTCGGTCTAAACCCTTGCAGAGGAGGGAACTCGGTGGTACTTTCTAAATGATAAGCCGTACATAAGCTGAAAACCAATGGAGAGAAAGGAAGATGTTCTGCTGTTGAATCAGCAACTGGGTAAATCCCTCTCCTTGGACTGATACATGTCCCCATCCCAAGGCTGTCTCAGGTAACACTCTGAGATATCCTCCCCTAAGGTACAAGCACCTCTCACTGAACATGATGTATGACTAAAGTTTGGGAAGACTCCGTCGTAACCCCTGGGATCAGTTGTCAGCCTGAACCTGTCTTATCCCCCATAGGGACACCTATTGGGTAAGAACCATACTCTATGCACACTGAATTATTATCTTGAGTTAACCTGGGTTGGGGATTAGAGATTGTTAGTATATTGCTTTGAATATATTTTTGCAGTCAGATACTATCACTGGCAATCCTCAAAGCTTAATCTGTTACAATTTTATTAGTAAAGACTGTTACTCTGCAAACTGTTAATGTGAGTCTTTCAAGGGCGCTAGCAGTCACTGGCAGTGGGTAAAGGTGTGGAGATCCAGGAAGGGGTCTCTGTTTGGTGTATGACCCTGACCAAGTCAGCTGAACTGTCAGCTGATCCAGTGAACTACTCAGTGAAGTTTGCCTGTATAATGGAATGCTGACAGCCTGGTTGGACACGGGGGTCTTGGCTTTCCTGGGGAGCTGACAGACTAATCAAACACCAAGGATCTGAGTAAATATCCCCTTTTCACATGACACCCTGCCAGCTCAATTAGAGAGTCATGGTATTCCCCCAGCAGAAATCCATGGCTTATCTAAGCTCTGCATCACAACTGATGCAGTTTCCCAGACAGAGCTCTGGCGGGAACATGCTGCCACCCAGGTCTTTGGCTTCAGGATGTGCCCTGCTCTTACACCAGTACTGGACAAGGGCATTCTGATTTGTATCAGAAAGAGGGTGTCCAGCAGGCCTAGAGCAGTGATCATTCCTCTGTACTTGGCACTGGTGAGGCCATGCCTCATATACTGTGTCTAATTTGGAGCCACTCATTACAAGAAAGATGTTGAGATTCTGGAGCATGTCCAGAGAAGGGCAATGAAGCTGGTGAAGGGTCTGAAGTGCAAGGCTTATGAGTGGCTGAGTGAACTGGGGTTGTTTAGCCTGGACAAAAGGAGGCTCCTGGAAGACCTTATTGCTCTCTACAACTATCTGAAAAGATGCTGTAGTGAGCTGGGGGTTGGTCTTTTCTGCCAAGTAATAAGTGATAGGACAAGAGGAAAGAACCTCAAGTTGTTCCAGGGGAGCTTTAGATTGGATATCGTGAGAAACTGCTTCACAGAAAGAGTTGTCAAGCATTGAAACAGGCTGCCCAGGGAGGTGATTGAATCATCATCTCTGGAGGTAATAAAGTACATGAAGATATTGCCCTTAGCGACATGGTTTAGTGGTAGACTTCATTGTATTGGGTTAATGGTTGAACTCAATAATCTTAAAGATCTTTTCCAGCCTAAATTATTCTATGATTCTATGCTTTCCAGGACAAACATCCATATCATACCTCTGCATTGGCTACTTCCACTCAGCTGATATAGTCTGTAAGCCAAATCTGACATTGAAATGTTTTCATTAAAGAAGACAAAAAGGTGTCAGATTCAGATTTCCACTGAAGTATTCTTTCTTCTGTGAGTCAGTGTTCTTCCTAATTTAAGTGTAAAAGTACATAAAGTACTGGAAGTCTAACAGTGAAGTTGTGAAATTACAAAATTAATTTTCATTTTAAGAAATAGGTCATGAGGCATATTGGCATTAACAATGTTACCACAGGTTTTGAGGAGCTGATAATACCTAAAATTATTTTTGACACATTTTTCAATAAATAATATGAATTAATATTTAGGTTGTAACTTAGCCTGAAGGATCTCAAAGCAAAAGGAAAAAAAAAAACACCACCACAACAAAAACAATAACAACAACAACAAAATCAGAAGGTCCTGCATAGGCAGACAGCTGATATACAGAATTTTATAACCTCCTAAAGAAAGTGTTTAGGGATACAACAGAAAAAATCCTAATGGCTATGGAAAGTGGTGTGAGTTTTTCAGAAATGCCTACTTATAGCATAGAGTATAGTTGTTATCAGATCTTTGGACTAAGACTTCTGCCATACACTTGTATTTGAATACTCTGTTTGCTGCAAGAGTCTTAAAGACAGTGATTTTCATTCTTGGGGTATTTCACACTTACAGTATGTGTGACAATTAAGTATTCTAAAGCTGAACTTCAGTGCAGCAAGATGATGGGCTTCTCTTCTTGGGTGGTTGAAAATTTCTAATCAACAATAGTTTAATTTCAATGAAATCATTGTTCATCCTTAGGTTAGGAATTTTGGCATAATTCACAAGTACTTCTCAACAGCCAGGGTTTAAATAAGTCAAAGAAAAATATGATCTCTTAATAGCAACAAAATTAATTTGTCATTTCTCTTCAAGAATATGAAGAAAAATTGCAAATTGTTTTCTGGTCTGTTCAACAAACTCATATTCACCCCTACTATTAATTTCTGGAAGGCAGCAAGAAAGTCTAACAAAATTTTATGGTCCCCACAGACAGAACTATCACAGAAACCCAATGGAGAGAAGGGAGAGTTTAAGAAAATCGATAGTTGTCAGGACTACTGATTCTTCCATGAGAATGGAGAACAAATAAGAGGTAAGAAGCATTTTCACTATCAGATGCTTATTTAACAATTCTAGCAAAGAGCAATTCTCATTCATGTCCTCTGCTTCTTCTGAGAGAGTGGCTCTGAGAATGCAGCCATTGGGAAGCTTGTTTTGATCAAGTCTGCTGCTTTCCCTTTCAAAGCAAATGAGATAATGTGGCTGTGGAATAGCACCTTTTAATCAGATCAGTGGGAATCTATTGAAATAAAGTACAATGCAGCTGCAAGTTAGTATTTCCCTAAAGCAGGTGTACACTTCTCCCTTTGAAACCATGAACATAGCCCTCGTCCCTGTATCCCAAACTAGGACTCAGCACAAACATGCTCAGCCTTGCCTTTTACTATTTGCCCTTTTGTCACATTTTTCTTCTGTGCATGAGATATTTATATATGTGCCAAAAATACCTTTAACTAGCATAAATCAAATGAATTCTGGGTATTTTTTTTTTAAAACAGGAAGACAGGTTAAAAGTTAAATCAATTCCTTGCCTTTTTGCCCTTACAGTTAGTTTCACCTTCATGCCTGAACTTAGAAGAACACTTGGTAGAGGATTGTGTTATCAAGTAGGAAGTAGATGTTTTCGGAAAAAATGAACTGTTTGACTGATGTTAACCCATACACAGACCTATGCTCTCTGTTGCTTGTTATGAAATGCTGTATTGTTAGCTCTGTTTTCGTGTACACTGCATAACAGATTAATTAGCTGCAGGTCATGCAGTTATGGACAGTATAATGATTGTAGAGTGCAACACACAGCTTCTCAAAGTCTGCCTAAGCATAAGAAAGGAGTAGCTTCTGAGAGTAAACAAAAAAATCCAGAAATGTCTTCCAGGTTGAATTCAACCAGGGGAAACAGAAAGGATGGTCACACTATCCATCTTAGCCTCTTTTATAGCTGATTTTTGAGATTCTCTTTTGGGGAGTGAAAACAAGATGTACCTTTCAGATGTTACGGGCCTACACTCCAGTGGTCTGACTACCTCTTCTGCCGATTTGTCTTGCACAAGGAAGTTTCACATGATGCATCTCTCTCTATATATGAAGAGGGTGAATTATTGCACAGCTGGTGATTTCTGCAATCCCTCCGGTATGAAGCACAAGACCAGTACCAGCAACACAGGTTGAGGGACTGCAGATTCAAAGGAATAGAAACTAGTGTGTACCATTTCCATTGTTGTATGAAGGGCAGATCAATAATTTCTCATCTCTGTAGAATGACAAACACCTTGCAACAGTCTTGTCTAAGTTTCACACCCTCAGCAGCAGAAAATGATTCTTTACCTAAAAAATTTAACAGCATGAGATTTTTATTTCAAGAGCTATAAACTCCAGTTGTGCTTCCACTCAAATTTATGGCTGAAAGTTTAGAGAGTAATAGAATGGAAAACAAGAGTGTCTCAAACTTAAATTAGAGAGCTGGCCTTCACAGCTGGGTGTTCAGAAGAATCTCTATTCAACAAGCACAGCAATGACATATAACATATTCTTCTACTGGGTACTCACCATCTCATTAAAGAGAAACTTAAAATGAGCAATCTATTGCAAAAAAAAGTAAGGAGATAAGTCAGTGGTATGCAGTCATTGCCTTATGTTTTTTCACTTCCTCACTGAGATTATTGAAAATAAGAAAGTAGAACATAATCATAGAAAGAATAACATAGTTGAATGATTGTTTCCTGCTTTCTTTAGTCCTCCCAGCTGAACTAAAACAGAGGTGGATATTGGTGAGACCTTCTTGAGAAATAGGTAGAGTAGAAAACCTTTGAAGTCAAGAAACCTGATACATTCACTACTGCTCATAAAACAATGTTTTCAGCTAAATGGAAGGACTCATTGAACATATTTTATTAAAAGGAATGAGAAGTGATGGGAGTGTGAACATATTGAAAATTAAATAAATGGTCTCTAGTGAAAATGCAGAGTTACACTTTCTTATGAGTGTAAGAACTTAGAAACTTGTATTAGTGGTTTCTTCAGCTCACACATGGAATCTTAGCCTCATCCAGATAGTCCATAAAGCAGGACACTTAACTTGAGATACTAGCTCAATATACCCACAAGGGACCCACAGGTAATAGCTCTCAATTTTAAAGTTCTGCTTGCCTTGAAGCAGGGTTTAGAAAAGAATACTTCTTTCTTATGAAATTTTTGTTGGAAATTAACCTTATTCCTCAGGGATTTTTAATTTAACATCCTACATACTCTGTGTTTCATAATTTTTATTAGACTTCTGGTTTACTTTGCCTTCACTGAACCTCTGAGGCTCAAATACTACAACTGTTATTTGAAGCTTCTCTCCCAGTATAAGTGATTTTATGGCACAAGGGTAAGAAATAAGTAGAAACACAAAATGAAAAACGTTAAGCAGAATACATCTAAAGATGTATAAAAGATGGGGAGAAAACAGGTAAATTAAATGTAAAATATATGAGACTCCAAATCAATCTTATTCCTGAAAAGCAAACATAGTTTTAGTTAAAGAAAGGCATCTTTTATAATAAAACAAAAGGGGAAAGGTTTTTCTGATTGAACTTCACACAAAGTTTCAACTAGTAATTCTAATCTCTTAAAGAGGCAAATTTGGAGGGTAATACATTTAACATATTTTAAAAGCTTATTTCAAGATTAATTGAACTGACATCTTTGTTATTTAATATAAAGAAAATATGGAGGGGTACCTCAGATTGGGTGTCTAATTTCAAAGTGACTACATTAGGATAGATAAATCATATACAAGTCATTCAAATATATGTTAATGACAAAATGAAGTAGAAAACTTAGTAGAAGACATTTTCAGAATATGCTTTAGAGAATCACAGAGTATATGGAGCAGGTATCTAGACTAAAACACACTGAGTCTCATAATCTGATTCAAAATGGACTGTAATCAGGGAAAGGCTCTGAAATAGCCCTGGCTTCAGATAAATGACAAGTAAAACTCTTATCTACTTCAAAAGACATTTAGAAATATCCTTTCAACTCCCAGTAGAAATTAGTGCTGAGTCCTACTAGACTTAGTCCTTGTCTAAGGACTTGCATTTCTACTCTTTTCTTCCCATCTCCTCCCCATTCACAGACAGATTGTTTTATGTTCACTCTCATTCCTCGGCTTTATACATTTTAGCTGTTTCCACTCAACCACATCATATCCTGTTTTCTTGCTCCTTCCTTTCTTCTTTAATTGAAATTTAAAGATACTAATTTCCTTCTATTTCTAAATTATAATTTTTTTTGTTTCATTTAGTAATTTCCAAATCAATTTAGGGAAAGTCAAATAATTTTAGGTTGGATTTACTCCAACAGTTCTATCATCTTTTAATCACATAATTCCATGGAGGTCTTTATCTCATTCTTTTATCTATGAAGTAAACAGCCTTCCCATAGATGCACACACCACGCACCAAGCACAGATAGTTTTTTAATTCCATCACTTAAGCAGTCAGTAGGTTTTTTACTTTAGATAAGAAAACAACAGCAATTTCAGACACATTTAAGAACAAGCTACATTCAAGACTTACTTTAGTACTCCAAAGCTAACTCCATTGCATCTAAAGACCATTTCCAGCTAAATTTTAGGACAACTATCCACATGCATAAACACAGACACACTCCTTTTCCTCCCTCCATAAAACAAGCCTTCAGTGTAATGGGACGAAGTGGGCAAAGAAATCATGGAATGTGATTTATTTTTAGATGATAGTCTAAAGATGGGCAAACGTAAGTCTATTAGCTGCACTGCAACAAATCATCTGCTCATTGCAGTACAGCAAGGGAGCTTTTCAAATACCTGCTACTGCTTTATATGCTTCTCTAGGAATTCCAGAAAATACAAAGCTGTCAAATTCCAACAAAATTTCACTTTCCATCCTCTCCCCCTTCCCTTTTTCTGCACATATCTCAAAACAAAAAGGTGCTAACAGCTAGCAAATAGATTATAGGCATTTGCTCTTATTTTTTCAAAAGACGGATTTAATATTGTTATTAATGTGAACAATCAAAAATGCCTCCTACACACATGCTTTAGAATATCCGGTCTTTTTTTATCTATTGGATTGATCCCAGTACTCTAAAACATGGGGGGCAAATGGCAGACTTCAGGAATGTATATAAGAATTGTAGATTTTTAAAAGCAAATGTAGTACTTAATAAAGTGACAATTTACTACCCATGATATCATCTCTTTATTCATATAAAACGGCCCGGGAGCTGCTTTACGCTGATGACGCCGCCCCTGTTGCCCACACAGAAGCAGCCCTGCAGCGTTTAACATCCTGCTTTGCAGACGCTGCTGAGCTCTTTGGGCTGGAAGTCAGCTTAAAGAAGACTGAAGGTCTCCATCAACCTGCACCTCAGGAAGTCCCCCATCATCCCCACATCACCATCGGCCAATCAGAACTCAAATCAGTCCAACAGTTTAATTACCTAGGCAGCCTTATCTCCTCAGACGGTAAGATTGACGGGGAGATAGATAACAGGTTAGCAAAGGCATATAGTGCTTTTGGAAAACTTCATAAAAGAGTCTGGCGAAATAAACACTTGAAGAAAAGTACCAAGATCAGTGTTTACAGAGCCATAGTGCTGTCTACTCTCTTATATGGCTCCGAATCATGGGTCATCTACCGCCACCACCTGCGACTCCTAGAACGCTTCCATCAACGCTGCCTCTGCACAATCCTAAACATCCACTGGTCAGACTATGTGACCAATATATCTGTTCTCGAACAGGCAGCAATCACAAGTATTGAGGCCATGTTACTGAGAACACAGCTGAGTTGGGCTGGGCACGTCTCTAGGATGAAGGACCACTGCCTCCCCAAGATCCTGCTTTACGGTGAACTTGCCACTGGCTGCCGCAAGAGAGGAGCCCCAAAGAAAAGATACAAGGACTCCCTGAAGCAACAACTCAGCCTTGGGCATATTGATCACCATAACTGGTCTACTCTGGCCTCGAATCGGGAGACCTGGAGACAAACCATTTATAACACTGCTGATGCTTTTGAGAAAGCACGCAGGATCACTCTTGAGGTGAAAAGACAACGCAGAAAGAATCGAGCCTTGCAGAATATACCATCTAAGGAGTCTTTCTGCTGTGTCTTTTGCAACCGGACATACCTTTCTCGTATTGGCCTTTTTAGCCACCAATGCGCTTGCAAGAAACGTGGGTAGAGCCCTTCCCAAATCTTCGTTCGTGAAGCCTAGCCATGATGATGATGATGATTCATATAAAACCACAACATTTAAAAATCAGAGAAAATTAAGCTTACCATAAAGATAACCATTCAACATTTGAGCATAGCTGTGTTAGATTACTTGGCTAAGATTTCAAAAAGATATTGCAAACAGCAATATCTTTATAGCTCCAATGTTTCCTTTCATGAGTCAACAGCCATGTATCACCAAGTTTGTTTCACATAAACCAAAGCAATTCAGTCCTCTCTGAGGTTTGATTTGAAACAGTCATCTAGAAAAGAAGGATCCCATAGCCCACTGTGATGCTGCTGAACCCACAGAAGAAATTTTCATGTAATTTTTAGATCTTGCCAAGAACAGTTAACCACTGAGACATAACAAAATCATCCAACCTGGGGAGTAAACCTTAAAACTGATAGCACCTTTTCATTAATAACTCATACCCTGTTCTGATGATCTTGACACTGTTTCATCTTTTCTGGCTTGAGTAGTAATTACAAGGTCCCTATGAAGTAATTTAATGTCATATATTCAGTAGGTTAATTCACCCAATGAAACATTACTATTCTTAATTTTTCGCTACTATTCAGATAAATAACCTTGGCCAACCCTGTGGTATGCATTCTGTAATTACTTTAGTGTCTCATATCTATCAAAGTGGGAAAACATATAAAAGCCTTCCTCTTCAAGGGTGAACAGGTAAGCATAACTAAGAGCTTTCTCCTCATTTATCTTCATGTGAAACTCACAGACATCAGAGTTCTCAGTTCTCCAGTTTCCAGCTCCAAACTCAGCCTTAATGTCTTAAACGTGGACATATTTGTATAAAATGTTTTGCAAGAGATTGCATGTTTTAACTTAGAACATAGAATTAATACATCTTTGGATCTTGAGTTCCAGTGTAGGATGATTTATTAATTTATTTATTTAGTAGCTCAATAAAACATTCAGTGTGCAAGTCTATCACAAGAGGGCAGCTTGTAGAGATTGACATGATCTTAAGGCTTTCAATTCTCAAATTTACTTTGTGCTAGCCACAGGTGTATAAGAACTGCAATTTTTGTAAGACCCTAGAGAACTAATTATGTGTTAAGAAGAATGCACATTTTACTACGTAGTATACAATACAGAAAAATTACCATGCATCAGGTTTTTGAGAGACAGAAGAACTTTAGGCAGGTAATAGGTATATTGTGCATGGATTTATTCTAAAATGAATTCCCTTGAAAGCTCATGAAAAGTAATACTTTTTTTTTCATTAAATACATCTTCCTTATAGTTTAGAGTTTTACCTCTGAAAATGCTCTGAATTCAACTACTACATTAAAGTCTTTTACAAAATCTCCAGTTTCAATAGACAATTAATTTTATTCATTTTACTAGCAATGTTAGGCAAAAATAATGTTTTTTTAAGAAGTCAACTGTTCATTACTGCAAAGCCATTGTCCAACGCCACTAAGAGAGACTGACTGTTTGGCATATCTTCATGCACAGAATTATCACATAATGTCATATTATAGTAACAAATGAGATGAAATCTTGAATTAACATTGTCCATACTTGTGGTTGGTTGACTTTGGCTGGATGCCAGGTCTCCAAGCTGCTCTATCACTCCCCTTCTGAGCAGGACAGGAGAGGGAGAAAATAAGATGAAAAAATACCCTTGTGGGTCAAGATAAAGGCAGTTTAATAAAGCAAAAGCAGAAGAAAATAAAAGATTTATTTTCTACCACCCAGCAGGCCATGTCCAGCTATTTTCCAGGAAGCAGGGCTTCAGCAGACACTGAGGTTGCTCTGAAAGACAGACATTAAAATAACAAAAGCTTCCCTCCTCCCCCCAGCCCTTCCTTCTTTTTCTCTTAGGTTTTGTTGCTGAAAAGACATCATATGGTATGTAATATCCCTTTGGTCAATGTGGATCAGCTATTCTGGCTACGTCCCCTCCCACGATCTTGCCCACCACCGGCCTACTGGTGAGGGCGGAATGTTGGAGACAGTGCTGATGCTGAGCCATTGCTGCTCAGCAGTAGCCAAAACACTGGTGTGTTACCAAAACTTTGTAGATACCAATTCAAAGCATAGCACTATGAGGACTGCTATGAGGAACATTAACTCCATCTCAGATGGACCCAATATCAAACTCATATGGTCATCATTGTTATAAATAATTATAATTTAAATGCATTACAAATGTGGCCTTAGGTAGCATCATTGTACAACACTGAATTTGTTAGATTATCTTCTTCCATTGTCTTTTGCTTGAATTTTGCATTGATGTGCATGAAAAGGTGTGTTTGTTACTCCATGGAAGATCTGAATTACAGATATCAGACAGATTTGGCTGCTTTCACCGAAAGTCTGTGAAAGACGTGGAGATGGCATGTAGAAGCATAGGCTGAAAGCAAAAATGTATAATATGGTCCTTGGTAGTGGAGATATATGAAGGAAAAGAAAACATAAATTTAAAAATAGCCTGCTTCTCAAAATATATTTTCATGAAAACTGTTTCAGAACAAGAGTGTTAATATGTTATCAGAGCAGGATATAACAAACCTGGATATGTTATACAACAGGAAAATGGTCTATGGTTTTGGAAATCTGCATTACGAAGGAGCAAGGAAGAAGAAATCTAAATCTAGTTCTTGGGGGTTACAAAAACACTGAAAGGGTTTCATGTCATTCAAACATGTTCCTGGAATTCATGTCAATGTGTTCTTGTGTCTTGTCTGAAAGGCTGCAGTGGCTATAAAAGTCTATGGGCAATCACAAGTCCATCATCTGAACCTAAGGTATTTTACAGAATGCCATCCTCTGAGGGCCTAGACAGATAATCTCTTTCTATCCCATAAAATCAATGTTTTGTTTGTCTCTATGTTTTTACTGAAGATGTGCTCTAGGTTCATTTAGTAATTAATGTAGCTCATATTTTCTTGCTGGGGAGTTTTGCGTGTTCTGAGGAACACTGAACACTAACAGGCAGCCTATGAAAATAGGCTTATTTGTGGCTGCTGTTGAATAGAAAGTGGTCATTCTTATGCTTGTCCTAAAATCAGGAGCAAAAGCCATGAAAGTTCATTTTGGAAAGTATTCTGTCATTAAGACCAACAGTATACGGCTATCCATAAATCTGACGGAGTTGTAGCTGGTGACACCTGGAACTAAATTCAAATACAAGGTCTTTAATCAGAGGCAAATTTACCAACCAAAAATTTTAATTCAGAAACCTGGGGAAATTAAATACTTCCTTTCACATGCCTTTTCCAGTCTATTCTTCTCCTGAACATACTGAGTTCATGTGAGGAACAGAAAACTTTCTTAGGAGTAAAAGAGAGTAGGTCATGCATTCAAGTAATATAACAATTATTTCCCTGGCCATTTTTTTTGTGGCTGTAGTTTTTCATGTCATTTGCTATATCTGCCAGGACAGGTGTATAAAGAAAAAATGTACCGGTGGCCCATCACAGCTGTGCTCTCTCTTCTGGAACACGTGTCATTAGTCTATGACTGTGAAGTTCTAGTTTTTGGAAAAAACTTTCTGCTCAGTCTATAGAAACCTGGACCATCACTTCTGTGTTACTCCATGTGGAAGGCATATCTTTATTTCTACCACCAGTCCTAGTAGGTATTAACTCTTGACAAATGGTAGCTTCAGATGTTAAAGGTTCAAAGTCAGCTACAGAACTTATTCCAATAATTTCCCAGAGTCCAATTTGCTCTGCATTAAAGAAGCAAAATTTAAGATCCTTTACCTCAATGCCAGGTATGAACAGTGCTCTTGCAAGGTAGGAAAGCATTTCCTCTTTCCTTCTGCTACAGAGTCACCCATGCAGTCATTCAATTTTCATCATCAACAAATTTTCGGGGCCCCGCACCAGTTCACTGCTTTTTTTCTGAGAGCAGGGATAACAACATTTTATTAATTTCTTCTTCTTTTCAGTATATATGTAGTTATTTAACAAATGTCCCACAAGGCTCAATACTGGGCCCAGTATTGTTTAACTTATCCATCAATGACTGGGATGAGGGGCTAGATACCTCTCCAGCAAGTTCACTGATGACACAAAGCTGGAAGGAGCGCCTAATACCTCAGAGGGCTGTGCAGCCCTTCAGAAAGACCTCAACAGGTTGGAGAGATGGGCAAAGAAGTGTCTGAAATTCAACCAAAAAAGTGCAGGGTCCTGCACCCCATGCACAGGCTGCTGTATAATCTGCTGGAAAGCAGCTTTGTGGAGAAGGATCTGGGAGTCCTGGTGGACAACAAGCTGTCCATGAGCCAGCAGTGTGCCCTTGTGGCCAAGAAGGTCAGTGATATCCTGGGGTTCGTTAGGAAAACCATTGTGCCAGCAGGTAGAGGGAGGTGATCCTACCCCTCTACTTAGTCCTGGTGAGGCTGCATCTGGCATGTTGTGTCCAATTCTGGGCTTCTCAGTACAAGAGAGACATGGAGCTCCTGGAGCGGGTCCATCAGCAAAGATAATTAAGAGAGCGGAACATCTCCTTACAAAGATATACTGACAGAGTTGGGCCTGCTCAGTCTCAGGAAGAGATGACTGAGAGGAGACCGCATCAATATCTCTAAGCATCTCAAGGGACGGTGTCAAGAGGATGGAATCAGGCTCTTCTTGGTGGTGCCAAGAAATGGGAAAAGAGGCAATGGGCATAAATGAATGCACAGGAAGCTCCCTCTGAATATGAGGAAGTACTTATTACTGTATGAGTGAGCAAACACTAGAACAGATTTCCCAGAGAGGTTTTGAAGTCTTCCTCACTGGAGATATTCAAGAACAGTCTGGCTGCACTCCTATGCTATGTGCTCTAAGACGAGCAGGGAGGTTTGACCAGATGACCCACTGTCATCCCTTCCAACCTTAACCATTCTGTGATTTTTTGTCCGCATCTGGGTTTATAAATGTCTATTGAAGCTGATCATTGGCATGACTAGTCTGTAGTTTATCAGCAGATACTAAGAATACCCTCCACTCTAATTCTGCAGTTTCTACTCTTACATATTCAAATCAGATATTTGCTGTGGTAGTGCAATAAGCAAATGCCTTCAGAGAAAACATAAAGCATCTTATGAATCTTTTGAGGACCAGAAAGTGAGTAAAGTGACATTTCATTTGTGTTTGACCCCCATAAGTGATTTCGATCTTCCATGGTGGATTTGCCTAAGGAAGCTTGAGTCATATCATCTTGACCTACACATCATCCTGTAGTTTCCCAGAGAGAGGGATATTGCAAACATTTTCTTCACCTGCAGGACACAGAAATATTAATCTACAGTTTTTCACTCTTGAGTCCCAGGTTAAAACCAAAACAAATGTTTAAAACAAAAATACACAGATGGTGTGCCAAAACTTGAGAAAACAAGCGCTCATGGGATCCCTCAATCTGCTTCACAAGGTATTAGCTACAATGCACCACACCTGAAATGTTTCTACACATGCATACAGCATGAGGAACAAACAAGAGAAGCTTGCAGCTTTGGCCCAGTCCCAGAGATATGATATTGGCATAAGTGAAACCTGGTGGGATGAGTCCTGTGACTGAAGCACCCTGTTGGAGAGTTACAGATTCTTTAGGAGAGATAGGCAGGGCAGAAGAAGTGGAGGGGTCACAATGTAATGGAAGGGTTAGAATGTATGGAGCTCGCATTGGCAACGGCACAGTTGAGAGCCTCTGGGTGAGAATGAAGGGGAAAACAAATAATGTAGTTGTCATGGTAGGAGTCTGCTATAGACCTCCCAGCCAGGACAATGATGTCAAAGAACTATTCTTTGAGGAACTAAGAGACACTTCCAAGTCAATGTCCTTGTCCTTATGGGGGACTTGAACTTGCTAGAAATTAACTGGGAACATCACACAGGTGCTACAACTCAGGCCAGAAGATTCCCGAAAGACCTGGATGACAATTTGATGGAACAGGTTACCAAGGGAGCCAACTAAGAAAAGTGCTTTCCTTGATCTGCTGCTTGTCAACAGAGTAGATCTCATGAGCGAAGTGGAGATTGGTGACCATCT
This sequence comes from Neopelma chrysocephalum, assembly GCF_003984885.1. NCBI lineage: Eukaryota > Metazoa > Chordata > Aves > Passeriformes > Pipridae > Neopelma > Neopelma chrysocephalum. The sequence goes on along the minus strand of NW_020897694.1, from coordinate 3,599,184 downwards.
TGGTTAGAGCAGCCATGAAGTGATCGAGTTTAAAATCTTTGTTGAAAGGGGGAAAAGAGCCAGAAAACCCTCAACCCTGGGCATAAGGAGAGCAGAATTCAGTCTGTTCAGGGAATTAAGGTCCCCTGGGAAAATGTTTTTGCAGGTGCTGGGGTCCATCAGTGCTGGTCACTTTTCAAATATCACCTCCTAAGGGCACAGGAGCAGGCAATTCCCTGCAGGCAAGGCAGAAGGCTGGCTTGGCTAAGCAGGAATCTTCTCTTGGAAATAAGGCAAAAAAAGGGATGCCCTGTGGAAGCAAGGTCAAGTGACATAGGAAGAATACAGAGATGCTGCTTGCCAATGTAAGGAGAAAGGTTGTGCGGCCAAAGCTCAACTGGAGTTGAAGCTGCCCAGAAATGTGGGGAACAAGAGTTTTTTTCAAATATATTAATGGCAACAGGCAGTATAGAAATATCATTGGCCCATTAGAGGATGAAGATGGTCACCTCACAAGGTGTTTAATGCTTTCTTGGCCTCTGTCTTCAACACGGATGACAGATCAAGGGGGACTCAGTGCCTTGAGCTGGAGGACCATGGCTGTGAGAAAGATCAACTTCCAGTTGACCTGAAGTTGTGTGGGATCTACTGCTCCATCTGGATCCTGACAAATCTATGGGGCCTGATGGGATTCATCCTAGAATCCTCAAAGAGTTGCCTGATGTCATTGCAACACCTCTGTCTGTGATTTTTGAGTGGTCTTGGGAATCTGGAGAGGTCCCAGCTCACTGGAAGCTGGAAAAGGTTGACTCAATTTTTAAGAAGGGCAAGAAGGAGGACCACAGAAAGCACAGACCTATCAGTCTCACTTCAGTGCCTGGTAAAGCTATGGAGAAGATTATTCAGGGAAGTATTGAGAAACACTTGAAACACAATACTGTCATTGGTCACAGCCAGCACGGCTTCATGAGACGGAAGTCCTGCTTATCAAACCTGACTGCTTTTTATGACAAGATAACGCATGTAGTTGATCAAAAGAAGCCAGTTGATGTAAACCTTTTGTATTTCATTAAAGCTTTCAATACTTTCTCAACCAGGATCCTTCTGGACAAAATGTCTAGCACACAGATGGATATATAGGCTAAACTCACAGTTTGGTCAGCCTGGTACCATTCAAAACATAAAAACTTAAATTTTATATGTATCACAGCAAAACAGAAAAGTCCAGTTTATAAAAATTAAAGCTGAAGTCACAGTTCCTAACAAATAGTTCTATTAGATGAGTTTTGCTTCTATTTCCTGTTTATGAGTTAATTAACAGCTATGACTATTTTTCCACATATATCTTTAGATAGTGATTTGACATATAGTTTCTAAGAATAGTTACTTGTGAGCCATTTGTTAAGTACTTGAAATTCAAAACAGGAATCATACCAAACTGAAGTTATGTTGACACAGCTGTTTTTGCCTGACTGAAAATCTGAATTATGTTAGTGAACTCACTTCACATGACTATCCTATTCTATTATCCTAATTATCTATTTCCACAAAAAGTTCTGCCAGAAAATGTCATACTTACAAATAGTGAATGCATCTTACAAATGGAAAACACAGACATTGCTGAAGCCAATCTGCTTCTTAAAGCTGGTATGTGTTATTGTCTCAAATTTTTAATTTTTCAGCTGCAATTTCACCCATACTTCACACATTTCCAGTTACAGATGCAGGATTCAAAAAGCATCCTAAAATAAGAAGAGAAAAATGGACAACTATCAACAGAAACATTTTTTACTGACATCTTGCATATCAGCATTTCATTCCAGCATTGCAAAACTATGATTCACATCTTGGGGTTAATTTGATATTTGCAATGTTTCTTCAGAAAGTGGGTGCTCAGCAAATAGACTTTTCTGAATGAAGATTGATATTCATTCCCTCTCTGCATTCTTTCTGGGATCAAAAGATGGACTTCAGCCCTTTCTAAACACAGAAGGCGATCACACTTTTTACTGTAATATAAAGTTGATGACATTCATACTGTAATCCATTAGAGGCTGAGATGAACCATCAAATTCATTTTTATTATAATCCCAAGCACTTCAAATCCTGTTCCCCATAAGGGAAATTTAAATACATTATGTCAGACAAGATCTCCAGCTCTCCATTGTGTTGTTAAGACCTCTCAAAAAAAAAAAAAAAATAAAGGGAATATATGACAATTTTACCAGGTAAAAATTAATTTAAATACCTGGTTGAAGAGCATTACAGTTATTTTGTAAGTTTTTGCAGTTCTTGACTTTACACAGCAGACAGTAAACCTTCAGCATCTTTTTTATTGTTTGCTCCCATTGATTTCTTTTTTATTTCTGCAAATACATGGGGTCTTGGTTAACATTTTATGTTAGTATCCCTAATTACATTGTTCTGATCAGCATGTAATTATTCTGTGTAAATATGCAAATACATTTAACTTTGTGCACTGGTGAAGTTAAAGCATCTATTTATTTACAGTAGAATGACACACATAATGCCAGGACATCTAAATCACACTCAAGTTCCATACTCATTAAATATTCAGGAATGGAGAGTAATTCAAGGTGGTACTGTCTACTTTTTCAACAGGAAATTCAGTAAATAGTTGTAACAGGGAGGGGAGTTACTAAATCAGGGGAAAAGCAGGTTCGAGGGATTCTGGAACGTGAATAAACCAAACACCGTTGCTAGTTGGCAAAAATAGCTATTTATTAGAAAAAGGTGGCAAACAAGGAAAAGGGGGAAAAACAGGCGCCTGAGGGAAAAGGTTCAGGGCGGAGGAAAAAGTGCACAAAAGACCCTAGAAAGAAGGCTCCCCCCCCTCAGTACTCACCCAGGTGTCACCTGTAAGCAAGTCTTACCCATCCTAACCAATAATGAAGTCTCCCTGCAGCAGCTACGTGTTCCGGAGGGGTGGCAGGCTCCCACTTCAAGCAGGTGTCCCCGCTAAAAGCAACTTGATCCATCGTGAAGAGCCGGCCGAGCCCCCCAAGAAGCGTCTCTGCCCTTATAAAGTTTTTTGAGAGCACCTGCCCCGGGGAGGTGTGGCCAGTACCGCCCCGTCAGGGGCTCTCAATCCCACCCTCTTGGTTATGTAAGTGCACCCTTCCGGTGCATGTGTGAGCACTTTGGAAACCCTCTCACGCAGGCGCAATGAATTGGGGAGGGTCTTTCCAATTGAGGCTGGGGGGTGACTTCATCACCCTCCTCATCACTTTGTCCTCCAACTGCCCTTGACCAATCACAACAGACCAATTAAAACAGTTTACACAGAAGTTCTCCCTCCAAGGCCAAGTTCCCTGCTTTATCAGAGTACTTGGCAGGAGAAAAACGTAAACTTCTGCAGGTGGCTAGGGCCAAACACAGACCAAAAAATAATAACATCCCAACTTCGTCCCGATACAATAGTACTTAATGATTGTGAGACAATAATTTCTATATTATTTCCAAAGTTCAGATCTCCAAAGGCATAAGAACCTGAATGGTTAACAGGGTGATAGTTATTGAGAGCTTGCTCTTATGAATGCTGGAGGTCATTTAGAACACGTGAAGGTCATTGAAATTCAAAATTACATATACTTGTCAAAATAGTTTTTTTGGTCACTATATCATATTTAAGAATACTTTTATCCTACTCCCAAAATATCTACCAGTATTAGTTTTATGATCTGGAAATTCCAGGATTCTCAAAGCCATCTACAGAAAAAAATAAAGAATTAATCATCTGTAAGTCAGCAGCATATTTGTGTTCATATTTTCCTGTTTCTTTGGATTTCAATTGCACTGAGTTTTTAAGCATATTTTAAGAGGTTTTTAAGACCTTCAGTGTTTTATTTTTTCCATGTCTTTTGTTTCAGTCTAATTTATTTAAATCTAGCTGCCCTCTTTCCATTCATCAACTCAAATGCTGCTGAAATCAAGGATCATAATCCAGAAAGACTTATTTGACTCCATTCTTATAGGGAAAAAAAGCAACCAAAAAAAAAAAAAACAACCAAAAAAACACACGAGGAAAAAAAAGTACAAACAAAACCCTTTCTGATGATTTCATATGCATGTATGAAAACACAGCACTTTTCTAGCCTATGTGGAGGGGATGTTCAAGATGAAGCAAAGCAGTGCATTGTGTAGCATATTGTTAATTTTTTTGCCTTCATGTACCAGGAATTTGAATGAGAAGTTAACTTCAGTGACACTATCTACTCCAAAAAGAAGTACATCTAAGTCCTCCTTTCTGCTCTCATCTTTACAATGAGAAGAAAGCTTGAATTAGAATTTAGTTTAAAAGTAGTAGCTACAGTCCTCATGTCCTTGAGTTCAACAAAGGATTCCAGAACTCTTACTTCAATAGAAATTTGCACAAATAACGTAGTTCACTCACATTTCAAACTGGACAACAGTCTTTAATGTATAACTCCCTAAGGAGGTTCCCCTTTTTCAGTCTCCCAGCCTCCATGGCACCATGAAAAATTTTGGGGCCTTAAGAAAGATCACTATTCCTTTTATACAATTCTTTGGAACTGTGTCTGTTGGTTTTTCACAAAGTATTGAGCTGAGCAGTAGGGAGAATCCAGGAGCAATTCTGTCTATACTAGTGAATTAAAAGAATCCACAGAACTTGCCTTGGTCTGGAATTCAATCATCTCTTCTATTGAAATTGAGAATGTAGTCCCCTGAAGAGTGTAGTCTGGGACATTTATGTGAGGCCCATATTTGGAAGTTAGAAGAGACCTGAGGTCATTTTTAATAAGCAGTGGCCATTTTCATTCAGTTTGGAGAATAAGAGTTTAGCAGTTCAGACCTGAGCATTTCCAAGGCAGTTATCCCTTTTTTCCAGAGAGCACTGAAACACAGATTTAATTCACTAGTGGGTTGTGACACTCTGGGCCAGATAAAATTATCTGAAAAGAGAGTGTGAATCTTCCCAATGAGCAGTGTGGCACAATTAGTTTGGAAATTATTCTGGAGTACACAGAGAACCAAAAATACACCATGACAGCCACACATGGTCCATCAATGAGAATATGATTCCAAAGAAGAGAAGAAAAAAGTATTTGGCAAAGTCTTGGAAATGGAAAAAAGGGTTATCTTGATATATTGTCTTTAACAAAAAGGTGCAAGAAGATCAGTCTCATAACTGTCTTCACCTTGTGAGTAGTGTCTTATGAATTAGTAGCAATTTTTTCTATAGACATAATTTATTTGCTTCTTTATACTCTCTCAGAATGTAAGACAGTCTAACTAGTAATATTAATTAGAGCATTAGGTGATTCTCTCTCTCATTCTCATAACTGTCATTATAGTGATATAACTTGAATGAGGAACTTTATTACCTTAATATTTCTTATTTTGCACAAACTGATACACAAACACAAAATCTAGGGAAGGCAGAATTAAATCATACCAAAGAATTTTTCTAAGGTGTTTCCCCAAGACTGATACTTTTCCTTTTCTTTTCTTTCTTTTTTCAAAAAAATCTAAGTAAATTAGTTGGAATTGCTGAATGTCGATATGAGACTTTCTCAGCTTCAATATTTAACAAGAAAACAAACCCATACATTTTTTAATCCTGCCTAGAAAAGTATCAAGAGATACCAATTATGCAACTATTTTTGGAAGGCAAGAATATAATTTTTGTCATGCTGAGATGTCATTTTAGGGCCAGATTTTTCAATTGCAATATGTATTTTCAAGGTACTTCTAATCCATCTGCCCTGCCTATATAGTTGAATATCAGCATGAGGAACATTAGAGGGGCAACCCAAAAATCCACCTTGTGAGCTACCCACTGGCCAAAAGAAAATAATGAAGGCCAGGACAAGGGTAGGATCTGTCATCCTACTTCTTTCTGGAAATGACTTTCAGGATTTAAGGCCTAGAAACCTCTTCAGAAGTTGCCACACAGTGGCAAAAGAGCAAAAGAATAACCTGAAGGCCTATTACAAGTACCTGTTTATGAAATGGTACTCTTTTTAACTTTTGTATCCTACCTCAGGGATTTTTTTATTACTTTTATATTCAAAAATAAACCCAGGACTATAGAAATAGATTTTAAGGCTTTAATGTTGTGTTTGCTCGTTATTCTCATATTTTTTTTTACTTTTCCTATGTAGTACAATGAATCTTTTACAAAGTGGCATTACTTTATCACTTTTACCTATTCCTTTTTCCAGCACTTTCTGTTGCATACTGTCCTATGTCTGATACTCAGGAAGCTTCCCAAGTGGCTGGAGAATACATTTTTGTAGCCATTTGGGCTGAAGAAAATATTAATCTGTTACATGAGAGATGGGAGCAACCACCACAATTATGTTTTCCTTCGTTTTAAAGAAATGGCCTCTGCTAACTTTCAGGAGGAAGTCCCTATCTGTTGGCGCATGATAGATATATCTGAGAGTTCTTTCCAGGTTTGATCTTTCAGTCACATGATCACACCGGTTGAAGTTAATTCGACTAAATACAGGCTCTTTATGCTACCTGAGACATACAGTGCCAGTGTGCATGCCAAAGAGTTCTGGTGAGCCACATCTGTCTCTAGCACGTGGGTCAAAGGAAGACATTTACATCTTAACTGACCTTCAAAAGCTCCATTATTTATCCTTTTGGAAGAAATGGGCACTTTTAAAGCCTAATTCATGACATTCTAAGGTAGACACATAAATGAGCTTGGTAACTCAGCTGAAGCACATTGTGAGAGTGGTTTCGGTTTGTTGCCATTTCTTCTCCCTGCATTTATTTTAAAGAAGCCACATATCACAGGCTTCTCTGTGCATCTCTCACTATGCATTAATCTGTAAATAGGACAAACTTCAACCCTGGCTTCTGGAACTCATTCTTCAGCAGGAGTACACCAAGTGCCCAGGCTTTGTTTTGTGCAGAATCAAGCCTAGAAGAACCTGTACAATTCAGGAAGCAGCTGACTCAGATGGTTTCTGACAGTTCATGGTTTCTGAGTTAGAGGCCCTCAGATTACCTTACTCTCATTTTAGATACAAAAGTCTTTCACTCTGCATACCCTTTACATGGCTCCAAGAAACCCGATCACAGAATCCATAAAGCTCTTTTTTAAGTGCTGGATAAGGTACAACCGATTTCATCTATCCCAACAAAATATATTTTTGTGAAGGCTTTCTTGCATCTTTGATTAAAGGCTTACCGCTTTTCATTTGTGAGATGTTCTGAATAACCCTTGTCTCCAAACAGCACTGAAGAAAGGAGGCTTTAGGAGCTACCAAGTCAGTACTCACTTTTAAATTTATTACTTGCAGATCATGGAACCAGCAGATGTTGACAATTTGTAAGAGACCTTACAGGAAACAATGCAAAATTTTGAAAGTTCAAAGTGTTTTACTGAAAGGAAATAATATATAATTAGAATGTTATTACAATTCAGATGCTCCAATATTTTATTTCACAGCTACCATAACCTAACTGTTTCTGATTTACTTAGAGAAACTTGAGTTCACAGACCATTGACTGCATGGCCTGCAACAGCCACTCAGAAATTATAATGCTCTTATGCTGAGCTAGTTTACACATGAAGACATTAAGACACATTTGGGAGTGGAATAGGTCCAGCTAGGGTCAGCAAAGGTGTCTAAGATGTATGGAAGAATTTGTATGTAATAAACACATGAAAATGGTTAAATTATTTAGTCAAAAAAGAGAACTATTGAAAGGTAACTGAATTAGGTTACCATAAAACATAAGAAAAAAAAAGAAGAAAACACAGTTACTGTAATCTTTGTCCCACAGTACATTAAAATACCACATCATCATAATATAAATAGAAGATAAATATGCAATGTTTTATAAAATAAGCTTCTGCACCAAATACTCTCAGCAAAGACAGTTAGTACTGCAGAAAATCATGAGAGAATATATTTCAACTAAGTCTTAAGAGGAAAGACAGATAATTTTATACCCATTAATAATATTTGCCACTATAGTAGCTAAGATAAAGATAAGGCTAATCAGATCTCTTGTTGTAGGGTATACTCTGATACCATGCTGCAGTCAGGAAGGAATTTGTATCCTGTGTAAACTATAATTTAATGCATGTCCTGTGGAGGAAGCCTCTGCTAAAACATTAGGTGAAGGCAGTACTAAAAGCACTCCTTTGCATAGTGATTGTGATCTAGAATAACCAATCTTAGTAGTGACATCTAAATTTAGTTATGGGTGAGACAGTTAAACACATTAGTGAGAATAAGAGTGTAGAGTACTTTTCCTTGACAAATGCACAATTTTACTTTAAAAAATTGTTAAAAGAGAGATTGTTTTAATTTTAGTTTGCTTGACTTTTATGTCTTAAATTTAGACTTTTGCATAAAACTTGTAGAAAAACAGTAAAATGCAAAGTAGCTATGGAGAAGCCACATAAAAAAGAAAGGATTTCAGGCTTATGCACATTTTTGACTTATACTCATTACAAAACCATGACTTCCTGGAATTTCTATTAAATATGGCAAAAGCAATAGCAGAATAAAAATGCTATGTTGATAACGTGCAAAAATCTCAATCCCAAACTGAAGCTGAAAGGTAGGATTTCCACACTTTTTCTTTGAATAAGTTATGTTGCAAGTCAGATTCTACAAATCCAGCTAATTTATCCTTTTAATTGAGGTACTCTTTCAAGTTGTCAAACTTATAACCATTCCAGTTAATTAGTTTTGCTTTTTCTCTCACTGATGAGAAATAAGTTATTTTTACCACCTTCAGAGTAAAAGAGAAAAACAGTAATCCCCATTTCTTGCAATTTTGTAAAATTCAATATAACAGGCAGCACAGATATAATCATCCAGAAAATGCTTAGTACCTTTCACTGGTACATGTAAGACTGGTCTTGATATGCTATTGGTCAGCAGAATAACAAAAGCTAGCTCTTTGTCAAAGCTTTCAGAAAAAAAAAAGTGTGTCCCTCTTTTTACAAATGGAGAAACTGAAGCACAGGATGGAGAAATGACTTGACAAGGTAACAAGACAGACACATCAGGAATGTTCCTAGAGGTTAGACCTCCTGAGTCCTGCTCCTCTGGAATATGCAATTAAAGAGTATTCTTTGATCAGCAGATAAAGTTGTCCTATCACACATGAAATTTCTATCCTATGTTGAAAAATAGATATTTGTAAAGAAATATTTCATTGCACTTCAGTAATAACAGAGTTACACAGGAATGGGTATAATTACCAGACAAGTTAAAATTAGGTTCCTAAAGGCAGTTTCACAGTCTGTGAAGAAGGTGATGGTGGAACAAGTGTTAAGGTAGCTATTTAAAATTCTTTCGTTTGCAAAGTAAGTCAGCAGTTACTATGCTTATATATACAAGTTACTATGCTTGTTACTATTCTGTGTTACTTAGGAAAATGTGTGGAAAACATGGTAAGTCAAACTGGGACTTTTCCTTTTGCAAGGAGAAACATGAGAATCAGAATATATGTTCAACACATATCGCTTTTTCTGAACAGCTCCATAAATATGGATCTATTTAAACCCATAGGGAGAAAGCTTAGCCCAGATCAGCTTCAACTCAAACTTACATGCCATGTATACAGCATCTTGAGATGAAAATGATTCTGTGGAAAAAGCTGCTCTACCTCTCCAATAAGGGTCTTAGCTACAAAGTATTTTCTATTCTCTTCTCAGCAGTGATAGGAGGGAAGGGGGAGTTCTGTTTTTTCCATTCACCTACTCAAATTATTTGGCAACAAATTTACATGAAAATATGTGAATTGGAGTTAATACAACTCCACTTACACATTGTGTGACTACTGATCACAGTAGGATCATCACAGTGTGACCTAATGTGATACCATGATCACCTCTACAACAAACAAATAGCACAAACATATGTAGCCAGAACCAGGAAAAACAGAAGTAGTCAAATCTGCTCATGGAAAATGTCATCTAAAACTTTGAATGGATGAGGAGACACAGGAGATTGAATAGAGGTGCTTGATGCTCTTTCAGCCACCCTAAAAATTTCATCTCCTGATGCCCCTCCAAAGGATGGGAGTCACAGTTAGGTTCTGTATCATACCTGCCACTCCTGGGTGAAAACTTTATGCATGGTATGGCATCTAAAAAGACACCAGTCACCCACATTAGGCACGTGAAATGCTTCTCAGATATCTGTGCAGAGCCCTGGAGAACACGCAGTCAAAATATACAGAGCAAAAAAAAATCTATCTACATTTAATGTGGAGTTCAGTAAGTAAAGCTGCATCTAAATTGCTTGGTAAGTGTCTCTGTGGCAGGCTGGCAAGTCCTGGTCCCCTTATCATTCAAGTCAGAGACCTGTTAGCAGTGCAGAGTGGCAGCTTTCCAGCCTGCACACCTGAGTTTCCTTTCCATAAAAGAAATTGTTCATTTTTTCAAAGGAATATATTTCTAAATCTAAGCTTTTTCCAGGCAAGGTTTGGGCAAAATGTCTTTTTACTTCATGCTAAGAATGTGGCAACTGAAGTAGACTTCATAAACCAGTTCGATTTTTAAGAAAACTCTAGGAAAAAGGTGAGCAATAAGACTTGCCTGTGTGTAACATGCATGAAATTGCTATTCATTATCCCAGACTATCTGTTGCACAAAAAGACACTGATCCAATATGTGTCAGGCTATAATACAGAGAATGGAAGATTGCTTGCGCTTTCCTTTCATGGCTGCTTTTTCAGTACTTTCAATCAGATTTTCTGGCAGCAACTTAGGCAGCAATAAAAGTATAACACAAATTTCTCTTCATTTCAAACTGTTACAATAAGAGATTAAAATTCCATACTTTGTCAGCAGTCAAATAAAGCAGATAAACCTAGGGAGTGTGAAAACACTGCAAGATCTGTGAACACTAGACTGAATAAAGTATGAAATACATATTGTAAATAAAGGTAATTCATCGGTTAACTGCTGCATGGATCTTATGCAATCACTAATGTCAGGTTGTTTAGATAAGTCATAAATTTCAACATATTTATGAGCATCCAATTTCAAGATAAAATAAGAAATTACAAAATTTAAATGAAACCTATTAGGCCCAGCTAAGGTTAATTGATGGATTTAGCACATGATGCTAAAATGTACCAAGAAATAATAAATCAAATAATAATGAATCCAATTCATATTATAAGGTGCTATATTTATTCTAAATTTCTAGTGCAGTTAATCTTGAATCCCAACAGGAAATTGTGCTTCCTTTGTTTGTCTTCATTAATCATTAAGTCCACATTTATGCTGATCAAAATAATCAAAGAACATCAATCAGAAGTCCAGCAGAGTTCAACGATCAATAAGAAAGCCATATAAGTAACTACTGAATTACCTAAATGCCAATTATATTAAAAGTTGTTTTCCTATAAATTGACATTATATTGTTAAATTCTTTCATTTGTTCCATATGTAGACATAAAATATCACAGGAAAACAATTAAAAAAAAAGAAAAAAGAAAAACAAAAAGGAAAAGAAAAAAATACAACAAAACAAAACAAAGGAAAACCACGTGCTTAAAACTAAACTTCTTTTAATTTGTATTGAAATCCCCTGATGGTATAAACACAGATAATGAGTAATCTGCTTTTTGATTTACAATCAATGTTTATGTTATCCTAGCAAAATGATAAAACAATAATAACCATTGTACCATACAAATAATTCTGTTATTTTAAGCTTCTTTCTCTGCAAAAGTCTTTATCTTGTGGGCTGGAAAAAAAAATAATGCATTATCAGAAAACCTTTATTCTTGGCATACCAGCATTCATTCTTAGAGCACAGTTCATAATAGGACAAGAGCTGTGTTATGGTAGTTGCACAAATTTTCTGATCTCAGTAACAGGACAAGTTGGAGAATGACAATTCTCTGTTACAAAAATTTCTAATATATAACACTGGACTAAAAACTAGATTGACTGATTGTTTGTTTTAAACAAAAATGTGCCCAACTACATGTTTTTAAAGAACAAGGGATCAGTTTAGCTTTACCTCCTTCTTTTTCTCTCCCTCACTTCCACGAGCTGGTTCTTACCTTTTCCTCATCATTTTGTCATAAATGACTGGAAAGTTTCAGAACCGAAGCTCTCATTAGAAAAGCTTTCCCATACTATCTTTTTCCCCCACCTATGTTATGTTTCAAATGAAAGAACTGTTATAAAGAAATACACTGAGATGAAAATATTCTGATTAGTGGTTACAGTCTCTACTTTTTAATACCAAATGAACCATACAAACAATAGAAAGTCTTTTAACGAAACTTTTAAGTAATTTTTAGAGTTTCAAGTTCTAAAAAATGTTTTCTCAGAAGTACTTAAGGTAAAGCAATCAAATGATCACATAGTTATAAGAAGAGAAATTCTTTGATACTTATTCACTGAAACAATTTATTTGGTGAATTTTTCCAGTGAGTTTTCAAATTCCTTTAAAAGTTCACTGTACCTCATCATGCAGATATGTATTTCAGATTCCATTCAGGACAATATTACACATCTCATTCTTCTCTTTTCCCCTAGAGATTAAAAACTTGAGACATACTGAGTAGTTTATCTGCATAAATTCTTAAATATTAGAACAGGTAAAGTGACACAACATGGGAAACGAGCTCTTCCATTTTATTCCAACACTTTATGGTAAGTTACGTACAGTCTGTCTGTTGTTGTTTACCCAGAAGTTTTGGACTAATTTCAACAGCTTGTTTTTGACAACATAACATGCAAATACCTTAATTCACTTATGAACTAAAATCCCCTATGGGTGATTCCTTCCTTAAGGATGAAATATCTCAATGACATCTGTTTCCCAAGGTTCACTTAGAAAGGTAGCATTTTCAAATCACCCAATATTTATCTGTAAGGTCTCAATTTCCTTTCTCTTCATTCATATCCAAATGCGACAGAAGGATTTCTTTTTAGAAAGATGCTTCCTGAGGTATTTATGCAGCAAGAGTTAATAAGCTATTTCTTTTTTCCTGCATATTGAAATTCTAAAGCATATATAATCATGGCTCAGCTTTTCCTTTGAAATTGCAGAAGCTTGGTTTTTTTATGATCTGTCTCGAGTTTGTATAACAGACTTTCCAGGCCATACAACAGTTTGTTTTCCAGTCTGTTTAAATGATGTAGTGTTATCTGCAGTTGTTTATTTATTTGTATTTCATCTTTAGGAGAATCTGGTATGCACCAGACAGCTCTGTTCTGATAAAACCATTTTATTACAGTCTGGCATTCCTATCTTCTTGTGCTTTTATTTTCTTTGCTTCACAAAAACTGAAGGAAGCCTGGCCCAGCCTTAACATTACTTTGGTGTTATGTATGCAGTGCTTCTTACTATTTGCAAGCTTGTTATTTTAGAATGTTGTTACAGAGAATACTTTAGCAGGTGAGATATTTCCTCCAATACCTCACTTGTAGTATATAAGGAACCATGTTTCATGTTTAAAGACAAACATCATTCATCTGTTAGCAATATTAATACTGTTAATCAAGTTTATAAACATCTGTCAAAAATAATTAGGGATAAAATCATAAACCATCTTTTCAGATTTATTCTAGAGTCAGTCCTTTTTGTTTGGGCAATGACAGTATTTATATTGGCAAAAACTAATAAAAAAAGTCTTTAAAAAACACTTCATCTAAAAAAAACCCTCAACACTCCAATGAAGTTCAAATATTTGAGAAATTAAAGTAATATCCTATCAAATCCTTTTATGACAAAGTAATCCACCTAGTTGACCAAAGGAAGCCAGTTGATATAATCCTTTTGGATTTCATTAAAGCTTTCAATACTGTCTCTCCCAGGATCCTTCTGGACAAAATGTCCAGCCTAGAGCTGGATAAACACATCCTGTGGTGGGTGAGCAGTTGGCTCATGGGTTGAGCACAGAGGGTAATAGTGCCATCAAGCTGGTAACCTGTCACTAGTGGGGTTCCATATGGCCCCATCTTGGGCCATGTGCTCTTCAAAAACTTCATAAATGACTTGGACAAAGGACTGGAAGGGATACTAAGCAAATTTGCAGATGACACAAAGCTCAGAGGAGCTGTTGACTCCCTTGAAGGCAGAGAGGCCCTGCAGAGAGACCTTGACAAATTAGAGGACTGGGCAATGACCAACCATGTGATTCAAGAATGGAAAGTGATGGATTCTGCACCTGGAATGAGGCAACCCTAGATGTACATACAGACTGGGTAATGAGATGCTGGAAAGCAGTGCCATGGAAAAGGGACCTGGGGATCCTGGTCAATGGCAAGTTGAATATGAGTCAGCAGTGCCCTGGCAGCCAGGAGGGCCAACTGTGTCCTGGGGGGCATCAGGCAAAGCATCTCCAGCCGGTTGAGGGAGGGAATTGTCCCGCTCTGCTCTGCACTGGGGCAGCCTCACGTTGAATATTGTGTGCAGTTTTGGGCACCACAATATAAGAAAGATATTAAGCTCTTAGAGAGGGTCCAAAGGAGGGTAACGAAGA